>NC_134954.1:53542154-53847154 GCF_965638725.1 Aptenodytes patagonicus | reverse complement strand
TCAGACAGTGCTGCTAGATGTGAGAGATTCAGACAGTGTTAAGAAAGTGGCTGCAAGGGTCAAAGCTGAAGTTCAGTCAGAAGGTGAGTGCCAGGATATCTGTCTTAAAAAAAAAAGCAATAGAGTTTCCCTGAAAATACCATGCTACGTTCACAGCTTATTTTAATTGACATTTGACAAGTGTGTGTGGATGTCTTGTCACCTTCCAGAAACATGAAAGAAGATCTCACTAGAGGGATGTTTTATACATCTAGTTAGTGGTAGGTAAATATTTGGGAATATGCTCAAAAAGTCAGGCTTATCGATACATCATTGTCAGAAGAGGAATCCAGTTCCTGGAACCTTTGTTGGGACTGTTTGCACTCACATGCATATCTGGGTCATGGCACGAGTGCTCAGCACTTCCCATGCTGTGTTACCCGGCTAGGGAACAAATAAAATAAATTCTGCTTAATAAGCTTAGAGAGCTTTTATTTTAAAAATTGAAGACATGTAATAAATGACTTTTAAGTAAACACTCATTCTAGCAAAAGCAAAAATTACATATGAACTCTATTGAATAAATCTGAATATAACTATTTTGGAATATTGCTTGCAGACCATCTGAAAAATAGAAAAATCCCATATCTCTGACCCAACAAGTTGTGCAAGACAAGATACTGCTGCCGTTACTGGTGCTGATTGATTTCAGTGGGAGTGGTACTATAGTAGAGTTTACAAAGGCCCAAGACCCTATGGGCTGGATTCTGCTAACTTTGAGTCTTAAATCTGGTCTATTATGATGTGCCATAGTACCAATTATACTTAATGCTGAATTCCAATCTCCATTTGACCTTTCATCGCTTCATAAAATTGCTTATAACTTGCCAAATTGCTTTTATTTGAAACTGTGCTTGATTTCAGGCCAAAAGTGATTTTTTCCGCAAGAGAAACTGTAAGTAAGGTCAGACCAGCAAAAGTATTCATTCATACAACTCTAACAGCTGATACAAGAGAAGAACTGGTTTTACATCTTTTTATTTTCCCCTCCCACTTCTGAGGGCTCAGAAATCTTTTTCAGATCAGTCTAGTGTTTTTTCCCTGCCTCCACCTCATTTTTTGGAGCTGGCTGTTCATTTAAAAAAAATCCTTCCCATTTCCAGCTGGGGCATGTCAGTCAATGTGAGGCATAAGTTCTCTGCTACTACAAAAATGTCAGTGGGGGAAATAGAATAGTGAAAGCCTTCTGTGTCACAGAGTTCCCATCTTGTTTTCAAACCTTTGAGAAGGATTTTTTAAAAATTTTTTGTTATCAAGAGTTGTTCTTTATTGTCCTGGCACCTCACCCATCTCAGAACCAGGGCACACTTACCTGTGTCTCAGGACACTCTACTTGTACCAAGGACCAGGTCTATTTCTCACACATTTCCTGTCACCCAATATAGTTGCTCTTTGCCATAACTGGCCTTCCTCTACTGCCCCTTCTCCCACAAAAAGCCACCACCACCCTCAGCCCAAAATGCTGTGGCAGGGGGAGGACTACGCAAAAGGTGATGGCAAGCATGGTGATAACACCTGGACGCTGAGAATAAAGCTGAATACTGCAGGACATTCTCAAGCAATTCCTCCAAATCTTCATTGCCTTCTTGGTCCCTCACTGATTTTTTGTGAAGTTTCACCCAGTTCAATTAATCTGACACATTATGTGAAAATTTGCTTCCTGTCTTTCTTCTTTTTTTTCCCTACAGGTCTCTGGGGACTTGTCAATAATGCTGGGATTATGGGGCCATCAGCTCCTACAGACTGGTTGGATATTGAGCACTTCAGAGAACCAATTGAAGTTAATTTAATTGGACTCATAAATGTTACAATAAATATGCTTCCCTTGATAAAAAAAGCAAAGGGAAGGATAGTAAATGTATCCAGTGTTGGAGGTCGCCTAGCATTCAGTGGTGGAGGCTATTTTCCTTCAAAGTTTGGGGTAGAAGGATTTAATGACAGCTTAAGGTACAACACTCACTATGAGGAAAGACTACTCTTTTTTTTCCTAAGGCTTATATACTAACTAAAAACTGGCACATGCAGAATAGGAGCTGATTTACAATCCTGGCACTTGGTATAAAACTGAAAAACATTAGACACTTTGGACTAATTCTTCTTAAAAGTTATTTTGCTCAACACAGATTATGCCACTTTTGAAATGGTACAAAGCCTGTCAGGCACACAAGCTGTCCTCAAGTATTACAGCGTAGTTGGTAATCTCATAGATTCACAACTAACTTACCTTAGTGTGCACAGAGGCCTTATTGCAGAGGAAGCTCCACTCAAGGGAACTGAGATGTCTTTGCAATATGAACCTAATTCTCCTAATTGAAAAGTGCACCTAGAAACTTCCAGCAGCTGCCCATCCAGAAAAAATACATACCATGAGTTATTGCATGATAGTAACTTTTGTCTAAGCTTTGTTCTCTAAAGCGTCTTCTCTTAATTATACTGATCATTAGAGAGATCTAGAGAACATAGCAAACTAATCCTGGGGACGACCATGGCTGCTTCTTGTAGCACAGACAGGGAGTGATTTGTATGCCTAAACATATAGTGCCATTTTAGATATCGGGACACTCACACAGAGCTGACAGATAGGAGATGGGGCCAGAAGGAGCTGTACCAATCATCTGGAGCATCAGCCAGAGGTCGAGAGGGATTCCCTGAGATATGTAAAATGGCTCTACATACTTGCATTTAGGCAGCCAGCCATTCTTACAGGCAAGTCAGGTAACTAATGAGCTACTGCAAGGTGAACTAGGATGTGAAATACACTATGCCAGCTACTGCACAGTCACTGCCCATGCATGTTCTCACTTGGTGAAGCAGGTAATACAGTTCGTCCCTCTTTCATTTAGGGATAACAAGCTGAAAGTTCACAACCATGAACAAACCTCACAGTATTTGTGTGCTGGTGTGCCATGTAAAGACAGAAATAAAAGTGTTACTACAGAAAAAAATCCCACAGTATTAATAATAATGCCTAATGCGATTAAATCATTGGGCTGTCTTTGCAGGAGAGATATGAAAGCTTTTGGAGTTAAGGTTTGTTGCATTCAACCTGGACTGTTCAAAACAGCATTATCCAACCCAGAAAAGATTATGAAAGAGAAGGAGGTTATTTGGAATAATCTTCCACCTGATATTAAAAAGCAATATGGAGAGGAGTATTTTCAGAAAGGTGAGGCAATTTCCAGACATTTGTGTCAAAAGCAGCAATGCATTTCTTGCTGACAAAGCCTTGCAAAGTAGCATTATATCTTCTAATCATTCTGACTTTTTGGAAAGACTGTGATGTGAAAAGTTACTCTTAAATGCATTTGCATCACAATACGACTGTCCGCACAAAAGACTTGTTCTGGGAAGCTTTATTCAAATCTCAGTTAAAGATTAATTATTCATGTTGGCATGAAGCCTTTGAGCAAACTCCCAAACAGAAAAACTTTTATCTGATGATGTAATCAATGTGCTCGATGTGTTTTTCTGTCATTACTGTTTATTTATTTAGTAATCAAATAGGGATCAATTCCCCTTGCTTCTGCTAGCCCCAGGGGCGATGAAGCCATTCAGGACCTGTCTGACAGACACTTGCTAAGCCTGCTTGAACAGGGGCTGCTTGTCTTTTGATCCTTGGACTTTCTTGTCCCCCAGATTTCTTTTTTACAATTGTGTTTCACAACTTTCCACAAAGCTATTTCCTTACTGTAAGAGACTCATTTACAACTACAGCATTTCTGTTTCCCCTTGCCTCTTATATAGTTATGTTTATTCTGAGCTACTGTCAATGCTGATTGCTTGTCCTCAGACCATGCAGGCCCAGTTTTGCAATAACTGTTCCACAATTAAGGGTAACTAGACTGTTCTTGGGGTCAACTATATCACACGGTCATTATGGATGGGGACTTGGTCCTCAGAAACTGCTACCAATTCTTGTGTAGGGAGAAACGAGAAATACCAATTCCTTAGTGAAATTGCACAGTTCAGTGGCGGGGGAAGAGTTAAAAGTCACCTTGCCTGGCTGTCACTAAACGATCTTCTTTTTTTGAGCTTTACAGATGCAGCAAAGAAACAAAAGCTGTCCAAGATCTGTCTTAACAAGGACATTTCACCAGTTGTTCAGTGCATGGAGCATGCCCTAACAAGCCTCCATCCACGTGCCCATTATGTTGTTGGGCAGGATGCTAAGTTGTTTTGGAATCTCCTCTCAAGAATGCCAGCAGTTATACAAGACTTCCTACTGCTGTGGAACAGAGTAGAGCTTGCAGTTTCCCATGCAAAGTAAATATTTGCCAATATATCCCCCATCACGGACAAGGCTGATTCTATAAGATCTGTCCTTTATATCGGCATGATACAAACTATGCATGAAATACACATACATTCCCTATAAATGTAAGAAATATATCAATTTCTCCAATATCTGCTACTATTAAAAAAAAAAATTACATTGTTTTATTTTCCTTTAAGGTGGTCAGTTGGAGAACCTTTGAAGGCTCCAGTTTTCACAAAGATCGATAAGACAAAAGTATCCCAGGAAAATAGGGAATGTGGCTTTAAGTCCCTACAGCAGGAAGAGTTCGGTCATCTCAGGCAGAGGAGGGAATGGAAACAGGGCCTTCCTCTGGGAGAACTGAACTCTTGCAATATAAACTAGGAAGGAGGGCAGAAAATCCTCTTCCTGATACTGCTTTCTTTAGCAGTCACCCCTATTCAGTTTTGAGGCCGAGGAAACTGTGGTTGCCTTTCCTTGGCACAGTTCTAACTGGAGAGAGAGCAAAACAAAATGCCCAAGTCGTTGAGCTGGTTGGGATTCACACCCCTTCCTACTCACAGGACTTTGCAAGGCTTAGGTGAGGCATTTTCCTGGTCAGCATGCTAAATTTTGAGGATCTCTAAAGTCAAGCTCTACCCCTCTGTTGTAAAGGATCCATAGCTACAAAGATAGACTGTGGATCGAATTGCAGGGGCCCAATACCTGCAATTACGGTAGTGAAGAGCTAAGGGGTTTTTTTAATTTACAAAAAAAAAAAAATCTGAGCAAGACTTCAAGTCTGGGAGCTATTTCTTGGCATAAAAATAATAGACCTGTGTTTTGTGAGATGCTGAGTAATTCCTGTGGAGAGGTGCTGCTCTTGTTCAAATTCCTGACACAAGTGCCTGTTAAGACCCGGCTCCACTGGAATTAATCATGGCAAAGTGCTTGAGAACTGCAGAGACCCCACGTCGAGTCTGTAACTGCATGTTGCTCAGGAAGCCATTTCCCACTGCCGTGGAAACTACTCAGCGATGAAACAAATGCTTTCCTCATGCTAGTGAATTTGCTGTGACATGGTCGGGCTAAAGAGCAAGTTACCCAGTGGCTATCCAAATAGTGCTGGTTTTCAATGTAGTTTCTATGGTGCTTGCAAAACATCAATTCTACTTTTCTCAGTGCAGCTTATGCCTAGGCTTTACTGGGGTCATTTGATTTATATCTCAATTATCTGAAGAAGTTATTCCTTCTAGAGCAGGTTTGAGGTGAATACCTCTCAACTGGCTACTCTTACTGAGGTATTGATAGCATTGCTGTAGTAGATTTTATTTTAAAACCAACTTTCTGTCACTAAAAATGACAGAAACCCAAGTTTTATTTATTTAACATTTAATCCAAAGGCTGCTTTGTGGCTGTCTGGTGAGCTAGTAGCTTCCCTGTCCCAATCTGCATGAGCTGTCAGCTTTCCAGGCAGGAGGTCAGTCCATCCCAGTCAGTGAAATTCTTGGCTCCTGCAGAGCAGGCAGCATCAGGCCCTAGGGATGTGAATCTTGTCCTCTGAACTTAGCAGACAGCCCTGATGTCATTTCACACGGAGCCTTTCTAGAAGCGAAAGCTTCCCCCCCCCCAGAAGATTACTCAGCCAAAAGTGATTAGGGAAACAAAGATAGTATGAAATGACACCACCTACTCTGATCTTTATCTTTAGAAATTACAGTTTGGCTGGTTTAATTCAGTCCCTGTCAGACCACATGTATACTGTCAGCTGCTGCGAGACACTAGCACTGCGAAGGTTAACATTTAAAGGAAAATACAAACAGAATTTGGGACGGGGCACACTAGCTGTAAATGTATTATTTAAATTAGAAATGCAGGAAAAATATCAGCTGCTCAAAGTATTGCTTCTCACTGTATGGAGGGCCAGATTCTGCTGGCATTTTCTCTCCTGGAACCAGACGCCTGGTTTACTCAAATGCCAGCAACAAAAGCCAGTGACTTCTGGCAATGAGCAAACCACAGTGTGCTCTGCTATGGCTATCAAAACCTGTCCTGCTCACAAGACTGTATGAGGCAGGTGAATCTTTAGACATGTTTTTAGGGACTAGAAGGGACTTTTTCAGGAGAAGACCCATGACTTCCACAAAGACAGAACGTCCTGGGGGATTGCACCCACGGGACCTGGCTTCAGTTAAATTCTTAGAGCCAGCACACAAAGGTGTGCATCAAAACCTTCACTTGCCCACAAGGAATAACACGTGAGCTTCTTGCTTTTCACTTGAGAACCGAATTTTCTTCCCCAATGTTACGCTTCAAGCAGGGTAATTTTTTCCACATCCTTTCTAGGAGCCAAGGATTTCATTATGAAATACACCTAAAGAGTCAATGGGAAATCAGACAGTCAAGTGCTGCTTTCTGCAGGTGAAAGACTGTCTCATGCCAAGCTCTCTAACGGAAAGCTACATACGGAGCTCACATTTTGCTTATGTGGGTTCTCTTCTGTTAAGGTCCCTCGCATGCAGTGCTCTGAGCAAGTTGGAGGATCCTCTGTGAGAAAGGGAGCTTATTGGAAAAATTCCCCATTTCGATGTTTTCCGAGATACTAAGCAGGATCTATTCAGCTTTCTGAAATAATTTTCTACAGTTCAAAAGCAGTTTGCTGAGGAAAAAAAACAGCAGTAGAGAAAGAGAAACTTCTTTGATGTTTTTCTCTCCTACATTTGTGTGGCAAAGGATTGCTACCTACAATAGCAGGACTCCTGACCTAACACTGCTGGAGAAACATTCCCCTGCGACGGGCTTTGCCTGCTGGTGGAGTGCTGTTTTGTGGTCATTTCAATCACGCTGTAGAGCCTGTTGTTTGAATCAGGCCAGACAGGACTAGGCAGGCCCAGCAGGCGCGTCTGCCAGGCTTGTGCTGGAGAGGAAACCTCTGCCAGCCACCTGTTGAATCCCCAAGTCTCCAGCAAGCTGCACACATCTGACTGCCCCAAGTGCTGAAAGCGCAGTAACAACCAACACCACAGCTGAGGCTGGTGTGGCAGAGTGGCAAAAGGAGCAAGAATTTCCAGGCCCAAGCCAAAATGAGCAGGGAGAGAAACTGGATGGGGAAGAGCTGCCCAACAAGCAGAGGATGAACTAACAACTCTGCAGCTCCTGGCAGGGAGCAGCCTGACAGGGCTCACCAGCCAATCTGGGACGGGCTGCCGTTGCCATGGTCCGCTCAGCTGAACGGGGCCAGATGACTTCCAGCTCCATCCTATCACTTTGCTTGGTTTCCCCAGTTTTAATTTCCTTCTCATTCAGTTAGTTTCAAATCAATTTTCATGAAAAGCTTATTCATTCATTCTGCTGTTGAGAAACGTCTTTGCTCAAGCCTCCTCACTTCCTGCAGCAAACAGGCACTGCATGGCGCTGTGAATGGGGAGGCGTGAAGAGTGGGGAAAAGGCGTTCTGCTTACGCATTTACACAATAACACTCAGAGCTGGATCAGAAGTACCCAGCAGACTCTGGGACAGGTAGCAAACAAACAAGCAGCCTAGCAGTCATACGTTAGAGTCTTTTCCCATGCAAACTGTAGAGCTTCTGTTTACACGGTTTGTAGAATTTGAGCATTTATTTGAAAAACATTGCTTAGTTACTCAGGCAATTGATTCGTTTCTGGTAGCAAAAAGCTGCCCCTAGACTAGAAAAAATAATTTCATCCCTGAAAGTTTTCATACACAAGGCTGTACCTTAAAAGTTTAAGTCATATCAATAACAACTCGCTCACATGTAGGAGAAAAGGTGGAAGTCTGAACCAAGCCCTGTTAAATCAATGGAAAGACTCCTGCTGGTTTCAAGACAAAGCACGGATCAGTCCTTCCCAGCTGAGTAGATTAGTTCTCCCTAATGAGTCTTGAAAGTCCCCCAGGCTCTGTAGATTACTGTATATAGACAGCAGTGCTTATACAACATAGGTAGGATAGGCAGGCATAGAGCATGTACAGAAGATTAATACCAAGTAAGTCCCTAAGGTAGAAGCATCACAGCACAAGTCATTATCAACAGCAGGGAGAGCGGCTGCTCTTGTCAGCCGATGTACAGCAAACAGAAAGCACCGCCGAACACAGTATTTACAGGGAGATTTTTCTGGAAACTCTCACCATGCGGGTCTTGGTGCACAAGCTTACGAGTTTGACTTGAGCAGTTTCTATGTTCTGACACTGGAAATAACTGGTGAAGGCAACTTGTGAGGACCTGGAGGTATACACTGAGCTTGCAGATGTCTCCCCAGAATGGGAGTGCCGACACAGAAACAGAACTCGTGTCTGTCGTTGTAGTGAGCAGTACCCATTACATGCATTTGCAGAATAGCTAAGAGAACAAATTAAGCACTTGGTTTTGAGTGCGCAGACAAGAGAACATGCAGTCCCTTCCTTTCTAGAGTGATTTTAACAATTGTTGCTTATCTAAGCACCTGCAGGGTGTGAATAAAATGCTAACTCAGAAATGTTCTTCCCAACATCTGGAATCTTTCTCTACTCCTTTATTTTGAATTACTGGGTCAGTCACCTAAGAGTTTACAGGGGTTTATTTTCCTGGGTCTTTTACCGATGCTGTGGTAAAAATCTGAAGTGCAAGCCATACAAAGAAAGATACAATCATGCCAAGAAATCAGCCCCCATTGCACCAGACTACATTCATCTCCCTGCAAAATGCTGAGTAGGAGAGTTTGGAGATGTATTTCTTTTAAGGTGACGTATTAATGAAGATCTTAAGTTATCTGTTGACCACCAAACTGAATTATCACACTGACATTTTTACACAGCATATGAAAAAGCACTCCTTTTCCGTGAAACAAAAGTACAAAGCCCTGCACGTGCAGGAATAGCTCACCTAAAAGTGGGAGATGTGATGTGTTTGTGCCTGCATATTTGTTCAATTTGTTAACTGAAGACCAGGGGGTTTGTAGCTCTGGCAGGATGACCGATTATTAAAGTTTGTACTTTCTAGATTCTGGAGAGCTGTTGGGTGATCTGTCAGAGCACTGTCTGACACATCTAAACTTTCCCCTGAGTGCTACATGAGTGCTGTTTCTGAAGAACCCCAGTTCCTAAATTTCCCCTTGGCAGTTCTTCCTCAGCATGCCTGGCAGATCACCCTAACCCATTGCAGAGCACTAACTCCTGAAGGTTTGCACTGCCAGCACAGTGGCAGATGAAGGAATCCAAAGCACACCCAGACCCCAAACCTCACCCCAACCTGAAGTTCTTTGGCAGAACTACCAAAGCAAACTTGCTGTGGGAGTAAGACAGTAACACCCCCCTTCAATACGGTCTACGTGCTTCAGTTTCCTTTAATGCAGAGAAGCAGAGGGATGCCATATTTTGCAGTCATCTAAGGATCTTAAAGGGCTCTCGGTGTAGTCATGCTGCTTTTCTCTAAAATCAATTGCTTTTATAATGGCACTTGTCTAGGCATAAGAAGCCAAGCTCTATCCCAAGAGTTCTCAATTTGCCAGGCAAATATCAAAGTTTTAATGGGAAGTAGAATTTGCCTTTAGCTATTTACTGGCTACATTAGTAATCAGAATTCAATATTTATGAAGATATATCAATACTCTTGAAATATCATGCTGACGTTTTCTCTGGAAACACATTCTTTGCCACTCCAGGCAGCTATTTCAAAATCGATATGCCCCTGGAAGACAAATGGCTTTGTTAGTGCTCCACAATTATCAAACAAGAAATATTTTGCATAATGTTGTACATTCACAGAACTAGACAATTTTCTTGGAAGAAGACTTCAACTGAGACTATAACCTTTGATTCTGACCACAGACTCCTTCCAGCAGCAATGACATCATCTAGCAGAATAAATACTGGCAGAAGGCTCCAGCAGAGCAAAACCTGCCATGGTGCTCAGCACTGAATGTCCGTGTGTTATCAGAGAAGGAGCACTGGTACTTGGGGAGAGCTAGGCTGTTAGGGATTACAGGCTTAGGAACACTGGCCCAGGGCTGATAGGGGAGAGGGGAACACCGGAGGCTCCACACAGCGCTGCCCTCTCAGCTGTCGCCCCTAGAGCCCCTTGTCTTACAGCACTTCTGTGCCAATTATTGCTACCTAAACACAGGGACTAACACTAACCAGAGCAGTCCCAGGTGTTTCTCTTACAGGCGAGACACTTCAGGGCTTCTCCACAGACCCCAGTTTCAAATTTAACCTGCTTTCCAGTAGTGCAAACTCACTGCCCACTGCTTCCTCCCTACAACACAGGCAAGGAAGGAAGGTGTGATTTACAGCTCCTGTTTCCAATTGGGTTAATCTTTTCCCCAGATCTCTAATTATTTCATTTAATTTTGTATTGGGAAAAAGGTGAATTGAGTCCTAAAATTATATATCACAGCACCAGCTTGCTGAGATTTATTGGCGTGGGGTTACAAGAGCCTGCTGGTAGCAACTCCTCTCTCTCTTTGTGTCTAGCTCAGCTCCAAATTCTAAATCTGCAGTTAAAGGAAATGTCATTGCCTGGCACATCGTTGCAAATGGACTGGGAGTATCTATGATAGGCTGCTGCAACATCCTGTTTTCAGCCTTTATTTTACAGCACAGAAGCCTGAATTAGCCTGAGATCTTTCACACAGTTTTAATGGCACTTTGTCAGAGCACACTCTGTGAGTCCTCTCAGAAAATAAATGTCACCAACTCAGTGAAACATTACAAAGATGATTCCAAAGTGCACACATTCAGGAACACTGCAGTCCTTGTCAGACTTAACAGGGACATTCACAGCAAAAAAGCCAAGTATCTAAGTGAAGTACCTGAACTAGAGGGCCGATTACATTAGCCTCAAAACAACAGTGAGATGGGCTGCTAAAATAACCAGTGCAGCCCAGGGACCAATCTAACACCCCAAAAATTCAGTGGAAGCCTCCCTGTAGATTGCAGTGGAAGGAGAAGCAAACTCTTATCTGTATATATTTGCTTAACATTTTAAAATTAGAGAGCATTAACGAGTAGCTCAGAAGCCCATACTGATGGCTACTGAGGCACCCAACTATGTAACAAGATCATTAAGTGGCAATGAATGTTGTCACTTGGTATCATTTATCAGCTATGTGACTGATTTAATTATTTAGTGAGAGTCCAGCATTCATTCACTATCAGATTCTGAGATTCCTTTCATTCCTACTTGGTGATGTGGCAGCAAAATTTAGAATCAGAATAAATCCAAATCACTCCATGAATTCAGTAGGAACAAGAACACCAAATGGGCTCTAGCAACCAGGACTAATGCATTGGGCTTGCTTTAATATTCATGTCTTAAGGTAGCAAGGATGTTACACAAAAATCAGCCAAATGAATCATAGAATGCTTAACTGCAGACAGCTATGAGTTAGAGAAGAAAGACCACTTCCTCTTTGAGTACTTTCGGGATGTAAAAATAATCACAAATTCCTTTTTTTTTTAAAGTATCACTTCATTCTTTGAATACAATCACGTTTTAAAGGTCAGATGTCTGCACCTCTACACATATGTAGGTAACTAGAACCTAGGTGACTGCTTAGCACCTGTAAAAAAGTTTCTCTTTAACAGGATGTCTAGAAAATGCTTACCAGCCTTCCCATAAATATTGGTTTTAATGAATTATTTTGGTTTAATTCTTGCACAAACCAAAAATACAAATAGAAAAATAGTAATCATTCATCAAGATTTTAGATGGCAAGAACTGTATTCTACATTTATCAAAAATTTTTGTAATAAGCAGATGGTATCCTCCCCACCAGAGTTAGGAAACCTTGTGTTCCCTCAGTGCTTTTTTTTTTTTGAGGGCAACATCTCCATGCATTTCCCCATTTCTTTATACAAGCTTCCTATATGATACATTCTTTCAGTGCTAAACAGGCAATGAGGAAGGAGGCAGAAGACTCAGGCACTGCCCCAAAGTCTACCTTGTCTAAGGGGTAGAGAGCAGATCACTCACCATCACACAACACGAATCACACAACAAATTAGTCATCAGACACACCACTACAGCTTAGGCTTTTGTGGTTGTTCTTGGGGTCACTCTGCTTCTGTGGTGCAGATTAGAAGGGCAGCCTCAGTGGCATCATACAGGCGGTCAAAGAGAATCATCCTTCTTCCCGGAGGAATTCCTTTCTCCAGTATTAGCACAAATAATCACTAATGTCCACAAAAAAACCCAGATGGTACTGTGAGAACTAACGCAGTCATTCCTTTCAGTCTGAAAGGTCCTGAAAGGACAGGGCTGACTAGAAAGATTGGTCAGCAAAGCTTGAAAACAGTGGAAATCTATTGAAAAGGAGGATAGGGAAGGTTTTGCCAAGGCACGTATTATTCATGGATCCCGAGCACATTGTGCCAAAGCTTCCACCCCTGCTCTCCCCTTACTTACAGTGAGCTGGAAAGGCTGCAACCAGAAACAAAGCCCCTTACGGGAATTGTGTCTGAGGAAGTCGGGAGGTTGGCTGAGCACATTTGCTTCATTGCATTTCTAGATCATTAACTTATTTGCTTGTAGCTCTCACTTTCAGACTCATTACACATATAGCAATTTTGGCTTCCATACTTTCTCTTACCATTTACTGGCTCATCAGAGACAGTCACAGAGTGAGAAACCTGGGTGGAAAGCATGTCTTCGTAACAGGCTGTGACACCAGACTTGGAAACTCACTGGCTAAATGGCTTGACAAAAGGGGATTTTGTGTCATCGCTGCATGTGCCACAGAAAAAGGAGGCCAAGGGCTATGGTCCTGCTCCTCACTCTCACTGAAGACAGTGAACCTGAACTTGGCTGACTCCAACAGCATTGCCAGGGCAATGGTAAGTGGCAAGGTAATTTCCCAGAAAAATGATTCAATATAGCCAAATCTGATCTAGCTAAAAGTTCTGGTGCTTCTCCACTCTCCGCAGAGGCATTTTTTGTCTTACTGATGAAACGCATTCACTCTTCAGTTCTGTCATTTCTCAGTTCAAAGAGATTCTCTCTAGCAATGCTTTTGGGCTTCCCCTTGCTTTCACCAACAGGGTGCCTAAAAAATTAGTTGCTCAGTCTATTAAAAGCAGATCATTCCTAGGTGTGTTTTACAGACTTTTTTTTGGTGCAGTTGAAGAATCTCAGTGGGGGGAAGGTGCTAACTGGTACCAGAAAAAACTTTCTTGACAATGAAACCAGCCCACCCAATTAAAAATGGCTGGTGCAGGGCTTCTTCAGCCCTCCTCTAGTAAGCAGAAGAGTGTTTTTGCATGGCTGAATAAGTCCGACTTTTGCAATGCACACACAACAGTTGCACTGACTGTAACAGTTAAACACGTGCTGTTTCAGCCAGTTTTCTTAGAGTTGTTACATAGGTAGCTCTCACTACTGCTATCCTACACCTCTGAGCACTTGACTAAAAGAGGAAGAGTTTGTCCTTGGATACCTATGAGCGGAGTTAAAAAACAAGACTTAAGTGTTGGTTTTGGCAGAGGGTGATAAAAAGATCTGTGTGGTAAATATATTCAACCATAGCAATACGTGTTTCTTTCTCAGCACCAATAGCTCAGACTAGACGTTGTTAAGGGCTGCCAAAGGGGATCACAGCACCACAACTCCAGCTGTAACACACAGTTATACTGAATATTCAATAGGCTTGTTAATCAATTAACTAGCTAAAACAGCAAAACACATATCTTCTACCAGTAGGACTTTCTCCTCAAAGCTTGTAAAACACTGATGGCCTCATCATGACAGTTCCAGACCATTCTTGAATGTAGAGATTGAGGGCAAGGACAACATAATCATTAGCGCTTACCTCCTCCAGCAGGCCCCTGCTTCCAGCCTGTGGAAAGCTGTTCTCAGTCAGGGTATCCACTGCTAACGCTGTCACCTCAGTCTGAGAAGCTCTTTATGGAGGCTGAGTGCTGGACTTTCGGCCTCTCCCTTCAGGTGTGGGCTATTCTCAGCAAACTCTTGGAAGCGTCACTATTTATTTAAAGGTCCTCAAGTAATTTATAAGGTAGTAAAGCAGTATTACCAATACACAGGGTTAAGCTAATATTTTTAGAAGCATTGACTAATTCTGCACATCTGGTTCAGACCTTTAGACCCCAACCCAGAAAAATCAGTCTCTCCACTTTTGTGTAGACTATTTGATTTTTCACAAGAATATAAGTGCATGTTAGGAGCCCACATACTTGAGCAGATCTGGATAATAAAGCCCAGTGTGGTGGCCCATATCTCCGACCGAAATAGTTTTCCTTTAATACTTTACCCATGCTTCTTTAGAGTCATTGCCTAAGGCCTTCAGCAAATTTTGTCAGGTGTAGAGAGCAGATCTTACAAGCAAACCCCAGCTGACTGTATTCATCTCACTGAAGTTTTTGCAGACTGTGTGCTTTGTTCCCAATGCTACATACGAAACTCTAGAGTAAAATATTGTCACATACCAAAATAAAAGGTTTTGTAATCCTCTTAGGGCTTTTTGGTTTGGTGAGCAATGCTGAAGGAACAGCACCTGTAGCACCCACTGACTGGCTGAGGATGAAGACTTCCACTCAGTGCTGGATGTTAGTCTGCTGGGATTGATTGAAATCACACTCAATCTTCTGCCACTTCTGAAAAAAGCTGAGGGAAGAGTAGTCAATCTAATTAATGCCAAAGGCCTCATGGCTTTTGTAGGGGGTGGCTACAGCCTGTCCAAATGGGGTATGGAAGCTTTTCTCACACCTTATGGTGAGTAGCTAGAAAAACATGCATGAATCCAAGAACAGATTCCAGATGTGCTGAGGAAGGGTGACTGTATGTTTGCCCCTCTTGTTTTCTCTCTGGAAATCTTGCCTAAAGGGGGAAAGGAAAATAAGGGGATGTTGGTCACTTGTTTGGGATTTCAATCTCCGGTACTATGAACAGACCCACCAGGAACCTGCACTGGGAAAAAATTTCATATCCTGGACAAATGCATGCAGCTTTTGGGCATGTGAATCCACTGTGTACACAAAAGTAAATCAACAGTATAGCCTGGTCAGACACCTAGAGTTTCCTGGGCAAGTTGTACTTAGTTGTACTTGCCCATTTACAACCCATTTTATTTTGCTCTGATGCTCCACAACAATCTGAGCTGGGCGATTCCAGGCAGCAACCACATTACCAAAGGTACTCATAACTTCAGAAAATTAAGCTGAGCACCCCTTCACTGAAGCCAGTTGTGTTGTACGGCCTTGAGAAGGCTAAGGCTTAGCCCAGTGAGTCAAGTCTTCACAAGGACTAGGAAAGTTGGTTGCAAACCATTATGAATGCTTATATAAAGACAGTATATGTCCCAAGGAAATATAATAGAAACTAATGGCTAGTGTATATGTGGTCCATTCCTTTGCACACTTTGGAATGTAGCTGCCTGGGTCTCTTGAGCTGCCCAGCAAGACAAAGAGGCCATTTTCATCCCAAAGGAATTGCATTGCAACTCAAAATTACATAGAGGGAACCACGCTACCAGAAAACACACTAACCTTTATTGCACTAACATTTAATCACTTAACCATAGCCATTTAACCATACAATGGAGAGTAAAGTTCCAATCCAAATGAAAATTTTTTCTCACTTCTACTTTTTCACAGGCACTTTAATAATCTGTTCCTGCTGGAAGCTGAAATGATGCAATAGTATTTGAAATAGTCAAAAGTTTTAGTTTGACTAAAAAATGATGCAGCTCGCTGCTGCATCCTTTGCATCAGTCCAACATAAACCACACAGAAAGCTGTGAATCTACCTGACACTGCTTTTTTTCCTCAGAGTTAACTGCCTGCTGCGCTTTTACAGGACAGGTACACGGCTATGAAGCTAATTTGAACATCTCAAAATTATTCTGACATTTGAAGATATGAATCAAAGTCTCAAATATTCATTTATGTGACAGACTTTCAACTTATGTTTAATGGTTATGCCATTATTGGGTGGTTAGGGATGGTTATTGGTTTTTTTTTTCTTCTAGGATAGAGATGCAGCATTTTGGAGAGAAAGTTAGCATTGTTGAGCATGGTTTCTTTAAGGCAGGAGAGGCTAATTCAGATGTCATCGAGAGAGACTTCTTAAGACTTTGGAACAGACCGACTCCTGAGATCAGGGACTCCTATGGAGAAAAATACTTTGTTGAATGTAAGTAGAAAAAGGACTGTATGAAAGCTCAGGAAGGATGTTACCAGTGTATATAAATACCTGAAGGGAGGCTGTAAAGACAACAGAGCCAGGCTCTTTCCAGTGGTGCCCAGGGATAGGACCCGAGGCAATGGGCACACACAGAAATACAGGATGTTCCCGCTGAACATCAGGAAACACATTTTTACTGTGAGGGTGACTGAGCACTGGCACAAGTTGCCCAAGGAGGTTGTGGAGTCTCCATCCTTGGAGATACTCAAAAGCTGTATGGACATGGTCCTGGGCAACCTGGTCTAGGTGACTCAGCGTGAGCAAGGGGGATTGGACCAGACGTCCCTTCCAACCTCAACCAATCCGTGATTCTGTGAACATTTGCTGGACTTCATTAACGTTTGTTAAGAACCCATTGCTGACTGTTCTGGACTATGTGTATGTTAGATGAGGCCTGTGCTATTAGTTCCCATATGAGATTGTTGAGATGTGATGTCACACTACCATCCTTAGTCCGTCCATACTTCGAGGTAGAATGCCCAGGGGAAATGAATTGCTATGACCATATGCTAAGTTTATGGCTTACTGATATCTGAAAAGTTGTGCTGTGTCATGCAGCACTTAACTGTAGGGAACATCTGGCTCACAATATGGGCCAGGGAGGTTTCTGTTTACCAGGCTCTTGGGTGTTCTCCAGCCTTTCTGGTCTCTGCTCTGCTGTAGCTATAGTGCTCTCAGTACTTGAGCCAGTAGTTTAAAGCAAGCCTGAAGCTGTAGCCAAACCTTTGAATATAAAGAATCCTCTCGCAGAGAATGTTGCATATAAATGCTTTCAGGTTTATTTTCTTCTTTGCAAATGTAAAAGCTCAAAGACCATCACTGAAAAGACTGTGTGCCTCTGATATGTCTAAGGTCATAAAATGCATGGAACATGCCCTGATAGCAAAGTACCCCAGGACACGATAAGGAGCTGGATGGGATGCAAAGTTCTTTTGGCTGTTTCTCTCCTGTGCCCCAAGCTGTTTGTATGGCATGCTGCTGTGTATGACGTTTCCAGCACCAGCAGCTAGTGGGAGATCAGTTCCTGGAGTTCTAATTAACATTTAGTATTAAACCAGTATCAGCTCTGCAGAAATAAATATTAATCCTGCCAAACCAGACGCCCTCCTCTTTACCAGTTACTAGACTGCTTAAATTCCTTTCAGAAGACACTTTCTCCACCCCCCCACCCCTCCTTACCTCGAATTTCTGAGTTTGCAGATAGGCTTGTAAATCCAGCATGTTTTTGAAGGTAATTTTTTATGCTCAGAAATGATACCTCTAAAGGATCTGCATTCATAAAATACTCAACTACAAAGCTGGTTAATACTACTCACCCAATAAAAAAATTTTTAAATAAGAAAAATAAAATCACTAAAAGAATCAGTTTTCCAGCTAGACTTCATCAACACATAGGCTGCTAGTGAACTTGAAATAAAACAATGGCCTTTAAGAACATGTATCTTATACGTGTATCTTACAGAATGTATTTAGCCAGATTTAGTCATCTATTTCACGGGGGTTTTACTCATGGTCATATTCAGGAGTTGCTAAACTTAAGAAGCTTCTGAACACAAGACATGAAATCAAATAATAACAAAGCCCAGCTACTGCAACATATTCCAAAAATTACAATTGCAGTATTTGACCACATCTCATCACCTGACTATTCAACTGGGTAGAGAGATAAAACACAAGCTATTTTATAGACATGCAATTACAGGGAAAAGCAAACCTACATTGTACTCTGTTACTATGCAAACAGAGTATCCAAACTTGTATTTTAACCTTCTTCCTAATATTAGTATAGTTTATGAGGAAAATATTAAAAATAATGTGCATTCACATTTCTTTCATCCTCAGCATCCTTTGCAAGTTAAAAGGATGATTATTTCACTCATTAAATGAAACAGGTCATTAGCGTATGCTATGGCAAATTATTTCGACTGTACAAAGAGTGTGTTCAGAATGGCAAAATGTTAGTTGAGGTTACTGTGCCTTTTGTACGCTATTTCTATCTGTTAAGCTGCTGGCCAGAGGCCCACAAACTGGTGTTCCTAGAGATATTAAAATTGAAGGGGTAAAGGTTTTATTTGCTGAAGAGCTGCGCTGGTGATTAATCATTAATGTGCAATTCAATTAAGCTTACAAAAATACCATGTGCAGGTCAGAACTCCAAATGTAAGAAAAGGAGTTTCATCACTCTGTGTGTGAGGGGTGTGTGTGTATGTGTGTTTGTACATGCACAAGAAAGGGACAGAATGTAAAAAGTGTTTAGTAACATTCAAGTATTTCACTGAGGTTCTATTCTCTGGCAAATGGCTTCAAGAATAAATTTATTTTACTTCATTTCATTATAAATACCTGCAGAGAGATAGTTCTCTCTTTCTGGCCTGACAGCTGTAAAGAGACTGTGCATGAAAACACTTAATGGTATAATTTATCAGCCCTATAGTGGCAGATTACAGAGAGGTGCTGAAATCTCTAAAAATCAGCCTTCTTTGAAACAGAATGAGTCCAGAATTCAAGAATCCAAGCAGGGACTGTCCTCATAAGGGAAAAAGAATACAAGTGAAAAAATGAAGTTAGGAATAGAGTAAAGCTTCTGTTGAACAAAGTACCAACAATTAAATTTTATGTAATCAGAAGGGTACATTGTGGTATGCTACTGAGAGGAAGAGCCCAGTTGAAGCTTAAGAATTCTTCACCATCAGGTATGTTAAACAATCATCAAACCTACATACTATCTATCTATACAGTATCCCAGGGATGGTTTTCTTCCACATCTGAAAATTTAAAATTCTTGGGGGGGGGGGGAAGTATCTCTGATATCTCTGATACATGGCTGACATATTAGCAGTTTTCTCCAAAACTGGTTCCAAATCTTTCTGTTGACAGAGACTATTCACAAAACTGATGCTACTCTTTCTTGTGGTATGCAACTGGAGGCGAGTCTTGTGGAAATGTTAGCCCTGTGTTCTCTCTTTAATAAACACTGTGAACTCTTTCCTTAAGAACAGCAACCTGTCTTTCAAAGAAATCCTTTCTCATAGCCTTACAGATATGTATGCTGTGTCCCAGATTCCAAGGAATTTTCTGCATTAAAGCACTCAGATATGAAAGTTAATTGAACTAAGGTTTTAATCGCTTATGTCCATACCACCTTGATAGTCAGTCTCTTACAATCAATAATAAGAGTTTTCTGTTTCAAGGACCAGTTTATTTAATGCGTGTAATGGGGCAGTTTTCACACTTACAGTGATATGATGTCAGTGATGTTATATCAAGAACTTAGACAGTTGTGTGAAGCAGTAAGCACTATTCTTATTTGACTTTATCTAAAGCACTGTTGTTTTCATCTCAGAGTACGCTGAAGTCTCCACAACTGAAAAAAGTACATAGAGCCTTGACACAAATTATGGAATAAAGATGTGATAAAATAATACATTTATTAGATTTATTCAGCAGCATCATTTTCCAGTTGTCTTTTCTAATCAAAGTACATTACAAAGTAATTATAAGCATTCTAATTAGAAATAGTATATATTTTGAGAACTCAGATATAAAACAATCAAATAGCAGAAGTCTCAATGATTATAACTTTAGGAATCTTTAAATTATGTGAGTAGCTAGCCAGGAATGCTGAATAACATGTTCCTGCAGTGATATTCAGAGTTTCCTCAAACGGTTCATGTTGTGGAAACTACCTTGGCTAATTAATAGAAAAGCTAATAAGATGTACAGTATATTCTGATGGAAGGTTATAGAAATAATCAGATAACTACAAAGAGTGCATTAGTAGAAATTGTTTCCCTTTCTATTAATGTCCAACCTCAGGAAATAAATAGTCAATAAAATTAAATTTTCACATTAAAAAACCTGAATAATTTCTTAAATGAACCAATATCTTTCGTGCTTTGCTGTTTGGAAATAAGCTGTTACAGAAATCTAGCTACTTCATTTAATAGTACAAATTACTTCCAGAGACTCCAGCCAAGAACAGAGCTATTCCATTGATGAGCAGAGAAAAATCTCATTAAATTAAGTACTTGTGGCACTAAAATCTAAATATATCAGATCTTTTTATGAACACTATTAATGGAATGGTGTTAATTGGAACCTAGAGGAAAAGTATGTGTCTTATGGATTGAGAGGAAATTACTTTATCTCAGGCAGTTAAAATATTCTAAGAACAACATTTTGCACAGGTAACTATTCAGCATAATGATCCTGCATTGACTCTTCCATCTTTTGTTTAACACAAGATAAACAGACACACCCATTTTTACATACAGTAGTATATAAAATAGGTGGTAAAGATGCCCAGAGCACCAGTAGAACTTTTAAAAGGTGCTGTTATAAATATATACTCTAAAGATCCTGTAAGTCAGTAATGTTCCTGTATTCGCCTTGTTTGGTTCTTTTTTAGTTTAAGCATTTATATAATGACTTTATCCCTAAAGATAAGACCAATTCCATACAGATTTCTACTAGCAACATCACCGAACAAGATAATCTTTCAAAAATTTACAAATGTACAATATATTTATAACATTACTTTCAGACAGCTTCAGTGCAAAGATATACATATAGTACATCATGACAATTGTTCATAAAAATAGAAATTGGCATTTGTCAAAAAACAAGGCATAGTTTCAACATACATCTCCAGCCATTGGCTAAGAGATGTACATATTTTTATAAAGCATTTGAATGTGAACCTTACTCTTCTGTTTATAAAAAATATATGTGCAAATGGATGTGTCTAATTTTCCCTAAATCAGTTACCTAGTTATACCACAGAGTCCTCTTTAACAAGATTGGCGGTGTCTTTAAATGTATCCTCTGTTGCTGTATAAGCTAATGGTTGGTCTCTCTTCAGAGTAATCTTGGGAGGCAGTGAAGGAGAAGAAGTAGGGACATTTTCTGTGTCCTGTTGCTGTTCCTTTTCCATCTGAAACAATAATCATAAAATCCAAGTTTACATTCTAATGTACAAAACATTCAACCTTAACTTTCAGAAATGTTAAATAAATATCCAAGTATTTTGCTAAAGTCAAGTGTCACAGTATAAATTATTTCTGCAAATCACCGCCTGTAACAAAATTAAATGCTAATTTCACCTCAAATGGTACAGCTGTGTAAATACGCTACTACAAACTTAGTCCACACACTGGGACTTCTATTTTAACACTTAATGTCAGGAGTAGCTTGATATGTGTATATGCACATACATCAATGTAGATGACATTGGCACTACTACTGTTTGTAGTTACATTCATTAGTGTTGGGGAAATGAATCCCTGGCTTCCTGAACTCTCTCACCTTGTTCGAGCATTAGAAACCTAAATTCTTCACAAAAGGCAGCTAGTTTTAGTCACGTGACTGTGGGACTGAGGTTCTTAGGACATCTGGAAATTTTAAACTGTAAGATGAAAAGGGCTGGAATTACTGGCTCAAGTCAGCAGAACTCCAAACCTTCATATCCAAGCCAGGGGAGAATTCCTCCAGCACACATACCACCCGCTGCCACACCGTCTTAAAGAACTGCCTCATCCAACTGTATGGATGAAAAAAATAGGGCTGGTATAGAAACAGGGCTGCAGTACGCAGAGCTGTTGAATTCTTGTGCAGTGCTGAAGCCAGGACTGAGAGGGCAGAAATGGACATTTCACTCCTAGTGCAGTACAATAGCCTCCCACTTGTGCTGTGTCCCTGAGCTGTACCAGAATGCACCAGCAAGCTGAAATCAGCACCTGAGATCCCAGAGCAGGAGCGGGCTGCAGTGCTTGGGCTGGGGAAGCAGAGATGTGGGCAATGCAGCTGTGCGGCCTGAGCTGGATGCCTGCACCTCATTCTGCACAAGACTCTACAACTTTTCTCAAAGCTACTTCAGTCCTACCTTGACCTGGGCTGGAATTTCTGTGCTGCTTCACTTAGCAGCAGAATCTACCCATAATCTTTATCCTATGAAAGCAAGAACAAATTCCAGCAGTACATTAGCTGAAAAATAGAATCATACAATATTAAGCAATACCTCCGCATATATTGGGTTTTCAAAATTAGTGTTTTGTTTCATTTTTCTCTTGAAGAATCTCCACTTTGATTCCTGAAACATAAAAATTATTAGAACTTTACACATTTTTCTCACAACTTCTCTGGAAACTGACATCACTGTTGTTGGATTCCACTTGCACTGACTGCTAACTCAGTGATTTCAGCTGGATGTTCTTACATTGCCATGTTGTAATTCTAAGCATGGGACCCAACTTTCTTTTCTGCTAGACAACCAGTTATGGTTATTTTACCTAAAGCACTATTCACAAGGCTACGCCAGAAGGCAATAAAAGCGACTAAATTAATTCATGGAAGCCTATCATTCCAGACAAATAGGTCAAAGGGGAAAAAAATGGTCTTGAAAACAACACAAGAGAAATTACTGAGGGACATGAAACTACAACAGGTTGACAGAGCTGTCATTTCAAAGCTCTTCAGAGGTGCTTTTTAGTGCATAATGTGTGAAAATAGTCCTGTAAACAAGCCACCATCGGTTCATTCAGATGGATTTTAAAACATAAAAATTTGTCTTCCACGAATCATAAATAATCGAGATGAGGCAATACTTTGATCTTGATTGTTAAAATGTCCTGCAAGAACACATAGAACAAAATGACCTTGCTAGCACTTTTAAATATGGATAAAATTACAAGTAAATGTGAAAAAAAATCATGACAGTACACTGACTAAATATCTTATTTCAATTTTCTGTACCAAGAAAAACTAGGTTTTCAATGTTTTAAACCAAAATGTAATTTTTCTTGGGTTTTCTTTTCATATTTTGGGGAGTAGGGGGTGGGAGGGGGTGGGAGGAAGAGAAAAAGAACACACTCCGCTGCTTCAAGCAAGGTATAATTCATTAGGGGTTTACAAATAATTGTTAGAAGTCCGAAGTAAAGCCTTAGTTATAATCATGTCTGCTGGGGAGCAGTGACAATTTACAGCAGTTACATTACAATTTTCAGACTAGTATCTGCCCTCAAAATGAAGCACAACAAACAGTGAAAGAAAACACTCTGTTCCAATCTGTTCACTTCAAAATAACTGGGTGGGCCAGGAGGAAGGCGGAGTTTAACCCAAATAGATCCTTACTGTGTGCCCTGGGCAATTCTGTGCTTGTGCTGCTTTTCTCCTATCAAACTGTTCCTGACCAGCTCTTGTAAATCTTGTAAATATGGTCCAGTTAGTTGGACTTGATGCAGATTGTGTGCCAACCCCATGGCATTATTTAAAGAGAATTGAAACTATATTGCAGCTTCCCTAACAATTCAATTGCCCTGATTTGAAGCACGAAACAAACAAGGCAGCCTTAGAGCATTTCTGTGTTGTACCTGAGGTGCATCTGTACTCTGAGGGGGTTCCTCCGGACTAGCAGATACCACAGAGGCGTACACAGGATTTTCAAAATTTTCATTTTCCTCACTACCAGCTGCTGCTACCTGTAGGAGAAGAAGGAAAATCAACAGTCTTCAAAGAAGAAAAGAAGGTCATAAAGGAAAATGAAAGATTAAAGTCAAGTCTAAGTTTCTCTTACATGTGTTGGCCGAACAACTGTAACTGCACTGGTTGTGCTGGCTCCACCATCTCTGGTTGCATACATTGGATTTTCAAATGTGATCGGCTGCTTCCCTGACTCCACTGCAAAGTTTTCATTCTATGAAGGAAAAAACCGCAACTGCAGTGCAATAAACACATCCATATTCCTAGGAATTAATTTATAGTCTAATTCTTCATCTCAGGGAGCAATGCATGTTTACTTTCACATAGGCTTAGACAAAATCTAGCATCTGTTAAAAGCATACTGTTAGTTTACCATCCGTTATTTTACTCCCTGACTTAGTAGCCTGGACATTGATTGTTCCAATATTACCCCACTTCCTAGCTGGACAAAAAAACCCCCACATTTCAATAATTGACTCCAAGTATTTTATGATGAGGAAAAATGACTCTCACAAAATCACATCTTCAACAGGGAAGAGATATCAAAGGAAGCATAATCCCAAAATAAATATTTCATGTTAGAGACTTCAGAATGACATACAAATTAATAAGCACTATCTGAAATATAAAAGAATGGGATTCATTCATTTTGTCCCAGCATTGAGATTGCTATATTTTTTGAGACAAAGCAGTAAGTGCATCCCTTCAGTTATAACATATGAGTTATGTCAGAAATAAAATGTTTCACAGTTTTTAGCATGTCTTTTATTATGAATCAATACTTTGCCCATGCATGAAGACCAGTGTGTGGGTAGCAGCTACTTCACACATATTGTGCCAAACCCTGAGCTGCAGCTACGGTGCTCGCAGCAGGTGGGCAAAGGTGCCAAGTTAAGTATTTCTTAAGAAAATATTTAGTGCCACATAAGGATAGCCACCTATCCAAATATATCCACCTAATATATCCAAAGATATCCACCTAACCAAAGACTAGCTTAGCTAGTCAGCTAAGCATCAAGTAGAAGGGTAATGAAAGCAAAACCCCACCCAGACTCACTTGTCCTGCTCCTTGTCACAGCCCCATCACAGAAAGAGTGAGGAATAACACGGGAATAGTACATCAGCCAGTTCTTTAAACCTGCCTCTTTTCTACAAACCACTGCTTCATGCCATAAGGATTCACGCTTTGTGCTATCAGAGCATAGCTCTTTACCACACAGTGAACTCTTGTCGGCTCCCTCAAATTAGCTTAGCTTGGCTAAGAACAGCCACACTGAAAAATATCCTTCTAAGATCTACTCACACATACGTGATGTTAAAATTTTAGGAGGCACATCCCACAGTTCTTAGCTGCTGTAAACCAAACCCTTTGAATTCTTTCCCAGTGAACTATACAATTTTTTGTTTATTCTCTGAATACATAGGGAGAATTAACACCAAGTAAGTAGAAATAGCCTGTATCTAGACCTGTTATTAGCAATGTAAAAACTGCATCAGTTGAACTTCAGTATGTCAGTATTAGGCCAGAAAATGGAAGGTACCATAAAGTTTTTAATGCATGAAAAAGATTTGAGGTCATATTCAAGCCTAAAGCTATTTTCCCAGTATTTACTGAAATGTTCATACGGTTGTTTCATTACACAAGCTGCCTAGTTTTAACAAAGAGTGTGTTTCTTCATCTAGAAAAAAGTCATATATTATGAGCTTATCTTCACTAGCTGTTTCATTTCATATTAATTTACTGTCAGTTAAGTCTGTAATTTATCTTTAAAAGTTTAGGGATTTTCCAGCGTAGACTTTGCAGCAAGTGCTTATTATTTGAACATACCTGTGATCTGTTTCCTATAAGTAAAAATCTTTTGTACATTGTACTTCTTCCGGCAAACCGGGGAATATATTTTTTCCATGGAAAAACTATACAGTATAGGAAACACAAGGATGTGCTATTTCTCAGATGTGCATAACAAAACATGGATGAAGTAGATTTACACTTTATGATGTCCCCAAAACTATTAACCATGATTTGTTTAAACTTGCTAAAATAAGAAACTGTCCACTTTATAATTTGTTGTGCAAAGTAGTGTACCATAGAATCATTAAGGTTGGAAAAGACCTCTAAGATCATCGAGTCCAACCATCAACCCAACACCACCATGCCCACTAAACCATGTCCCTGAGCACCTCTTCTACATGTCTTTTAAATACGTCCAGGGATGGTGACTCAACCACTTCCCTGGGCAGCCTGTTCCAATGTTTAACCACTCTTTCAGTAAAGAAATTTTTCCTCACGTCCAATCTAAACCTCCCCTGGCGCAACTTGAGGCCATTTCCGCTCGTCCTATCGCTTGTTACTTGGGAGAAGAGACCGACACCCACCTCGCTACAACCTCCTGTCAGGTAGTTGTATCCTGTGGTTAGGCCTGAGTTTTACCTCTGAAGTTTCTAACATACAGTTTGGATTTGAAAACCACACATTTTAACCTGTTCTATGGAACACAAAGGCCCTCAAAAAATTCCTTGTAACAATATTTTCATTTGCCTATTCATTCCCCATATATTCCATGAATATGCTGAAATAGGAAAGGGAGTAATTGACTTAATTTCTACCATATAAATCTTGAGAAAAGTCACATTATTTTGAAGAACAGCCTGCATTTGTCCTTGCCTTCAATTTACAAAAATCTATATTTCAGGAAATTATCAATCAATGTTCACTTCTTTTTCTAGAACACATTTATCATCTCACTATCTTTTTTACATAAAAGACTTCCCTCTATCAGCTAAAAATGACATTAAAAGAACACAGTTTAAAAAAATTATTTCAGAACTAAATCTTACCAATTGCATTGCTCTGTCTATAGCAGAGTCTCCTCCAAAGCCAGAGACTCCTATGTCCATACTCACATCTGCTCCAGATCGGAAAGTTACCCCATTGCCATTTTCAGTAGATTTTACAAGACTGCTTAAACTACAAGGGGGAAAAAAAAAAAAAAAAAAAGAACAGATTATACAGAAAGAGAGTTTATAAAACAGATTCTTCTAGTTGTTATTCTAAGCATAAATATCACTTGGAATTTTTGCTGGCTATAAGCAAGCCAGTGAGGGCACCAGAAGTAGTATTCCTGCATTAGTTTAACAGGTTTTTAACCTAAGTTAGCCCATTCAGAATGATCTCAACTATCTTTATGTGTGCTCATGTAGACATCAAATGAACTCAATGAATTATAATTCCCCCAAATTTACCCACATTTTGACTACTCTTACTTCAGCATTGATTTACAGACAAATGCATGAATCCACTCATTCAAATTCACTGAAACTCAGTTAAAAAAAAAGTGCAGCTGAAATGGCATACAAATTTGTGGATATAATTCCAACAACACCTGTACTAAAGATGTTTATGTATGCAAATCATGAAGATACCTACAGGATAAGAGAAGGCTTCGGGGAGACCTTCTTGCAGCCTATCAGTACTTAAAGGGGACTTATAAAACAGATGGCGGCAGACTTTTTAGCAGGGCCTGTTGTGACAGGGCAAGGGGGAATGGCTTTAAACTAAAGGGGGGTAGATTTAGACTAGATAGAAGGAAGAAATTTTTTACGCTGAGGGTGGTGAAACACTGGCACATGTTGCCCAGAGAGGTGGTGGATGCCCCATCCCTGGAAACATTCAAGGTCAGGTTGGACAGGGCTCTGAGCAACCTGATTTAGTTGAAGATGTCCTGGCCCATGGCAGGGGAGTTGTACTAGATGACCTTTAAAGGTCCCTTCCAACCCAAACTATTCTATGATTCTATACTCTTTTCATATAAGCAACTGTTCAATCTGCCTATAGATTTACGGTAACCACAACTGCACATTAGATTTGCATGAGAAATATTGGAAATGGGCTGAAAGAACACTGTCAGGCTCAAAATAATAGGAGCAGTGAAAGATAGTAGTGAGTAGCCAAATACAGGACCTTCAGCACAGAACTCTGAGCATGCAACTCCCCAAAAATATGCAACTACAAATCCACTGCAGAGTTAACCTTTGAGTTCATTTTGTCAAATTTGCCGAACTTGAAGGAAGACAGAAGCATTGAAATAATCTTTCCATTTGTGTGTCCTCACTGGAGCTGGCTTGTGCTAAAACTCTTGCCTACAGCTGGTGCGTTGTGCACACACTTTACCAGTTGGCCCCGTAGGCATCAGCTGATTCAATTTAAAAAAACATAAATCTTAGCTGTGATTCATGTACATGAACAAGTCCCATGTTAAGGGTAACAGCTAAGCTATAGCTTGAGTTAACTCTGCAGTAAAGGTATGAGTTAACAGTTAAAAGAGTGACTGAGCAATGACAGCACTAAGGCATATTCATAGCAGAAATGAAAACTGTGAATCAAGCCTCACAGACAAAAACTGACATCTCCATTTCACACGGCCTTATAATTTATATGAGAAGTATTGTTGAACAGTAAAGTTTGAGTCAGTGCTTTAAAATTTCTACTTGTTCACTATCTGATGATGCAGAAAATTTCCATTCAAGAAAGCAAGACACATGGAATTTCAGTGAGCAGCTTGGAGATCTCTTACAAACTCTTTGATCTGCACAAAAATTTTGTCCCTATAAGTCATAAATAAATTTAATTAGTTCAGTGTAATCCTCTAGTGAGGAAGCAGTTATAGCTACATCCACATTACTGATTACAATGATTTAATTACACTGATTTAAGAGCTACTACTGTGAAATTGGTGCAAAGACTATGGAGATCCAGCTTTATGCCTTTAAAAACACATAATTTGCTTAAAGCTAAAAAAAAAATTTGAAGTATCATGTTCTGACATCTTTTTTTAAAAAATTAATTTAAAATCATTACAAATATTTTTTCTTCACCTTCCTTTGATTTAAAACATCAAATATTTTTGAATGATATTTCACAAAGCTGGTTTTCACTGGACAGTATGACTGTCAGGAGAGCAGGAACCTACAAAAAGCCCAGATTTCTCAGGCACTGGAAACAGATAGAAGTTCACTACACATACCCCATATCACTTTTAAATAGATGAATACAGTGTTGCAGATGAGATCAGCCTTTCAATGTTAAAAATATTTCTTTGCCAGAATCATGTTCTGACAAAGTTTTGTAAAAAATTAAAACATATGTAACTATGGTCTTTTGTATCTTTTTGAACCGAATATCCAGTTCCAGATCTGGTAAACAGTCTTCTATATTGCTCATTATTTAAAAGCTAATTTAGAATGTAGAAGAGTTTTACAACAGTCCTTTGTTACAAAATAATGATCACCTATAATATTGCTTGGAATCAAAAATCCACTGGAATTGCTGCAACACTGCACTTCCCATATTCCAACAGAATGGGCACGCGGCAAACAACCTGGATTTTTCAGAAATATTTAGGAACAAACACACATTTTCAGTGCACAGATTCCAGCTATGAAGGCCTTCAAAACATACCTTGGTAGTTTGGGAAGTGCTGGTAAAAGGGAGCCTGTTCGTCTGTAGTTAAAGAAGCCTCCAACCACTAACACTCCAATTATTATGATTAGTATGACCGTCAGCAACACTGCTACTGCTGCTATCAAAGATAGAAGAACAAGCGAACATTCAAGCAAGCACAGTTCAGTGTAAAAAAGGAGCCCAGAGAATTATAAGCTTGACCCTGAACAAGTGTCATAGTATTATACATTCTTTAGCTCAAAGTATCAAGTGTAATATATACTTGAAGCTTACTTGTTCCAGGAGGCACTCCCTTTGACAATCCTATTTCACAATAATTCCCAGTGTAGCCGTAAGAACACCTGTAAATGTAAGCAGGACAGCTGACTGAATGGCTTTTATTAAGTCTAGGATCTCAGCTTTATTATTATATTCTGTAATGTTTATCTACATGCTATAAATTTTAACTCCATGCTCAGTAATTATGTATTTCACTGACTGTAAATATAGTATGTCTGCTACCTTCATAGAATTGAAAGTGGAAATAAAAAGTGCTGAGTCAGAAAATTAGTCACTGAAGTCAAAAGATTTGGTTTCAGCAGAGCATTGGTGGCACCTACTGGCTGTTCCAAGCTACATTTACTGAGCATTACTTCTCCATTGTTACAATTTTTTGGTATAGTCTTTTACTAGAATCTTCAGATTTTTGCCTTTTTTGCCTTTCTGGGTTTTTTGGTTTTTGTTTGTTTGGGGTTTTTTTTTTCCCAAACTGATGCATTTACATTGCTTATTTGCTGATATTTTTATGCGTATATGTGTTTTTCTGTGATTGTTACAAACATGCTACTGCAGACATATGACATCTTCTGAAGCATTTCCAACACATTTCAGAGAGTTTAATTGTCTTGTGATACTTAATCAGCACAACCTGACCCAGGACTATCCTAACAACATACTGACTTACTTGCATTTTGGAAGACCACTTTCATCTATATAGCATGTTCCTCCATACATGCACCTGCATGCTGGTGGCATTGTGGGAGGGGATTCAATAGCTGCAAAATTTGAAAGCCATATATGTGTTATCAGGACATCTTCAACAAAAGAAATACTACCATAGAGCATTTTATTTATCTCTACTGAACTTGCGTATGCAAACTCACAGGCTACTTTTCAGAAGCTTTGCTTTTAATAGCACATGCATTTGTTGCTCTTATATTTCTTTTTCTGCCAAATTAGCTTATTTTAATTGAAGTAAAACCTGTTCTCGGAAAATAATGACTTATTCAGTAAAAGTAGGCACAGACAACTCAAGAGCCGTATGTCCCATCACCTTCTTTTGCCGGTGCAATGCAGCCCACCACCACCCTTCAAAGCTCTCCATTCAGAAAGCAGCAATACTTAATCTCCTTTGCCCAGACTCTTCCATCCAACCAGCCTGAAGCTGCACAGAGAGGGCCAGGCTGTGATGCATTTACTTATGAAGAAAAGCAGTGGATGGAAATGCACGTACAAGAGGGCCCTCTAAACTCTCATACATCCTGACAGTGAGAACGAGAGAGAATCCCAAAGTTCTCAGAGTTTCTGTCAGTACAGAGCACAGCCTGATAGCTTGGCACCAGGTAGCACAGAAGCCTGTTCTTCATCATGCCAGTGTCTCAGCTGCACTCCAGGAGCCCTGAGGTGCCCACGTGGCAGTGCTGCCTGAGCTGGCCCACACATAGAGCTACAAAGGTTCCGATGTTATTCTAATGCTGAGTCAAGTGAAAAAAAAGTGAAATTTCTTGAAGTTGTACTAGCCTTCAGTAAGAGCTCAGGATATGCTGTCAGAAAAGTGTAGTTCACATAGGAAAAGCTCTGGATCTCAGACATCATTATAGGCTATAAATTAAGGATGGACTCTGACAGTCTGTTTTACACTGTTAGATCATAATACTTTTGTCATAAAATTTTTATCAGCCAGAGGTAGAGGAAGTCTGTTGCTACAATTTTCCTTACAGGTAGAACTCCCTTCAAGTAAATGGGATACCAAAAGGGGAAATGCAGAGGTCTTACAGGCTGTGTTTCTCAGTAGCTGCAATATCGGGGAAGGACCAAATAAACCAAATGTATATACAAAAGCTATGTTTGGTCAGTATGCCAATTATGGCAGGCACAGTTCACTGGCTAAAAAATTTGTCAAGATTAAAAAGATTTAAAAATTAAAGTCAAGATAAAAACTGAAGTTCAAAAATGGAGACAGTACTGTATATCCTATTTGCTGTCTCCTCCTTTTCCTCAAAATAAGGTCAAGCACAGTTTTCTTAATTCCTGGACATTTTATGTAAATCAGTTTCCGCAAAGAATAACAAATGCAGTGTCCTCAGAGCAATAAACAGCAAATAGCAAATGCAATCAACAGTGTTATTGATCCCTAATTTAAATATGTATTGCACACTTCCATTCACTATTACAGCATATTACTAACTCCTCTTTCTGCAGCTCACACCATGTGGCAATAGGAAAGAGCACTAACAATGATTAAGAAAATGTAATTTAGAGGTAAGGCAGTGTAAAAAAATATGACATTTTCTCTTTTAATGCAAAAAGAAGAGAATTCAGAGAAGATTAACCATAGAAAAGATGCCAGACATAATGTTAGAAAGCATAATTTATTAAGAGATATGTTGCAAGGACAAGTACAAGGACATCTGGCTACCACCCACATCACTGTAAGCTAAGAATGCAGACTCTCAGCTAGAGAAATAGAAATCCTGCAGTGGTATGCTCTTTCTTCTCAGGAAAGGCTGAGCAATTCTATTTTATTGGCGCTCCTGGAAGCACTGTGGGGGCTCTGCTGCAATGCAACAACCAAACACTAAGTTCTAGTGCTTAAAAGGCTTTCCAGCATGTGATAATTATCTAGAAGTTATCTCTGCTTACACTGTGAGTTCTGTAAGCTTTGTTTCAAATTTCTATAGTATTCTATTATACTGATCAAACAATACCTTGTACAGAATTGTAAACATAATTGTAAACCGTAATCTGTCAGAAATTCTCTAAGCTCTGAAATCAATGCATTTGAAAAAAAGAAAAGAAAATATTTTGGAATTTCAAAACAAAAATCAGAAATTGTGACCAATTTTGCAGCTGGGTCTGGACTGGTTGGAATGATATATCCATATCCATTTTACAAATGACATGCAAAGAGATTAAATGAAATGCACAAGGTGACCACAAATCAGTGATGGCTGAGAATAAAAGCCAGATGTTCTGACTTACCAACATCTATTATATCAGCTAACTCATTCCTCCATATTTCTAATTCAGTAATGCATTTGCATTCCTAAAGAAAAGCTTCCTTTGCTTTCATTTTCAGTTTGACATTATTCTACCTGCATCACACTCTGTGCTGCTGCCTTCTATGAATTGAGTCCCTTGAGGACAAGTGCAGGTGTACCCTCCTGGTCTCAGCAAGCAGAGGTGGCTGCAGACATCTTTACAAGGATTAGGCACTGAAAAAATAAAGTGATAAAGACAGCTGAAGAAGCAATGCGGCATATTCCTGAGGTAAGACAGGGCAATTCCCTAGTCAGTAGTGTGTATCATCAGTATCACACACCAAAAATCTAAACAAGTCTAGATCCATTTTTTAAAACAACTGATGCTCAAATACCACATTTATATCAAAATCTTCTCTCTGCCTTTTCTTATATTCTTAAGGGAGAGACTATGGCTGTTGGGAGCCAGCATAGCACCAAGAAGAAACAGAACGTTTCCAAGTAACACGGAGCTTTCTGATTCTGAAAGCTAAAACACCTTTAAAGAGGGGTATGCTGGATGTTGCTCTGGACATCCTCCCCTGTGATTACTGTGGAGATGTCATAGCTGAAATATCCCCCTTGGAGGCAGTATTAAATGGCCAGCACTTTGTATGTTACCAGGATAAATTCATATCATGACTGCCACCTCTATGACAACTCCATGATGGAGGGGAAGAAGAGAAAGGATAGGGGCATAACTTAGAACTAAGAGACTCTAAAGAGCAGTGTGTGGTATTCCACTGTTGATTTTACTTTGGGTATGCAGAAAATACTTGCCAGCCTCTGTTCCATTTTTAGGTTTCCAGAAGTGAATGTTATCACATACTGATAGACACATTATCAGAAGATTACTAAGCTCTTTGAAAACATCAATACCAACTTTGATCTCATAGCAAGGAATGGCTCACCAGGATGCTGATAACCTACCTGACTGATTGTATCTGTGCTGGTGATAGACACGCACTTGAGTAAGCCACGGATTTACGGTCAGCACTTTCACTTTTTCTCCACTTCCAAATTTATCTTTCTTCCAGACTTCTCCTCGTTCTTTAGCTATCCAATATAAATGGCCTTCAAAGACATCAAGGCTGTATGGACTGCCTACTTCTCAAAGGAACCAAACAATAGACTGTCAGCAAGCAAATCTCTAGCAGAGGCGGTAAAACTGCTGTTCTTCTTCAGCTTAAATATATCATCTAATCCTTTCATTTTAAGACATGTGCAGTTATATATATACATCCTCATGTGCCTGACCACTTCATGCCACTGTACCTGCAGACTGCTTAATAATATACGTAAAAAAAGCAGGAATCCAACTTTCCACACTGTCCCCTATTTGGGTCATGTAAATTACCCTTAGGGAATCTAGTTACCAGGCATCATGAGCTCTGAACCTGGTGTGCCATTTATCCCTGTATAAAGGAGGAGAAAAGACTTATTCTTTGAAAAGCTCCTGAATCTAGCCTCACTTGTGAAGCCCAAGTGCTTGTTAGTATACATCTTGGTTACTATTATATTAATTGCATAATAAGGTCTTACCTCCATGTAATACTACGGTTCTGTCTGTTCCATCAGGTCTCATGGATTCAATAATATTTTCTTTAGAATCACTCCAATAGACCCTATCATTGTTCAAATAATCAATAGAAAGACCTGTTGGCCAGCCAAGGTCTTCAGAGACCAGAGTTTGTCTTTGTTGTCCATCCATCCAGGCACATTCAATCTTTGGCTGCCTTCCCCAGTCAGTCCAATACATAAGCCTGAAAGGATAGAACCAGAATTTAATATAGTTCGGAATTTGGTCACCATGATTGTCCTTTGGAGTTTCATGGAAAAGGTCAGTTGTGGAACATAAAGCTGTTCAGCAACCTATGTTTTGCAGATGTGATCAGGAAAGTCACAGAGAGTTCACTAAAGAAGCTTGTTTTGAGTACAGAAGATAAATACCAAAAGAAGAATGTTTGCATCTTGTGTCCTGATTTGGAGAGAGAGTGGTTTTAATGACAGTTTCTCATTCTCAGTGGAAGAAAAATGACTGTGAACACTGAACATCCATCAGTTACAATAAAGCTGCAAAGACCAGGTGACTTCAGGGAGTGGTGCTGCTTTACTCCAGCTGAGAGAAGCATATATCGTGATATCTGGTGATCCATCATGTAATATAAGCAAGCACAGCTGTTGAATGTAGCAGTGCATTTACATTGCTTTCCACTGTGAAGGAGGCAATGTCTGTATTGCTTGGAGCTGGTAAAGAGACATTCCCATCAATTTAACTATTTCAGCAGTAACAGAGAAATTCAGTGGGCATAAAATAGAAAAGAGATTTTTATATGACCTACCTGGTGTTGTCACCACCACAAGCACCCATATGAAATTTAATCCTAAAATACTTTCCCATGTACACAAATTTCCTAACATTAGTAATGGAAAAATCCAGAAAGCATTCCCTTAGTCTTTCCTGTAAAGTTTACCATTGTGGGTTTTTTTGGTATTGGATAGCATTGAATATAATTCTGGCAAGTCCTGTAGTACTTACCCACGTTTTGGATTGACAGCAATAGCTGCTGGTTGATCCAGTAGAGAAAAGACAAGCCATTTTCTGTACCGTCCATCTAATTTTGCTACTTCTATGCGATTAGTCCCTGCATCAGTCCAGTAAAGATGTCTGAATTACATAAAACACAAAACATTCCAAAAGTGAATAGTTTATACTTGGGAGAGGAATAAAAAAAAAAATCTTTTTAAGAAGAAAAGCTGTATCAAACCCAAACAAAATTAATATAATGAAGCTGCATTGATTACATCTGAACTTTTTCAGTCTGGAACATACAGACCCTAAATATAGGTGAGTTTAGCAAACGTGATCTATCGGCTCACCAGTTTTTTCCTCTGACAAAGTTTCTGCAGCTGCATCTGTTCCTTGTCAAATAATCTTCATTAAAAGGCTACTGAGAACTTTCATTGTTACTTTTAAGCACCAGAGGTGGCTAATAAGCATCTTTAAAGATTCAGTTCTCCAGAAGACAATGAGGTTCATTACAAATAAAAATTTATCTACCATATAATTGATACGGCAACTCTGAAGGTATCCAGCTTATTAGTCCACAGCTCCTCTCTAGACTTTTTAATCTAGGTCTTTTTTTAATCTAGACCCTGGAGTTTACCTGAGTCCTTGAAGAAGAATCCATCTGACACAAAGGCCAGTGTATTATCACTTTACTGATGCACAACTGATCTGCAAGTTGTGGAGTAATGCAAGTTTTCTCAGAGAGCATGTGATGCAGTCAGCAACATGCATTTGACCTATTAACCTGCTGTCTGGGCAAACAGAGCTTACTATATTCTTCTGAACTACCTTGAGACTAGATATCTTCAGAGACAGTTCATAAGAAAGAACAAAGTGGATTTTGCACTGCCTGATCAGACCCTTGACACATTCAACGTACAGCATTTTTCTAGCTTTTTAGTGCACTTACCTTCCAACCCAGTCAACAGCTAACCCATCAGGATTAACTATGTATTTGAGATTCAAGTCAACTTCCTTTGTAGGATTGTTCCTACTGCTGTCAAATGTGGGCAGATAAGCACGTTTGATGGCTCCAAACTCAGAACCCTGTCCCAGTATGCTGAAGTACACAATACCTTCAAAAAAGATGACAAAGATAATTTTTAATGTCTAGTTATTCCATATTTTTGGATAATTCTAATCTTTCTGAGGCTCTTATGTCAAGATACCAGATCCATTTATTTATGAATTGTCTGTTCAATTAAATTACATTGTGTTAGTGTGTAAATTTTTAAGTCATTCATCATAGGTAAGATGCACATCTAAAATAATCTTGATCTAGATTATGAAGAAATACATATCACATTTTTCAAGAGTAGAGGGTCTTAGCTTTGAAGCTTTTGCACAGGATTTTGAGAGTAATTTAGACTCTCATGACCCTAAGGAGCAAGCATGGCCCAGGACAGTGGCCATGTGTGTGAAAAAGGCAAAAGCAGGGAAGCCAATAAAGAGGCAAAGATATAAGCTAATATAGGGATCTATTGGCCATTCCTGCTTAGTATAAGGATTAGTTCTTGCAAGACTTGAGCCAGGTCTGGGGACTGGCAGAGGCAGAAGAAAAGGAAGGGGTTCATTTATAGCAATCCTCTACTACTGCGTAATCCTAAAGAGCCACAATTCCACAGCTGAACTCACACCAAAACAAAAGGAAAAACAGAACAAAACCTAGCTAAACTAAATTAAAGCATTAAAAGGAACCACACTGATGCTGAAGAATGAGTAGAGGGGAGGGACACATTCAACCAAGACCTGGCCAGTTAATCTAATTTGATTTTGATTTCCAGTGTAAATTAAATACGTATGCTGCAGAAATGCATCTTTTTAAACCGACCATTGCATGGTTGAGTATTAACGTTCTACACATACTCACTCAGGCCTATCCCTTCAGGGTCCCAATCATAATCCAGAGCTTGGATGTGCTCCTGGTTATCAATATAGTCAGAGTACTGTTCTGATGAGATATTGTATCTTCGAATCCGCACATTATCTGGCAGCAGTAACAGTGGAGGATTACCTGGGAAACAATAATGAATTTTACTTTCACGTATTTCTCATTTTAGAAGAAACAGATGAAAGTCACTCCTAGTCAAAACTAAACTGGGGTTTTCACAAGTTCTGTCTGCATAAGAAGCAGAAGGAACACAGGGCCACTTCTAAAGCTTCAGAGCTATGCAAACTTCTTGGCTTTGCAAAATTCATTAAAAACTCTGGAAATGCTTACCACTGAGGGTAGTATTATTCTTTTCACCATAGATTTTGTGCAGTGGTAATCATTAAGGGATAATTCCTTACAAATTCTTAAACATTACAGTGTTGGCATATCACCAACTCACATCTCAAAAATAGAATGCTACTATACACTATGCAGTTCAGCTCCCCCCCTCAATGTATGGGAAACAATTTTGAAAGTACGAATAAATTGTTGGTACCTTGAGCCACGACCTGAGTTCTTCTACCTGCAAGTCTTTAAATCCTAATGTCTCCCTATTCAGATGAATGCTCTCCTACCCACAGGTTAATTTGGGGTTAGCTTCAATACTCTAATAAGTTGACTATAGGGAGTATCAGTCCCACCTGGCTGATTTTGCTGGTGAGAAAATTTAATTGTTCAGCCCTTTTGCTAAGGACAAAGTCCAGCTGGGAGTCATGGACTTAAATCCTAGGCATTCACCAGGAAGGGAAAATTTCATTTAACAGTGCCTTTTCCAACTAATAATGCTCAACTTCCTATGAAGTGTTCATTTGAACACAATCCCTTTCCCTCTAAGTCAGGCCCAACTATGGGGGAATAAGACAAGTGACTCTATTCTCTAATGAACATACAATTCAGTGTAGAAATTGACAGCATTTCCAATATATATGCTACTACAGGAAAAAGGGGACCTAATATTCTATGTGTGTTCTGAAACTGCCTACTGATCAGGCCTGCAGCAGACACAGGTAAAAGAAGCCCGCATTTATGAGTGCTGTAAGTTTGTACTACAAAGAGTGGTAGAGTTCTGGGCATACACAGAAGAAGAACTTCAGGCACAACAAACTTCATGATGTTATCAGCTACAACCATGTTATCTTCTATCACTTAGCCTTGAGAACTTTGGGTGTCTAGATGTGTCCTGAATAAAGCCTATGAAGAAGGGTTTCAAAGAACTAGATTTCTGACACAGGCACATAAAGAGGCAGCCAGGCAGAAACTCAGGTGCAAATGCCCTTTTGTACTTCCAGTCTCATGCTCAACAGTAAATATTTGCTGAATTAGGCCCCTAGACTGGAAACCCAGAGACCTGGTTTTCTTGTATCATTTCTCATATTACAAATAATTTTTAGGTTTCAAAACCTCCAGCAGCACACGCTTTTGGTCACAGGCATTCTGTTCTGAAGATTCTCCTATTTGACTCGGCACACTACATTTCTATCATGTATCTCTTAAAGCTGTTATAGTGTAAGTACTTTTCTAAATACAGTATTGTTTCTGTCTTTTATATAATACTGCTGCATTGTCACTTTTTTCTATTTTCTTCAGTTCTTTATTATTACTATTCTATTACTATTATTTTCTGAATCAACTCTCTACCTATTCAATGACTGTCGCACACTGTAGTCACTGCACTGAGGTATGATAAAAAGCTAATGATTGACGTTAAACATTGGCCAAAGTCCTTCTGTTTGCGTGCACCAGTCCATGAACAATGAATGGCAATCATCTGTCAAACTGCCTTTGATTTGTACCAGTTTAATGCAACTTTCTTCTGATGCATTATTTTGTTGAGAAAACCTAAACTTTCAGGAATAGGCAACATGAATTTCCTTCTGGTGACAACCACAGGATAAGCAGGTTTTTGTTTGCAGAAAATTTCAGGAGAAAGGAAGGCAGGCATCCAAATCAAGATATTATTTTTAATGTTTACAATTGGAAGCAGAGATGAGCGCTCCTATTCCTGATTATGAAATGGGTGGAATATAGAGATAATATTATGTTACAGAATAAAGTTTGGTTTCATTATCCCCTTCCTAAAAAAGAGAGGATTATATTCATTAAGTTGCTATACTCCACCTGCTCTTTACAGGTAGCAATCAATCTTGCTATCAGTTAACATACCATTAGCTGCGCACTGTTTCCCTTGTTGATCACCCACAGACCTGAAGCCATCTGCACAGAAACATTCATAGCTTCCTTTGGAATTCTTGCAGTCCTGGGTGCATGTTCCAAAGATTTCACACTCATTGATATCTAGACATAAGTAGAAAAAAGATACCTAGAGCTTAATCTCTTTCTTCCATATGCTGGTCACCTTTACTCCATGAAGTAGTAGGTTTGTCCCTTCCCCACATACTCTAAAAGATCAGTGACCTAGTAAGTGATCTTTAACATCAGCATCTGTTATCTAACAGAACTCCTCACCTCTCATCTACTGTTTAACGTGTCTTAACTACAGATTGCTAATAACTGCATTGCTCCTGCTTATTGGATTGCTTTTCAGAGAGACATTTTTGATCATGTATTTTTGTGTTAAATCACCAAGAAAAAATAAAAGATGGGGCATGACTACAATGAGATGCAAGAGCAAAGCCTTCTTGAAATGCTGAAGCAAAGATACCTAGTCCTCAAAAACAGTATCAGCAGGAAGGAAGGGGAGGGGTGGCCTTGGATCATGTTTAATAAAACGACACAAATTGCCCACAAGAGCTGCGAGCAACAGACAGAAGTGTTCTCATCAAATCATACTGAAATGGTAACTGTGAAGGTAGTATATTGCATGACCACAAACAACAGCCTTTGGGTAGACTCCTCACCATATTTTATCTGCACATAACCAGGGCAAAAAAATGGCACAATAGACCTTTACTGGAGGTCTGTTCTGGAGCAGAACAGAAGGAGAGTATAACCTTCAGTAAGTGTTCTTTCAATAAGGAAAAAAACACCCAGCAAATTTCTGTCCCTCAGATTGCAAATATATGACAAAACCTATATACAGTAAAGCAAAAACATACACCTACAGCCACCAAAAGCTTAAAACAAGTCTGAACTGTGGAGCCAGTTCTTTGTTGAATAAGGTCTGCATGAAAACATGATTCAGCAGCAAAACTTTTTATGAAGCATCTGCTAATTGTATAAAAATCCTGTTAGAACGCAAAAATGGGTAGTCACATTAGAATGATGAAGTGACAGGTCACTGAACACTTATCAGCGAGAAGATGTTTAGAAGATTGAAAATACCATCACAGGAGTTTCGGTTAGTTTCACTGGCCTTGTACCCTGGCCTACACGAACAGATAAAGCCTCCTTCATTCAGATTGGTACAGTTATGTTCACAGATATTTTCTGCACAAGTTCGCTCTGTTCCAGGATCTGAAAAAAAAAAGTTATACAATTATAACCAAAAAATAAAGTGATAAGGGGGAGGGAGGTGTCATAATTTTGATCATTATTATCGTTGAAAATAGTTTTCAAGTAGACAACATTAGTTTTCTTTCCTTTTTTTCTAACTGAAACTCAATTAATGTGAACTTCTATTCTCTAAGGCGTAACTAACTAGAAGAGGGTGGTAAACGCTGGTCAAGACAGCTGTCAACTAGGAAGTTTAACCTCTAGAAGTAAGTGAACAGGGTCAGGATAAGAGCCATAACCATCCAAGCTCACCTTCCTTAAGAGAAATGGCCTTCTACATTACCACCAACCTGCAGCAACTGCAGAAACTATTTAAGAGACTTGACTAACTCCTACCTTTGCCAACCTACCTCTTTCTTACCCAGTCCTTTCTTATCAGCTAAACAAAAAATGTTCTCAATTGCTATCATGCATAACACAGGCCCTACATTATATATATATGGAAATTAGAGAGAAGATGACAGCTTGTTCATGTCGTACCTAATCTAAAGCCTACTGAAGTCAATAAAGGTCATTGCACAGAATGCACTGCCCTCTAAAACATGCCTATAATGGAAAAGGCAAGTCAGGGACTGTAACAGATAATGAAAATTATACTCTCCCCAAAGTGCATATAGAATTCTATTGATTCTGACATACTCTACATATACACAAAGTACTTTCAAACTCAAATCTGTTATATAAGTAGAAAAGATAAATACGTTTATTGACAGAGCATGAGAAAAAGATACAGATGTATGGCAAAGACATTATATTAAGCTGATTATCTCCTTTATACATAAAGGAGATCAGTGCTGATTAAATTATGTTTAAACAGCTCAATTTCATGTATATGTAGAAGCATAAATTCATTGTACACACACACAAAAATATTCTATTTTCTCTATAACACAGGTATTTGATGTTGGGAAGGCTACAAATGTTACCATCTGACCTGCATTCACATCTATCCCCAAACAGTAGAACACTGACTGCCAGAAGGTGTCTGTTTTGCACTGTTTCATATCCTTTTTATACTTTTACATTTTCATTAAGTCATTGCATTAGGTTATACTGCCTAAAGACCATTGGGATGGTATGTGAAACAGAGAAACCAGCTGCTTCAAAATGGACTGCACTATAGGCTTCTGAGTTATCTGCTTTTTGCAAGCATGCTGGATTGTAAATCACCAGTGGATCATTTGGCACACTTTCACTTGAAGCCATCAAAGCCTGACAAATTGAAATTGCAAGTACATGCTCATATTATCACTCTGCAGCTGTCTATATATTGATATAAAAAGTTAGGAATTTTTTTTTTTTCCAGATTCTGTAAGAATGCGCTCTCTTGCCTCAAAGTTCAAGTCAAAGCTTTTGCATCTAAATAGATGCTAGTAAATTTATAATGCATAGTTAATAAAAGTTGTGCAGAGGATCTGAGAGGGCCCTCAGCCCGAGGACTGGCTGTCCTTATAGAATTCTGTGATCATGTTTGTAAACAGGAAAATAGAAGCATCTCAATATACTTTTGCTTTTAACAGGGCTAGAGCAACCTATACCAGTTCAGAGTCTGCCCACGAATAATTCTGTAGGTTGGCCTGTTGCAATTATGATTGAAGTATCTGGATGTTCTTGCCTCCATAATGCAACCCATTTCAAAACAAGATCAAAAACAAGATCAAACCCTTTTTTGTGATGCATAAATACTCTAAGCCTAAAAAGGACTGTTCAGAGCACTGCATTTCATAGGGTTTTCCCCAAAAGAAGGAAAACAGAAGATATGGTCATGGCTAATTGGATAATCCTAGCACAGGCTAATTAAAAATCAATACTTCTTAGTATGCTATTCAAGAAGAAACATGTATTGTTATCAGTTTCAGAAATTTTTATTTCAATAGCATTGTAATTTTTTATTCTATTGATATTATTACTTACTGCAGCCCATTTCATCAAAATGGTCTCCACAGTCGTCATAATTGTCACAGACATAATGTAGAGGAATGCAATTTCCATTACTGCACTTGAATTCTTCAGTTGTACAAGGTCTTGGGGTTGGTTCTCTACCTACAGTTGAGAAAAGAAACACTCCTCTGTCAGAGTTGCAGCTACACAGTACCAACAAACAGCACTATTCTACATTGCTAATGAGGAAGCTGATACAATCTGGTAAAATAATGGCTAGAGTGACTTTGGAAGTCTGTAGTAAAGCTAAGACTATAACCGGGGCCTCCTGACTTCTAGTCACATCCCCATGAACTGAAAGAAGCCCCTCCATTTTATAAAGACAGAAGGTAGATTCTTCTTGTTAATAGCTGAATGAATTTTCTTTTTAATCATGCAAATCTATTAATATCCTTTAATGATATACTTCATACATCTACTGCAGACTTCAAGAGATTATTGAGATATTAGTAAACTGTTAACTTTAAGAATATTGTACAATAAAGCCAGCAAATAATATCATTAAGCAACCAAAAATATGATTAAATCTGACAATATAAAAATCAACATAGTCAATGAGAACTACATAATATATCTGAGGGCAAAAACCTATTGAATATTAACAGACCTTCTTCAGGATTTGGGCCTAAATATCAACACTGTTACTATGTGCATAACAGTGCCACAAATTCAGAAGTACCCATTTCTCTATTTTAAAAGTCTAAAAAGCTATCCATCCATATCTTTAAAAGCTATCCATCCCATCCTTATTTTAGGATAAAGCTAAACTCTTTACTTTTCCTTATTTTAAGTGGAGTTCATAATAAGTTGACACAATTTAGCTGCTTCTTATAATAAAATACAATATGATTTTGAAAATCATGCTCTGTACTTTTCAGACAAATGTTTGCTGATTTTTGCTACTTGTATGGAGAGCTGCAAATACATAGTACCAATAATTATAGTTCAAATTATTTCATACTGAGCTCTAGTTTTCATAATTTATGTTTAATTTTGACATTTCTATAGTCCTTTGGTATTATTAAACATTAAGCACATCACAATTACTGAGTCTGCTGCTCAATTTTGTGTAAACATACAGTGTTCCTCTTTCTCATCACTTCCATCTCCACAGTCATCCTCCTGGTTGCACAGCTCATGACTATATATACAGCGATTGTTTTCACATCGGAAACGGAACGGAGAGTCACAAGCAATATCCACTGAAACCACAGAGATCAAGTCAGTCACACTTTGATACTTCATGCCATTGAGTCACAAATTATCCCAATCACTTTTATCTGGTAACATTTATATGTTTCTTGTATTTTAAAAGGTGTTGAGGCATTCAGACCCAAAAGAGTATTTTCTCCACATTTTGGTGATGGTACGTTAGGCCGTTACACATTTTTTGTCAGAAGACAGTACATCATCTTTGGCCAAAGGCATATGCTATGACTACATATAACACTGAAGTTTCTATATTTGTTTATAAAGTAAACTGATTGAAAATCCAACATGCTATTTAAGTGGCTATATGGTGCATAACTGACAAAAATTGTTTAAGTAGCACCTCCAACACCTCATTTTTAGAGCTAAAGCTAGGACTCCTCAACCATATTTACAAAGATGTCCTGACTATACTGATAGCTTTAAAAGCTCAGCACCTTTGAGAATATACGTTATCTGAATTAATCTTTAATTGCAAACTGATGCTTTCATTTTAGATAACCAACTTGAAAATGTGAAATAGTGTCCTTATCTCTTTGATGTTTCTCCCGACTTTTATAACCACATATATAAACATCTGCAAAGCAGTGAGAAACATCCTGTAGGAAGACGAAGTGAACTTGCATATGAAGCAAAATTCTCAGGACTCATCCTGAATTAAGTCTGTGAGAATCTCCAGTGAAAAGAAAATATTTAAAATTTATTTTCTAATTGTTCTCTTTATTGTAATTAAAGATCTTATTATGCATATTGTTCATTTTAATATAATTTTTCTCTCTTACAGCAAAGGTGAAGTTCTTCATCAGAGTCATCTCCACAGTCATTATCACCATCACATTTCCAGTATGGCTGGATACAGACATGGTTTTTACATTCAAACAGCATGGGTGGACAGTATGTACCATTAGGATACCGTGTTGCTGAAGAAAAGAAAATTATTATGACATTTTCATTTATACTGGAAATTTTAGGTTTTCCTGAGAAGTATTCAGCCCGACCCTATATTATTTTCCAATACCCTTCTCCATAGTAGGAGATACAATATGAGGAACTGCAAAGATCTACAGCAACAACAGACTGCAAGGACTGAGGACTTCTTAGTAGCTATAACACAATTAATTCAGGTTTGAATGAATAGTGAAATAACATAAGTTACTCCCAGAAGCTTTTGAAAATAAACTGTCATTAATTTAATAAATGCTACTTGAATTTCTAACTGACAAATCTAGTTCAGTAATAAGGGTAAAGAATGTTGCTGGCACCAAATGTGAATGACTGAAGAAGTACCCAAGATACCTAATTCCAAAAGGACTTGTGTTGGTATGGTAAAAAAAATACCCAGATTCTGTAAAAGCTGTGAAAAAAACTGAACTAGAGCAAAGAGAAACCAAAAATTACTCTTCCAACCTACATAAATAAACCATATCCTTGCCCTTTGAATGGCTTCTCATGCTTTTTCCTCCTTTTAAGAACAGCCAAATGTTGTGTAACTCAGGTTCTGAAAGATTAACTGTTGCGATGTACATTCCAGGATGTGGTTACCATCAGAAAAATAAAGGTCCTACTGTGCAGATGCCCCTTCTTACTTAAAGCACAGGTGTTAAAATTAAGTACACGGAAAGATGTACAGAACTGCCCTGATACCAACATCAAGAGAAAGGAATTCTCCTGAGTACAGAAGCCTAAAATCATTTGAACATTTAAGTCAGAACCAACACTTCAATATCACCTAAAAAGCCAGTGTCAGTCAGCACGGATAGAGCACAGAGATGATATTTTCATTCCTACTGGGAACAATACTTCCTGGGTAAACAGCTGGAGCTGGAGCTCCATAAAAGCTACAGTGTACAGATATTTTTTCAGAGTAGATCAATATACAGAAGGAAGACAGAAACAGAAAAATAATTTTACTTCCTTGGCTTCACTGGTACTTTAGGAAGCTATACAGACCTTTGAGCATTACAAAAAACAATCCCAATTCCAACCTTGTTAGAATATGGTACAACTGAAACAGTGGATCTTGCAGTGTCCTTGGGATACTCAAAAATTTTAATTTGATCATATGTGTATCTTCTGCTGGACCTTGTAAACACATTAATTTCCTAGCATTAGGAATGTGTTTACAATCAGTGTAAGAGATGGCAACTCATTATTATATTAAAAAGCTGATTCAAAATAGTATACTTATCCTGAATTTTTACTGACATCACTGAGTGTTGCAGAATTTTGTACCTCTAAGGAGTCACCTCACTTAAAGAGAGAGAAAAGCGCAAATCTTTCTGGAAGTGAGCTCGATGAGCACCAATTGCAAAGCTTGAAACTCACGACAAGTTGTTTCATCAGAGAAATCAAGGCAGTCTGCATTTCCATCACATCTGAAGCGCTCTGCAACACAGTGTCCACTATCACACTGGAAATACCCTGGGTGGCAGGTCCTCAGCTCTGAAAAGATTCAGAAGTAACTGTTGAAATGTCTTCTTGTTCAAATCCAGGTAAAGTGTTTACTTTTTGAGAACAACATCCTAAAAAAGACTGCAAAATCCCAGATCATTAAAACTGTGGTATCCTCTACTTTTGGTGGAATGACTAAAGTGATTTGGTCAACATTACTCCATTAAAGATACTTCCCATAAAAGATCATTTTGCAGAATAATTTATCACATTAGAAACAAAAGTGAGAACACGTAAGAGGTAGCATCCAGACAATACGCACCACAGTCACGTTCATCTGAATTGTCTTCACAGTCATCATCATGATCACAGATCCACCGGGAAGGAATGCAGCGCAAATTGTCACAACGGTATTCACTTTCTGTGCATTCACGAGGACCTTCATTTAAAATGAATGTACAAATATGAAAAGTTCCCCAGATGTAGATTCAGACATCCACACCTGTCGCATTAAACCGGACAAAAGCAATATGGGCAGACAACGTGGTATAATCCTTAAAACTAAATGATGTTAAAACAGCATTCCCCCCAATACTCTTTAATTATGTTAAACATTCTATGTTCCTCTTGACATAGAAAAAAGGAAATTCATTGTGGATTTTGTTTCATCACAGAATTATACAGGAATTTTTATTCCAAATCAGAAAAAAAAAAAAAGATCCACTCTCTTTATATATAATGTATAATACTACATTTGCACATAGGGCAGAATTAAAATGTCACTTCTTAGTGGAAAACAGGAATTTGTGTTATTGTGATGACTGGATTTATCAGTGGTTTTTATGTATCTAAAATGCTTGTGACTTCACTCTGGTATTTCAGCAAAGAAAAGACAGGCTATAGAGTAAAACAACGGAATGGTTGCAGTTGAGAGCTGTCTGCCCCATTCTCATAAAAAATAGAAGGATTGTTAAATCAAAAGCTGGACTATATCATGACAGCCAAAAAAGAACTCACTGCAGTTGTGCTCATCAGAGTTATCTCCACAGTCATTATCTCCATCACACTTCCAGCGCAGTGGGATACATCGATGATTGTCACAACGGAAATCTCCAAAAGGACTGCAAGTCATCTCCTCTGCAGTGTACACAGTTTGCCAATGAAACAGCACACATTAGCATAGTCTTTGGATAAGATGGAATGCACAGAAGATAATGGAAGTAGATAGAGATGTTCGTGCCACAGACTGGGCCAGGTAATAGAGAAGTGATTAAGAAACAGCTGAAATAACCATATAGAACTGAGATGGAAACACAAAGAGATGAACTTAGTACTGTCAAAGGAGGGCATCTTGACCTCATGGTGTGTTACACTTTCAAGTCTTTTCTGGTTCTGATACAGTGATCCGATGTCCTCTAAGCTTTGTGTGTAAGTGTATGAGAGGTTTCAACACAAATGTGAGGGTCTGGGAAAACATCATCATACTTCCCATACTGATGGTTTCACCAGCACAGGAGGTAAGTTAAGTAAATGTAGAAAACACAGTTTTAATTGTCTAAAATAGTTCAGCTCAAGGAAAACTATTTCCTGTTTCATTTGATGACATATTGGGCAAAGTAATAAAATCCTGATCTTCAGAGCTCATAAACATGTGAGCTGCACAATGAACTGCTGCACATAGAATTTTTCCTGAAGACAAATAACTACCAGGGTAATTAATTGATATCAAACAAAATATGCCCAGGTACATTATTACTGAAGACTTTCAGAAAATCAAGGTGTTTGTAAATTGGAGAAATATTTTAGGTACAAAGTTCTGTTGAAATGACCTTCTTCTCCAAACATACCACAGTCTTGTTCGTCACTGTTGTCTCTGCAGTCATCATTCCCATTGCACACTGCCCACAACGGTATGCAACGGTAGTTGGTTCTACAGCTGAATTGTGTGTGATTGTCACACCGATAGGCAGGGCCCACTGAAAGAGGCAGTTGTCAACGTTAGTTGTGTTACTTAGCCATTAAACTGTCCTCCTTGCTATTCTGCCTTTCAAAATGTTACAATTTATAGTCAATTATTTCTACTAAAAAGAGCTATCTGCTAACTTCAGTGTTGTAAAAGAGAAAGCTTTAAATGTATCTGATTTTACTATCTTTTCCAAACTGTGCTGCTTGTATTCTGCATATGCTACAAACCCATGACAGGTTCAAACAACATTCAGTGTGTTTTTCCCTGAAGTCTTTAGAGCTGGTAACGGTGGTAACAGAAGCCCCAAACCTGGAAGCCAGAGGAGGCAGCTTGTCCTCAGATGGCAAAACTTGGTCACAAGTTCTTCCAGATGGCCAAAGAGACATGCTGGAGCACATAGGAAAATCCTGCTGTTAAACATAGGCTAGACTGTGCTCTGCGTTTGTTCTCCTTGTAAGGTTTGGTTTCCAAATCATGTGCCCATCATCATGAGAAACTTTAGCTTCAAGGAATGAAACTTTACTTTGTTTTTTTAAAAAGTATGTCATACTTCAAAGTGGAATAAAGTAAAAACTGGTAAACTGGCATTCACTGCTTCCACATAGGCAATGGATCAGCACATATCCTTTTTACAAAGTGTTGTTAGGGGCCAAGCAAAGGATGCTGCTAGCATCAAACAAGTCAGTGAGACACTGCCAGTTCTTGACAATCTGGCCAGCATAAATAAGCTTTCTCCCCTTCAAGAATAAGAAAGTAGTAAATTATCACATAGCCTCTATGTTTTCTAACACTCTTTACTACACAATCGCAATCAGCTTGCAGAAAATATTCCTTTCCAATAAATTTTCAACCTCAGGAAAATTAAGTAATGCAGTTTGCTCTGCTTTTGGTGCACTACAACGTAGGCAGCTTACTACAGCTGTGTGCTTACTGCATTCGTGGAATGGCTCATCAGAGTTATCACCACAATCATCATCCACATCACACTTCCAGGACTGTGGGATGCAGCGGCCATTGTCACATTTAAATTGGCCTGGGGGACAGGTTCTACTGGCACAGTAAGTACTATCTTCATCCGAGTTGTCACCACAGTCATCCTCTCTATCACACTGCCAGGCTTCTGGGATACATCGTTTATTGGCACACTGCCACTGATGAGTTTCACACTGGTGATTAGCTGAAAGAATACAAATTGGCTGTTAGGATACTGAAACTTACAGGAATGGTCTGCTGCTGTTATGTCAATTGAGCAGTTATCATGTCTAACTTCTAACTTTAACCAAAAGTTAAAAAGAAAGCCAGTAAAAATTTAAAACATCACATTTACTTGCCCAGTTAAGGTACAGATTTCTAATGTCACATGGCACATTTCCCACAGGCAACTTCAGACAAGCTCGCTAAGGCTCTACGTTTTTCTAGGAGACAGATACTATCTTCTCCTAAAGCAGAGGGGAGTAAACCCAGCATTCAAACATGATTGAGGCAAGGGCTCCCAGTCACTTCGCAGAGGAGCGAAGTGACATTGTGGTTGTGGCCATGCTACCAACTTAGATGTACATTGCCTGATGAGCCTGTTCCTCTGACTATGAATGAACATGTCAGGAAACTTAGCAGAAGACCATGCTAGTAACAGCTCCACAACCTATAAATGTACAGCCTCTGCTTCCAAAGGGCAAAGCACTGGAAGCTGACGTCAGCAGTGCTGGCAAACTGGGGGAGCTCTGAAGGTCTATGAAAATAGGAGTCAACACTGGTCTCTGCTTCCAGACCCTGTATGTCTCACTGGACACCACCCTACTACTTTTTCACATATACTACCAAACTGTTCAAGAAGAAACAGTGTATTATATTCCATACATTTTCTAGACTAAAGGATTCTATTCCCATGCACAAGATGATTAGCAGAAGGAATTATATAGACCTAAACTGATTTTTATTGTACCCAATACATTAAAACCGGTGACACATTATGCAGCTGCCACATTTCTACTTATTTAATATTCCCCTGTGCCACACTTAAGAGCTTAGCTATTTGAAACTCAGGTAGAATTGACATTTCATTTAATTGTCATTGTTAGAAACACTTTGCTAACGGAAGGCAATGAAACTACCAATTATACAACCACGCTGCTTTCCCCTCCACACCTCCCCTTTATGTTACTAAGCTTGCAACTGCCAGAAGTACACTATTTACAAAAAGAGAGCTTAGGATGTGCTTTTTTAAATTAGACATAAGTATGTGGAATAAGACAGGTTTTTTAAGGAAATAACAGTATTCCACAAGCATAATTAGGCTATATTTCTAAATACTGCCATTACAAAAATCTTCCCACGTGCACTGGATTTTGTGCAATGTAGAGGGTGAAATAATTTTGTCCCATCATGCAAAGCTCTAGAATACAGGGAAAATTAGCACACCTGGTAGACTGACCTGGGCATTAGGAAGCCTTAGATTCTTCATATTCACCATGGCTTTACTTGGAACAAAACAAAGTGGGTCCTGCTTCTAGTGTTACCTCAGATTGTAATTTACACCAGTGCAAATCTGTCTCAAAGGTATAGAAAATGTTTGTTTTGATATAGTACATTTTTGCTCTCCTTTACCCTGCTTTTGCACTGACGTGAATTGCTCTAGGAGGTGCAAGACTAGAAAAGACTGCATCTGTCTACCTCACCTTTCATCTGTAAAAAAGGGATAATGATTCTGAAATTTATATATTTACACGTTTTGTGTTGGCAAAACACTTAAATTTATTAGTTGTAACATACCACAAAGTACAGGATCTTCATCTGATCTGTCATGGCAATCTGGCTGGGTATTGCACAAGAAATGTGGGCTTGTGCAGTTCCCATCATTACACTGGAACTGACCAACAGGACAGTATCGGTGTGGACAGGTAGGGGGCTCATCAGAGCCATCTCGACAGTCCCTCTGTCCATCACATTTCCACCAGATAGGAATACACCTACAAAGAGAAAACAGTGTTTTCTTTGTTGAGGCTATGTCTCTACAGATATACAACCATCCTTTTACAACACAAAAGACAGTCTTGTCTCAGTGTTATTTCTTGAAACTTCCAAGACATCTTGAATTTCGTGTCTTCTGTTTCATTTGTCAAATGCTAACAAAATATGCCAGAATACTGTCACCAGAAACAGATGATATTGGCAGGCCTCTAGAAGGAAGTTCACAGCAAATTAACAAGGATTTAATTTTTATGTATATTTGTGGTAACCATCTCTCATGCTTCTTAAATCAATCTTCAATTGGATTTTTAATGAGGTAACATTTTAATAATTCACCTGAACTTTAGCAGAAGAATTTCACTAGGGATTATCATTGTAACACTGCTTCAAAAGGCCACCCAATAAGCACACCTGCCTCACAGGCTCCAGAGTGATACAATATCAGCACAGTAGCTCTAACATCACCATTTCTCTCCCTCCACTGCTGTTGTCTCAGAAGAAGGGTCGGAAATGTGCCCCCACATCAGCTAAATGGCTTTCCTGGGCCACTGGCAGACAGCATATATTTGGCAGAAAGAGATACATTGTAAAAGATGTACATAAATAAGGGAAGGTTCCAGGTTTGTGAACTCAACTGGAAGTGGTTTCTGGACGTACATGTTTCTAACAACCCAAACTTTGCTAGATTAGCAATGTCATATAAAAGGAAGAAAAGGAAAAAAAAAATACTGTTTAAACAGTAAGTCTAGAAGTATTTTTCCAAAATGGAAGCCTGTCTGGCTTTGTCTTCGCAAGCACACCACAAACTCATAGTGAGACCAGAAGGAATCCCTAATTTCATGTCCCTTTGACGAAACTAAACTGCAAATATATTCTTAAAAAGACACTGAAAAAAGACGGTGAGCAGTGGACTTACCTCTCAGTGTCTGCACAGAGAAACTGGGTGCTAGAGCACATTGGAAGGCAGTGGGCTGTATTGCCGAACTGTACTATCATGAAGTTATCGGGACATTCACAGGAATAATCCTGACCACCAGCTTTTATTAGACAGAGATGGGAACAACCACCATTGTTGGTGCCACAAGGATTATTAACTGGTAAAACAGAAGAATAAATATTACCATACTTCGCGAATCCCAGGACTCAAAGGTCTTAATCTACAACAGACTCCTCTAATACTGTATCGAAAGCTTAAATGTAGTAAGTTGAAAAACAAAACCTAGATAAGTAGGCACTTAGTGAGAGAAATATGTATGATTTCATATACAGGAAGTATATGCTATTAAGCCATGATGTTTTAGAAATTAATTTAAAATTATGCATTTCCAGTCATTGCTATTGAAAGAAAAGACAATTTATAAGTGTAAAGTAGAGGCCTACATTTACTCTGTGCATTTTATTCCCCTCAAAGGCAAAAGCTGAGTGCACTCAGGACCCTTTACAATTAGTCTCCGGATAACAGCTGACCATCTCAATGCAAATCTAATTCTGTTTTCTCACCAAATGGCTGTCTGTATGGATGGTAAACATGGATGTCAAATGGCCTGTGTGTGGTGTTCACAAGAACAGTCCTGTCTGATCCGTCATATTTATTTCCCTTTTCAACAGTTCTTGTGTTCCAGTCAGTCCAATATATCATGTCTTCAAAAATTGTTATTGCAAACGGATGAGGTAAAGTCCCATCATATACTGTGTGACGATGATGTCCATCTAGGTCAGAGTACCTACACAAAAATATGTGCAAGTTATTCAGATAAATGCTAAAACATCTTCACATCTTTATTATGTATGCTTATAGTACTTCATTATTGGTGACCAGGATCATGCAATGTGGAATTGCAGTTTCTTTAGTCCCTAATGGTAGAGCACTGTCCTCAGTGAATTCATTTCAAGATATGCAGGAAAGTAAAACAGGTTATTTTAGGCAAATAAACAGAATAGAGGAACATCCACTGAAATGTAAAGTCTTCCCACAGAAGCATATCAGCTAGTCCAATGAAATTTTGCACATTTACTGCCTTACAGCAAGTTATTTTTGTCACACGGGAGACTAGCTTGCCTGGATCATTCAGACCGCTAACAATGGAACGCTTAAGACAATAATAGGCCTCCTATACTCCTAAATTTTACATGTGTCTCTGATTTAGAGCCTCCTCTGATGAGATATCTTTAATAAGATTTTATATTTTTACTATCACCTTGCTATAGGGGGAAATTATGAAATACAAGACAGAAAAAGAGAGACACAGAAACATACATATAATTAATATACATTTTTAAAAATACATTTTTAGGACTTCAGCATAGAAAAGACTGCCAGAAGAATGAATGTAAAGAAGAATAGAGGTAAATATAAATCTAAATGTACATGTATATAGGAATACAAATATAAATACTAATATAAATACAAAGGATTGTTTTTAAAGTATTTCAATGCCTTGACAAGAACTAGAATGCTAGTTATTAATTTTTACTGATATTTAAGTGGAAATTTTCTAACACTAGAAGCAATTAATAGATTTTTCTTGATTAACAAAAAACTCCATATGCTAACAGGAAATCCCATGTCGTACTGATAGACAAATGTCCAGGCATCTTCTAACAATTTGTATACTATTTTATTAGCACATAACTAGTTTAGTTACAGCTCAACTTTTATCTATAGACAGAAACAAGAGAATCAGAAAAATTAGTGATTTTATACTCAGTTTTGCTTTGGTTCAGGTTGTACACCTATAGAAGTTGCATATTCGAGTACAGACTGTGAATCTTTTCACTATAATTTTTGGACCACTTCCAGTGGGACCTAGGATGCAAATATAGGAACTAGGCTACTGTGTCATCTAGTGATTCGTATCACCTGCTACTCCAGGCTTTCTGCCTCTGGTTTCCTGTAGAGTCAGTTGGTAGAAATACATACAATGCTTACAGCATCTATAAATGCTACCACTGCAATCTGACATGAGCAGTTATTCAGTTGTTTTATTCTTTTCTGCATACGTACTCAATGTAATTTAGATGGGCATCTGCCCAGTAGAGCTTGTCATTGGTGTAATCTATGGTGAGTCCATTGGGCCACTCTAACTTTGTAGAGATAATCACCGTCTTCTCCTTGCCATCCATGCTTGCTCGTCCAATATAGGCTCGATCTGCCCAGTCTGTCCAGTAAATCTGTCTGTTCAAATAAATACTTACAGTTAGGATTGTAGAAAAAATATGCTGAAGTAAATACTAGAAGCCACACCTCATATATAGTATTTCCTGCAACACAACTAAAGCAGAGATTGAGGAAGATAAGAAAAAGGTTAATATATTTGCTAATATATTTAACTGCTACAGCAGACAATTGTCTTTAAAGAATGCAGCAGAACTGGCAGCCTCACTGTCTATCAAACCGCACACACTTCTACCAACCTTTTTAGCCTTGCAATCAAAACTTCCTTGTCCACATGAAACCAAATTCCACTTTCAATGATATCTGACAGCCCTGCATATATACCTACGAAAGGCAAGCTACTATTTTTCCTAAGCTGCAACTAAGATCTAATGCCACACAAATCTAAGTGCAGGCAGCCAAAATTTGTTTCAGATTTTCAGAGACAGTGCAAGACTATTTGCAAAAGAAAGGAAAAGCACTCTTGAAATGTCATACCCATATTTTGGATGAACAACAATTGCTCTGGGGTACTGAAAGCAGAAAGTGTTGTTGGCATCCACACACCGATCCACCAGTTTTTTCCGGAATCTTCCATCAAGTTCAGAGACATAGAGACAATCTTTGTAGGCATCCACCCAGTACAATTTTCTGAAATGTTTTAGAGTTAGTTTATTTACTCTTATTTACTTTTTTTGGTTTATTTTGCTTCATAGCATCTTAAATTTCACAGGTTTTTTTTCTCCTAGAAGCAATATATCCACTGTAAAGGAAGAATACACATACTGTACTGACATCTCTTCTACACCATGCTCCAGACTGCCCTTTTCATTCCTGCTGTTCCTGCATCCACAGGCATTGTTGCCAAATTCAGACTTGCAGTTGCCCAGTTTAGTAATAATATGCCATTTGCCTACAAATTCCTAAACCCCCCTTCTCTTCCCTTCCTCTCCTACCAACAATGGCCAGTGAAGAGGAGCAGGAAAACAGACATGCAGTGCAATGGACTGTGACCAAGGCTGTAAAGTATTGGAGAGAATCACCATCTGTTCCATGATGCCACCACTGCTCTCAAACAGGTTGCCAGGCTCTCCTTTGAAAATTCCTAAGCAGTTCAATGGCCTAATTTAAACTTCACCTAGAATTTTCTAACACTTCTATTACTCTGCCTAGGAATTATACACAGCTGTAATCAAAGAAATCATGCAAGCTGAAGCGATGATTTTAAAAAGCCTGCAACAAAACAAAGCATTTAATTTAATTAGAACTACCGCAGGCTACTTTGAAATTGTTTGCACAGCTGGTCAGCTCCAGCATCCACAGGGTCATTCCAGAAATAGCCTGATAGATACAGTCTCTGTCTACACCACCCTGAGCAGTACCACTCCCACCAGGGAGGAGGAGAAGGTAGTCTTCCCCAACCTGCTTCTCATGGCATCCTCCAGTCCTCTCCCTGTACTGAAAGTGAGCAGAAAACCTCATCTACCATTATATCATCCTTCAGCCTTTCTGAAACACCTAAACAAAAACTGACTGAAGACATAACTAATGGTAGCTGAAATAATTCAGCAACTGTATTAGTAATGGAGCAGTAGGACCACTTCAGCTAAAACTAGGCTTTTCCTTCCTCAGCTCTCCATGAATCATAAAGCATTTGGGACTGCTGGCAATATTAATTATCATTAGGTTTAGAGACAAAGTGGTTTAAAAATAAAAACTATTATATTGACATATTCATATAAACACTCTCATATAAGTTCCAAATGTGACTTCTTGAACCATTCTCATTATTTTACAGAGTCTGATCCATGATACTTAAACTTTTCATACTGGTAGTACTGCACTCAGAAAGCAAAACCTGATGAAACGCAGCCAAGAACCCTGTCAGAGATGGCACCACATAAGGACACAGTTTCTGTGGGAGTAAATCAGGCTACTTTTTGACACACAGCAGGCAATCAAAAAATGACCGTAACGCAAAGTGCTTTCCAATTACCTCACCCTTATACTGCCCTCCTTACAGCAAATAATGTGGATCATGGTGTTTGAGTGTCAGTTAAAGATGCATTTTTCCAGAGCAAAGAAACATGCTCTTCGCATTGGTACCGGAGCTAAATTTCATTCATGTTTATTATTACTTATGTCATTGGAATCTAGTTACCTGTTATATTGTTTATGCATAGAGTGAAGCCTGCATCCCAACCTCAGCAACTGCTAGCAAAGGAATAAAGAGCCTAAGCTCAGAATGCCTACCCCATAGCCACATGTAACATCCCACCTGCCTGCTTGCCTAGTCTGTTCATTAATGGTTTCCTAACAAGTTTTTCCCAAGGGTCATATGCACTACTTTATTATTGATGAGAGCGTAACTCCGATATAACCTCCGTATACTAGATATGACAGCAATTAAAGTGTTATGTAATGTATTAGATGCTGATAAACAATTCCAGAGCCGTTGTATAAGACTGCATCCACAATCCAAAACTATTTCAGCACTCACTCAGAATTTCATATGAAGTGGGAGAAAAACCCTAAGATAAACTCCCCCACACATCATTTCCTTAGTAGCCCAGAAAGACAGAAAACATATTTTCTTACCTGCCAACCCAGTCAACAGCGATACCTTCCCCGTTGGGCACATCATCACTTATCACTGCCTCCTTATTTGTTCCATTTAGGAACATTCGTTCAATGACCTTCCTCCCCACATCAATCCAGTACAACCTCTTTTCCACCCTGTCAAAGTCCAGTGCCACCACATTTCTCAGTCCTTGCAAAATGAGAGAGTAAGACTGGCCATCTGTTGTGAGATTTCTCAGATAGTAACGGTTGCTAAAAATAAGGTATGGGGAGATATTACTATTTTGCCGGCAACTTTTTCCATCAGGCTCCCGGATATAGCCTGGGGCACACTTACAGATGTAGGAGCCAGCTGTGTTCTCACAAATCTGGCTACATACTGATGGAGTTTCATTGCACTCATCAATATCATCACAAGTGCGTTTATCAGACATAAGTTTGTATCCGGGATGACAAGAACAGTAGAAACTTGTCTGTGTGTCTGTACAGTCATGATCACATCCACTGATTGAAGGGTCACTGCATTCATTTATACCTGCGGAAGGAAAGGAGTTCTATTCAAGGAACTGGCTAGCAGACAAAATAGCGCAGTCACTTTCCGATACACACTCTCTGTCTCTCTCTCCCTGCTACCCCCTGAAAATGCTGAATATGAATCTGGGCTGCTGTAAAAAGGAGCAAGGAAAAGAATCTAATCTAATCTAAAATTATTCTAGCACCTCTGAGGTCTGTCACCAAACACACAGAGTGCAAAATATACACTTATGAATGGTGTATTTTGGAAATGTAAGGGCAATACATAACAATGTATAAACTGTATTTAGTTTATATAATTAGCTAATTTTCACGGTTTGTTAAAACAGTATATAATAAGCATGATTTAATTAAAACAAAAAATTAGATGTATACATTTCTTATAATCCTTCTGAGAGACCACCACGGAATAGATATGATTGTAATTAAGCAATTGTCTTAAGAGTTCATTTTTTTTAAAGCTGCCTAAGCATTTTAAATTAAATGACAGTACAAATAAATCTACACATACCACATCCTTTTTCATCACTATTATCTAGGCAATCATCCAACCGATTGCAGACTTTAACCATTTCAATGCAGTTTCCATTGTCACATTTAAAATGATGGGGAGAGCAGGTCGCTTCTGGTGTACTACAGAGATGTTCCAGCTCATCAGATTCATCACCACAGTCATTATCCCCATCGCAGATGTAGGCCTTGGAAATGCAGCGCCCATTCTGACAAGTAAACTGGTGCTGTTGACATGGTTCATAAATGCATCCCCTTTCATCACTGCTGTCACCACAGTCATTCCGCCTGTCACATCTGAAGAAGAATGAACACTTTTTTCAAATATAAGAAGGCAATCACTATCTCTAGGGCAGATGGATAGATACACTCTCCTGATTTCCAAAGAAGGTCAGATATTATTGGCTCCAATGCAAGAAACTTTCAGAAATCAGGGTCATATTATAGAGAGTCTGATCCTGTGAGTCCTGCTTGTATTCCCCATATGCATTACAAGCTGAACAGATCCACCTCAGGAGAGGTTACTAGGCACAATAAAAATGATTAAATACTAATGGTGAGCACTGGGGATATTAACATAGAAAATTCCAGAGCATTTTCAAGTTAAAACTAATGCGTGAATGCAGAGCAGATAAATAGTTTCATTACAATATGCAGATCTACTTAACAACTAAATAGTGGGGAAAAAAAGGTTGAATTAGCTTCTTCACTTTAAGCAAATTTTGAGAATTTCTGCAGCAGCTCAGGTAGTTACAAACCTGTATGTGTTTCGGATGCACAAGCCATTACTGCAAGTAAACTCATTTTCTGTGCAAGATCTTCGTGTACAGTTCTGGTGTTCATCAAATGCATCACTGCAGTCAGCATCACCATCACACACCCATGCCCGAGGAATGCACCTCCTGAGTGGCGGTCGATTGTTGGCACATGTGAACTCTGTGGCTGTGCAGTTCCGGTTTGCTGAAAGAAAAGCATGTTTACTGACACACCAAGTTATACTCTGTGTATGTAACACCCTCCCCCCCCCGCACACACACACAGCCTGGATATCTACCCGTAATCCGCAATAGAGCCATGCACCACTGCACCCTCTCATATACAAAACTCATATGCATTCCCACTAATTTTCACTGAGCATTGCTCTTCATGGAGGCTGACTGGGAGCCAAAGCACTTTAGGATTCCTTAGGCAATGCTGGCATGTGCAGAACTCTGGATCTTGTTGGATTCTCAGTACAAGCTTTTCATGCGTCTGGCCAGATTTTCTGGGAGCTGAACAGGTATTAAGGCCTAGGCTCTCTATCCCCTGCTTTTTTCAAGGTATTCTGTGCTCCAGGGAGCAAACAGAGGGAGCACCACTGCAGTTAAAAAGGGCAAGGACTGCAAGTGTATCCCAGCTGCTGTTAAAAGAATCAAGGAGCAGGACCAGGCTTGGTGAACCTTCTTCCCTTTGTTTGCCCTCTAAACAGCCACACTTATTTTGTTCACTAACTTTTAAAGAAATTATGCCAAAACCATGTGATTATTAATATGCACAAGATGTAACGCATGACGATCAGGGAATATCTCCACTGAAGCTGCTATTGCTGCCCAGATCATACAAACAACCCAGGTTAATTATATCTCCATTTGAACTCAACAATTCAAAGAGGAGTAATTGCAAAATTAGAACAATTTTTTTTTTTAATCAGTAAAATATTCAATTTTAATTTAATATAATGAAAATAAAGGTACAGGAAGAGTGTACCTCATGCTTAATGTGCACCTTTATGGATAGAAAAATTGGCAGGGGGTGGGAGTTTGAGGGTTGGTTGGTTGTTTTCTAAAAACGCCTGCAGGACAAACAAAGAAAGTGCAGTATCTATTTGCATTAAACACCTACCACAATTATGTCTTTGATCCTCATCACTCATATCCCCACAGTCATTATCACCATCACAGATCCACGTTGCTGGGATACATCTGCCATCATCACATCTGAACTGGTCGCTTGAACAAGTCCGCACTTGGGGCACTTCAAAATGAACACAATCACTCTGCTTGTTAAACTAACCTGCACTGCCATGAAAATCTACTGAGAAGGGTATTTTAGGGAGAATCTTATGATAGTGAAACATAAAATAGAAGCTTAAATGTAAGACAGTTAAGGTATAAGCTGCAAGACATTTTCTTAAGCCAAAGGTGCAACTCCAGCAATGTGCGGTGAGCTATCAGCCCTGCTTAAATCATAGAAGAATCTGTTCTGCCTTGTGTTATGCCAACTTTTACAGTGATAATGATGACTATGTTGTAATATCAATTCTCAGTGACTCTAGTTAGCCTCTCCTTTTCCTCCCTGGAGATTACGCTACTTCTTTTCACCTTCTTCCCCCCTCCGCTGCTTATTATAGAATCATAGAATCATAGAATAGTTTGGGTTGGAAGGGACCTCTAAAGGTCATCCTTTAGATGACCGTGGGCAGGGGCATCTTCAACTAAATCAGGTTGCTCAGAGCCCTGTCCAACCTGACCTTGAATGTTTCCAGGGATGGGGCATCAACCACCCCTCTGGGCAACCTGTGCCAGTGTTCCACCACCCCCAGCATAAAAAATTTCTTCCTTATATCCAGTCTATATCTACCCCCCTTTAGTTTAAAGCCATTCCCCCTTGCCCTGTCACAACAGGCCCTGCTAAAAAGTCTGCCGCCATCTGTTTTATAAGTCCCCTTTAAGTACTGATAGGCTGCAAGAAGGTCTCCCCGAAGCCTTCTCTTCTCTAGGCTGAACAACCCCAACTCTCTCAGCCTTTCTTCATAGGAGAGGTGTTCCATCCCCCTGATCATTTTCGTGATCCTCCTCTGGACCCACTCCAGCAGGTCCATGTCTTTCTTACGCTGAGGGCTCCAGGGCTGGACGCAGTACTCCAGGTGGGGTCTCACCAGAGCAGAGGAGAGGGGCAGAATCACCTCCCTCGACCTGCTGGCCACGCTTCTTTTGATGCAGCCCAGGATACGATTGGCCTTCTGGGCTGCGAGCGCACACTGCTGGCTCATGTCCAGCTTTTCATCCACCAGTACCCCCAAGTCCTTCTCAGCAGGGCTGCTCTCAATCCCTTCATCCCCCAGCCTGTACTGATACTGGGGGTTGCCCCGACCTCAGTGCAGGACCCTGCACTTGGCCTTGTTAAACCTCATGAGGCTCACATGGACCCACTTCTCCAGCTTGTCCAGGTCCCTCTGGATGGCATCCCATCCCTCTGGCATGTCGACCGCACCACTCAGCTTGGTGTCATCTGCAAACTTGCTGAGGGTGCACTCGATCCCACTGTCTATGTCATTGATGAAGACATTAAACAGTACCGGTCCCAATACGGACCCCTGCGGGACGCCACTCGTCACCAATCTCCATCTGGACATTGAGCCGTTGACCGCTACCCTCTGGATGCGACCATCTAACCAATTCCTCACCTGCCGGACAGGCCACCCATCAAATCCATACCTCTCCAGTTTAGAGAGAAGGATGTTGTGGGGGACCGTGTCAAAGGCCTTACAGAGGTCTAGATAGACAACATCTGTAGCCCTTCCCGTGTCCACTGATGTAGTCACTTGGTCATTACCATCAGTTTCTATTGTACACACAGGATTTGCTTATTGTAATACTATGATACTCTACCTCATACTGTGTCAACAATGTTCCTCTGCATCCCACATTTCTTTTTTCCCCAAACGCAATACTGCACGCACACTTCCTGTACAACACGACATCTGCTTTTACATCCAAAACAGTATCAAAATACTTGCTACTTTTCATCACTTGATTCACCACCATCACAGTCTTATAAAGAGACAGGAGGTTATACATTAAGAGTAATCACATTAAAAGCAATCAACTGTGGCAATTAAAGCCTTCATATTCCATACACAGCTTTAAGTATTTAAGACTTGAATTACTCAGTGACTCAGATTATTTAGAGTCAGTGAATAAACCTCAGAAGATACTTATTTTCTACCTAGTCTGGATTCAAGCTGCTGCCTACAAGAGAAACTACTGATTTCCCATAACCCATCGTGTTGTATCTTCTGAGTGTAAACTTACCACAAGAGGCAGGTTCATCAGAGCCATCAGCACAGTCTATTCCTTGATCACAGTACCAATGAGCAGGAATACAACGTCCCGATGTACAACGAAACTCACTATTTGTGCAAGTCAGTGAGACTGGAAGAAAAAACCTATGTATGACTTCTTTCTTTCTGTTACCTTTCCAACTTGTTTTAAGTTGCTTTTGAGTCCATGTTACGCAAAAATATTACAGACCCCAAAAAAGAAAGAGAAAAAATTATGCTAGGAAGGATGTCTTTTCACAGCCTACCTGCAAAGACTTCATTGTACAAACTAGCTTGATCTTTGAACACAAAAAATGGGCTTAATTCTCTCCTTGGGTATACATATCAGCTAATAAGTAGACAGAATTTGCCCTGGAAATAGGATTGCATGCAGCAACTGTAAATATGTTTTACATTTATACCTGAGATTTGTGCACAAGAAAATTACCACAGTCCAATATACTCATTTCTCCAGTGCCCAAACCAGGCGGTAGCAGACTCCATGCTTTAAAAGAATTCAAAATGTGCAGTAAGGAAGTACTATCGCATGGTAGATAACGCTTTCCTTGTTATCCCACCAATTTTTCTTCACTTAGAAGTAGGAATCTTTTCTTAATGGCAGTGAAGAACAAACTGTAGCACTGAATAGTTCCAGCTAAACACGCTTCAAATATTTCTTCCGCCCTTTGGCTGAGCCCCTTGATCCTGGCATGTATAGTGGGTTTGAGAATTTCTTCAGTAGTTACTGATACTTTCCTGTACCCTATGATGGTTTACAAGATACCAAAAAGGACCCAGTCTGGCCTTTTAACTTGCTCTTCTATATGCCTTTAATGATGAAAATCAAAGGCAATTAACACACTGCTCATTAATGTCTTGGGGCTTCTTTCATCTCCCATTCTCCCTTTCTCTTCCTCTTTCTTGCCCTTCACCACTTCTCAATTTAAGTAATTCAGCAGTGCTGCTGGGACATAAACAGTAGAAGGGACAAAGCACACCTTTCATGAGCAGCACAAGACTCACTATGTCTGTATATATAGCCACATATTTTTGACACGTAGCGGTCCATAGATAAAAGAGGCCACGCTCTGGCTAGAAAAATTGAACTCATATTTTAGACAAATTGTGGCATAGTTAACTCAAGGCAGGTACCTTTAGGAAAACTGGTGAAAGCAAAAATAATCCACTCAGGCAATACTAAAAATAAATCATTATCTGAAAATATCCATTATGTTTTATAAACTGATCCAAAACATTTTATATAGAAAAAGTACTACCTAACTACTACGTAATACAAATGTCTGTGCTAGCAAAGGTAAGCTGGTTTGTAATTAAGGCTGATCGAAAACTAGACACTTTTGTACACTAACTGGAAGCTACAATGAACAACGAATCATATGCTAAGGCATACATAACTACATGAAAAAGCTAAAAGAAATTACGTTTGAGACTGTATACAAGTTCATTTGATTAGAAGGAAAAATATTCTAATGTTAAAGTTCCAGAAAAAGCCAACTCGCTATAATACTTAAGTGCCAATTACCTTGTAAAACCATAAAGGATACAGAGCAGAATAAGCAAAAGGAATGATCCCTCAAATGCTGTATAAAAATGCTGCAAAAAATTATGATCTTTTTTATTAGATAAAAGCATGATTTAGATAATTGAGAGCTAATAATACAATGCATATACCTTATAACTCTTCAGTATTACAAGAGCAGATGTTTTGAGAACAGTTGGAGTTATGTCAAAGGTAAAGAGCAGTGGAATAAATTACTGAAGTACAGGAAAAGTAACCAAGGCCCTATCAACTTACCACAGTGAGTAGGGCTCTCATCACTCATATCTCCACAGTCGTTATCACCATCACACAAATATGTTCGAGGAATGCAAATATTTGTGCTTTGACATTTTGTAAAACCAGACTGGCAAGTGCGCTCCGCTTTAAGGAGGGAGGAAAAAAAAAGCAAAAGTTCTTTAGAGCTTTTTTTAATACCGTTACGCTGTATCTCATTGAAAGATACATAATATTGTTAAAAAGAGTCCCGTGTCACTCACTTGCTTAAGTGCTCTCATACTGCTCCTGCTATATGGAAACAATTAGACAATTGCTTTTATTGACAAAAATCCTGACAAAAACATGATCAAAGAAACGCATGCCAATACTTGGGGGTGAGATAACGTAAATTGGCATGTATTCACACTGTAATGCCTGCATTACAACTACAAACGACTAATAGACCAGGAATTTCAAATACTCAGATTTCACTGAGAATAGAAAAAATTGTCACAAATAATGTTTCCAAAAAAAAAAAAATCAGTGTGCACACAAAAATGTAAAAAAAATTCTCTAAATACATTTTCATCAATTTCTCTAACTCCAGATATAAATTTTCCACTGAAGAATGTAATGTTAGTGCAAAGACATGATTAGTTTGATTAACTGCAATAGTAGTCAATATTGAACTAATCACAGTTTACATCTTAAGAAAAACAAACATAACTGATAACTTTTTGAGAGCTATAAGGCATGTAATTTTAAACAGAATAAATATAATCTGTGTCTGCATAAGAGTCACAATATACACTCCTGATGATTAAATCTAGTATAATTAATATAACATGACACAAAGTAAAAACCCACTGTCAAACTCCAGGCTAATCCTGCAAAAATATAAGCTCTGCATCCAATTCATCTGAAATAATCTTTTTGAAGTCCATGGGATTACTCACAAGACCTAGTGTTAAGCACTGCATGAACATTTGTTGCATCAAAGCAGATTATTTAAAGCGATAGTTATTATGTAATATCTTAAGGTACTCCAGAATATCTTCTAACAATTCTATTTGCTTCAAATAACACAAAGCAGAATCTGTAATGTAAATAAAGAAATCTTTTATCCTCTCTGCTGATTTTGTCATAATGCTTCACACACAAACACATTTGCCTTTTCTTTGGTCTAAAGAGTCAGACTCAAATAGGCACTAAGTAATTAGGATAAACTTACGGCAATTTCTCTCATCTGATGTGCCATTATCATAACAGTTGTTTACTCCATTGCAGACGTACTGAAGAGATATACACCTTCCATTATTGCAAGTAAATTCTGTGTGGGAATCACAAGTTCGGAACAAGCAGCCAACCTCATCACTGTTATCTCCACAGTCATTGTAGTGGTCACAGCGGTAATGATAGGGTACACATCGCCCATTACCACAGGTAAAAGCTGTTGGCTGACAAGTATGGAAAGCTGCAGGAAATTAAAAAAAAAAAAATTAGAAAAAGAATATACATGGATAAAACGTAATCTAAGTTATCTGACAAAGTAACAAGTAAAATCACAATATTTTTACCTGCCAGGGCAAAGACAGCTGCAAAACGGACTGCATGAAAAGTAAAATACATATTTGAATTAAACAAAGTAGAAGTCGGCTATACATGATAAAAATTCAACACTATAGTGTGTTTGGATTCTAGAGCAAATCAGTAGCCATTCAGACCCCCAGTCTGTGAGCAAGCAAGGGATCGTTTCCAAACTACAGCCATTAAGATCCGTGATCATAAAGCCATAAAAGTAATAGAGAATACAGTACAGGCAAGACAGAGTATGCATCACTTTCTCATGCAGTTATTTTAAATGCTTACCACACACACTTTCCAACTCATCACTGCCATCACCACAATCATTGTCATTGTCACACTTCCATCGCTCGGAGATACACTGCCCATTAAGGCATGTGAAGAAACCAGTATCACACCTGGTACCGTTATCCACAATACAGTGCTTGTTATTATTGGCTAAATACCAGCGACCTTCAGAGGGGCACTGACATTCTGCACCAGCCGGACCTAAATTTATGTTTGACAGTTAAAAAAAAATAAAAAAGGAGACAAAAAAAGAAACAAATTTAACATTGATGCTTTAGATAGGGTTCTATGAAACCATTCACAGCTGTAACACTGGAAAAGGCAATGAAATTCTCACAACTCCTGTAAGATCTATCTGCTTAGATAGAAGTGTGATGACTTATCCAGATTTTTATCTCAGTTAAGCATATACAAACGCATTAAAACCCACAAGAGTTATTTCAGAGTTCCCTAGAGGAACTAAGATCAGAACTTGGAGTATCTTAATATTTGCTTGTTGTCCAAATCGTTTTTGGGTGGCAGCAAGATGGCATCTGATGCTTTCAAACATCAGAGCTACACCAGCTGAGGCTCTATCCCTTGAAATGAAAACATGGTTTTCAAAACTCCTTGCACTAGACTAACTGCTCTTCTCAAAATCAATGAGAAGTTTGAGTTGTTTTCAGGCAAGACAGATTTTTAAAGGCATTTAAGATGCTACAAATGAAAGCAGGCACTGAATGAGTTTTTCAAAGTCAAGGACCGTAACTTCCAAAAATCCACAACACAGGAAACAGCTCTGTAACAGGTATGCTTTTTGGGGTATACTGCCATTCTGGTTTCCTGGCCATCTGGACCGGTGACCTGTTGGACCACTTCGACTCTCTCCTTACACATGCACAAGGAGACATACAAGATGGGATACATATGTCACTCAGGTCTCACCCCAATATGCAGATGATGATACAGAGCATGTTTCTGGAGTCCATGACTTAAAAGGACACCTGTCCCACAATGTAGATAGAAATCAGTTTGTGCTATCTTCTTAGTAATTGTCCAACATTTAAAGTGAGGCAGTAGAAATGTTTCTTTTGGAAATTAATCATTAGGGAAAGACTTCATAATATCATGTGATAAAGAAATAATGACCATAAAGATTTTCTAAATATGTGGTAGTAAACATCTGTTCAGTATACAGCGCATCAGTATGTATTCCTAAGGTAACCATATGCTGCAGAGCACACTTCATGTCTCATCTCAGAGGGAAAAAAAGTTAAAACGCCAGAAAACAATGTTTTGGTTTAAATTAGAGAAACCCATAATTTTTATTTGTGAGGATTCTCAGGTGTGCTGGCAAAATACCATGACCTTGAATGGCAATCATTTTGATTGCATTTCTAAATAAAATAAATATTAAACATTTAGGAACACTAAGAAATATTTCCACTGTCCCCATGTGACTAAAATTGTTATACTATGAACTCTAATACAGGCAACACTAATAGCTTACAGTCATCAAGCATAACAGCTTACCTGGTGCACAGATGTGACTGCAGCCACCATTGAACTGGTTGCAAGGGTTGGTACACTGCTGCTGCTTACTTTTTGCCCAGACATGAATATCCATCGGTCTTTGTGGAAGATTCATGATCATTACAATCTGATCTGAACCATCATACTTATTAGCTCGGTAAATGCTTCGTGTGTTCCAGTCTGTCCAATATATGTGCTGATCAAACAATGTCATTGCAAATGGATGCAGAGCAGTGCTAACAATTACCTCACGATTTGTACCAGTGAGAGTGCATCGCTCAATCTTCTGCCTAAAATAACAAAGAAATGATTACATCTTAAAAGAAAGAAGTCTTTTAACTTACGTATAAAGCCTAATTAGTCCGGCAACTAATATCCACCATTTCAGTAATGTGCACCAATATGTAGAGTGCCGTTATGAGTTAAAAATGTCAAGTTTTCCAATCTATGGCTTTAATAGTGATGCAGAGTAGCAGCTCTGTAATACTGACACAATAATGTACTGGAAGTAATCGGGCTGAAGATTGAAAAGTTTAAACAATGACACTACCGAGAGCTAAAATGAATGCAAAACTTCATGAGAGAATACACTTTTGGAATGGGTATGATGTTAATGACTTCTTGTACCAGGAGAAAACCAACAGTCCCATGAAATGGGACATTTTCCTTTCAGTTGTATCTTCTGCAGATCCAAATTTACACAATCAGGAAATACAAGCAAATTCACAAGACTATAAACATGCATTTCCTGCTATTTCTCATATAATAATAGAGGAGGGAAAAACAGTTCTAATATATAATAACCTCCACATATATAACATCTAATAGCCACAAATATATAGGGTATGATAAATATTTCTTCCTAGTTGATCTTCCAGTTTTGATTCTACCTTAGGAACAGTGTTTGCAATGATAAACAAAATTCCAACAAACAAGACTTCAAGGAGCCCCAGAAAATCAGGGTTCCACTCCAGATTCTGTGATAGACATGTTCTGCTGCATGTGAACCATTCTTTACTCGCACAGACAGCACTACTGACCCACAACCACCTTGTCACTGCTTCTCCCCTTCAGCCATTCCCACCCTCAATGACCACTTCAGCAAAGGTCAGTGGGGAAGCAGGAGAAGACATGCTGATGCCAGGAGACTCAATATTTACTATTCATGCACTGACATTATTTCTAAGCATTGTTTATAAAACGATGATAAATGTTAGAGGTTCCTTTTACCACACAGATTCCTGTCTAAGATAGGCAGACCATAAAAGAATAAAGCATGAGAGAAGAGAAAATGGAGGATGTTCAAAGGCTACTTGCAATGAGGATAACAAGAGAACGATTAACAAGTAATAGATGGGGTTATTCAAAGGAAGAGAAAGAGCTTGACAGAAAAACATCAAGATACAAGTAAATGCTGAAAATGAGATGAGGTACTGTCAGCAAGCTGAAGATAGTAGAACAAGAATGAGCATGGATAAAGGCTGTTCCTTGCCTCCAGCTCCCAGCATCTTGCTGTTCAGTCACACTGTAGTGTTCACATGGCAAGGCTGCCAACCACTTAGTGGCAGAAAGAACGCACTTCAGGTTGTCTCTGCTCCATCAAGTATGACATCATTCAACTGTACTGCTCTTAATACTCATCTCTAAAGAGCAGATGGAGGTAGGACAGTGTGTATGCTTATGTACAAAGGCATAATGCCTAAGAAGTGGAGTGGTGTTTATGCAATGTCAATGGAACAGAACAATTCTCTCAGAGGCTGTGGCATCCTTCATGCACAGGCTTCTGAAAAGGAGCTAACAAGAACCCCAGAATGGCTCTGTGGAGGGTAAGGATAAGAAAGCTGTGGGACTAAAGACATCATACCCAGTGATTTTCTTCCTGCTAGCAGCTTTTCTCCCTGTTCATCACTGTGTGGCCAATACCTCTTACCTGTGAAGTCAGAAGGGCGAAATGTTGCTGTTGGAGACTAAGCGGAAGCTCCACCCTTCAGTTCAAGCCACAAAAAGAGTTCTCTCAGAAAGAGAGAAATGCTCCAACAACTTAGTATTAGCAGTAGGAAAATCACTTGAACTTATTTTATGTAACTTCAAAGCAACTGTATGTTTAAGTCTCCGCTAGAGACAAAATTTAATTATTACAAATGATATTTAAGGCATTTACTAGACTACCAGTGTGGGTTGAATAAGAATGGAAACAGCCAACGAGAGAAAATGAGCTCAACAAGCTGAACAGCTCGTCTCCTTTGTTTCCTTCCTACACTAGTAGGAAGGAAAAAGCTGCATTTCATATAAGCAGGAGAAGAAAAAACAGAATTTTAGAAATTATTACAGAATTTTAGTAATTATTACAGGAAAATAATAATAGGCGGACACTTTATAAAGCAAAAGCTTTAATGTGAAAGAACAGTTGTGGGAAAAGTGCAGGAAGGCACTTTTCTATGAAATTGCACTTCTACAAAAGAAAAGAAGCTCAAATGCAACTCTCCTGCAATTCAGGCTCAGGTAATTTCCCCCTTTCATGCCACAGGGAACTTTTTAGGGAGAGCCCTGTACATAGTTCCCAAGTGTCAGCACACTATCTGGTGAGGGATTCTTACTATGCTGCACGCAGCAACTGGGAAGATATGGGAAAACAACAGTATACAAATAGCACATACGTTCTATCTACTTAAGATGTATCGCAAGACTTGCGTGTGTGCACAATGGTATCACAATACTTACAAGGCAATAGGAGGCTCTAGAACAAAAGAATAGAAACACTATTTTAGAGAAAGAAGGATAGCACCCTTGGGAGACTAGCATAAACAAGAAGAGAATAAGCAAGAGTAAAAATGGAGGAGAATATACGGCTCACCCTTGTGTTCCCTTGGTGCATTCAGAGCTAAGGAACACTGTCATTTTTGAGTGTTTGGTCTTCATATCTTACCCCATGCTGCTATCTGTCCCTCTGAAAGGGTAAAGGCCCTCCCCATGAAAGTCAGAATAAAGAAGACTTCATACTGTTTAAGCACATGCTCCCCTACCTCCATTAACTAGATTTTGAAAAAGAGGATGTCTCATCTGACATGCTGCATTCCCCTTAAAATAGAGAGTCCCATTACAGGTGCCCTGCCCTCCTGCACACAGATGAATCCAAATAAGAATGCCTTCCTCCCAGAAGATCCAATAGAGGCACAGACCATAAGCGTTATTATATTACAGACATCACTTTTCTGTCACAGCAAAGGAGAAGCCTGCAAAAGAACTGCTATGCTGAAGGAACTAGAGGGGAAAGGTCTGATTGCTGCAGTGATTTCTCTGAGACCATGGGTGAATTTGAATGGATACAAACTAAATTCTTTTTAAAAACTTTCCTGCTGACAGCAGAAATTCTGGTGGCATAAATTGAAGGGTTCTGTTTGGTAGGCAACAGCAAGAACATCATGCCAAATTCCACAGGTGACAGGCATTAACCATGAGCAATGAATGATGTAAAATGTGCACTGGGATTGTATTTGTTAGAGAAGATGCTTATAGAGTCCTGAGTTGCACGTAAGATGAACAAACTGCCAGTGGGTACAAATGCCATAAAGCAGTGGACTAAATCTACGCTGCGGCATAACAAAACTTATTGCACAGTAGTTCCACATCAATATCAAGACTTGACATCACATTGCTATTAAGTAACTCTTCACATTCTATAATACAAAGTACCAAATTAAATTGAAATGCTGAAAAACAGTTTAAAAAATGAGGAAAAATAAGTAATAGTTCTATTAAAAAATTAACCAAATGTAAACCAAGTGTGTTATCAATACATACAGATTTGCATCAGCCCAGTACAGCTGCTGTTCTTCATAGTCCAGGGTAAGCCCATTTGGCCATACCAAGTTGGTGCTCACAATAGGTGTTCTGAAGTTTCCTCCAAGTGTAGCTCGTTCTATCTTTGCATTTGAACTCCAGTCAGTCCAGTACATATACCTGTCAATAACACGATTACAAGGTTATATTTTCAGCAAATAAAGCTCACAAAGCTATTATCTGCTCCAGGATATTTCCACCCTGGTGTCCCTCACTGAAGCGTGCAGTGCAAAACTAGTGGAAAAGAACTTCTTCCTCTATTTTGGCCCACATTGACAAGGGAATCTTCTAGCAGGGATCACTGGGGTCCACTGGAGTGAACTTGAGAAAAGTTTTTCCAGCTCCTATGAGAATCCAGTAAAGTCAATTAATCTCCTTCTTATCTTTCTTCATTTGAAATACAGTATAATTAGTAATGAAATTAGAAATACAGTATAATAGAGTAACGCCCCCAGCCTCTCAGGGAATGTTTTGATACTGAAACAAGAATTCTTCTGAGGCACTCAGGAAATACAACAGAAAAAGGGAAAGATCATGTAAGATTCTAAATAGAGAGATCTCTTGGCAGCACCACCTGATTATCATATGATATTCTTTAAGAAGTCTTGGTTTCAACAAATATCCTTTATTTTTCCACTTTACACAGCAAATGGAGGATGGTTAGTTGCTTGACAAATACCTGCTTTGAACATTGTTCTCATTTACCCCCAGTACCTGGCTCCCACCCTCACTAAGTGGAGCCTCATGCACTACACATTCATAAATGTTCTAAAAATCTCAAAAGAAAACTCAAATCTCTGAGGTAGAGATCAACTTAGAAAACTTAAACCTAAAGAGTTAGATCTAGGATGGTTATGCACAGCTGGAACTTGGGGCTCAGAACAGGAAGTATGTGGCAGTCTTCATCAGTGTCTTAAATTGTAGTTTCACCTGCAGTCAAGATAAAGTATATAAAGTGCAACACATACCCTCTGCAGGGATCTAATACAATGGCTCTTGGTCGTGGAACTCGGGCAATCACTGTGCGGTTAGATCCATCCACAGCCATTGAGCTGATAGTCTGATTGAGGTAGTCACTGTAGTAAACTCTGTTGTTGATCCAGTCAAAGGCTATGCCATCTGGAGTCCCCAGGTCTTAGGCACATGCAAGCAAACACACACAAGTTCAGTACGGTCTCCTGAGATATTGCAATACACTTCACCTATTAGAATGTGGTAACACCAAAGATCTCTTTGAAATGCCACTGGTATCAATGCAAATTTGTCCATTTAAAAATCTGAAGAACTAATACTTAGGACTCTGGCAGTCCTGTGTATGCAGTAGGGTTACAGAGACCTTTTCCTCACATAGACCTAAGTTCTGATTGCTATTCTCCAAGTAGCAGGAATCATCCCTCACTCCATAATATTAATTTACTATATATAATTTTAATTTATTACATATAATTTTATATATAAAATAATATTTAACCAGTTTTATATTTCCATTTCATTGTGGTCAAGATGAAATAAGAATCTCAGAAGAGGAAAAAAACTGAGGAGAGTCAAAAGGAGCATTTCATCAGATATCTTAACTAAATAGTCTGCCTCGACCATTAGCATAAAAATACCTGCTGAGCTAGTGCTAGGTACTGCAGTCCATTTTTTTCAATATCCAATTACTTTGTATCACATTTCAGTGCACTTACCAGATGCAACTACTGCTGGAGAGCCAATTCCTGAGTAAATACTAACATAACTGATTCTTCCTGTCCCTGAAGGATAACTTTGTGTAAAATATATTCGGTTGTTTATGCTGTCAAAATCCAGGGCCACTGCAGTTCTTAACACATTTACTGTGCGGAAGGGAGGACTGTGATTTTCAGGATCTAGGTGGATACTTCTGAGGGCATTCTCAAGAGCAAAAATCAGGTAATCATCAGTTGAAATGGAACATCTCTTGCCATCACTGCCTAGTGTTCCAAAGGCACAACCACATTTGGGTGTCTGCATGTCAGGCAGGGCAAAACACAGATGAGAACAGCCTCCGTTGTTGTCTAAACAAGGATTGTTGTTGACATCAAGGGGTGAACGTGACTGGAAATGACTGTTGTAAATGGTAACATCCCTTAACCAATTAATGTTGTCTCGTATTACTGTTGGCTGATCAGTATTGCCTGGCTCCTTGCTGGCTTGGAAGACTTTTTTCAGGTTCCGATCCACCCAGATCATAGAATTTCCGAAGACAGTGATACCATACGGAGTTGGATAGCGACTGCCGTAACGCACAATTTCAACATCACCACCATCAGGCTGAATTCTTGCAATCATGTCTAAGGAATCATCCACCCAGTAAATGTAGCCGTTGCTGTGATCTATGGCCAACCCACGAGGTGTGACAATGCCCTCAGACACAAGAACTGTTCTGTTGGTGCAGTCAAGAAACGCACGTTCGATCTTTGGATTTTGCCCATAATCTGCCCAGAACAGATATCTGGTTTTTGGGTCGACTACTATGTGCCTTGGCATATCTATGGTAGTTTTAAGCAGAACACGGCGATAAGTAGTGTTTAAACGCAAAACTTCTATAAAAGTCTCTGTCAGGAATGCATTTGTAAAATAAAGATTTCCTGTATTTAAAGAAGAAAAAAACACAAAGCAGAAAAATAAAACAGAAAGTTAATATATAGCATCAACACCTGAGAAACATGAGCTGACAAAATACTAAACCATAAAATGAATATCCATAAACATCTTAGTAGTTGGAAGCATAAGGTACTTGCCTACACTTTGAGGAATTAGAAAGACGACACCCAAACTGACAATAGCCAATTAATTTCTAAATCCTCATTGATTGCCACGGGGAAAATCAGTGGTATAAGATCAAAAGTGCATTAACTACAGTTGTTCTTTAGATGTACTTCTTTTTTTTTAATCTAAGCCTTTGGCTTGCCCTTCCATACTCTTATCCCTTTACCTTTTACAACACACAACTATGAAATCCATGTTACGGCACAGCACTGTATACAGTAACTAAATTAAGTGCCTGCAGCAGATGATTATTCTAAAACTCATCCCAACAAGCCTATCAACCCACAGAAGAACTTTTGCAAAACATATATATTATGTATACGTATAAAATAAAGGTATTAATGGCAATGGTCAGCTACTTAAGAGTTGATGAACTCTGAAGAGTTAATATTTGAATTAATGTCTAACATGTTTAAATAGGTACAGGAAGTGCAAGTGGGGAAATTAAAGTTCAAAGACAAAGTATTTCTTCTGTTTTCTTTAGTTTTCATTATAATTTATAGGATTTGTACACAGCAATCTGAGGGTAGATGAAGGGTCCTTCTTGATTATTTAACAATGTCATCAGACAACTTTTGTGCACTCTTCTCTGGTACATGTTTTTCACTATGGTAGTAAAGTATAGTAATACACTGGATAACAGCTGCTTATGAATGCACAGACAAGAAGAGAGACCTAAGACAAATAGGAAAGTATCATGAGAGGAAAGGTTCTATACATCTGCTCTGATAAACTTTCATTTTTACATACATATATAAACATGAGCCATTCATTACTTCCTCTTGTTTTAAAATCAGTCCATAGACACACAAGTTAGAATCATAGGACTTCCATTCAAAATAGTTCCATCAGGATCCGTTTATGTTAGTCTAAAAAATGTTACAACCTGTAAAGAATAACATTCTCCTAAATTCAGCTATGCTTACCTGCTACCCAGTCAATTGCAATGCCACGGATCCCATTTCGTCCTATTCCATTTGTAACAACGTTTCTAAAGTAAGAACCATCAGGTTTAATTTTACGTATTGCATTCTGAGAAGAAACTGTGCTACTGAAGTCACACCAGTAAATGAAACCAGAAGGCATGTGAACATCCACGTGAAGAGCATTTCGTCCTGAAATATTTTGAAAAGTAATAATTATCTTTGATATAAACCAACTTATTTAAAACGTGCTATGCCAGCAAGAAATGCCAAAATATTAGGCATTATAAGATTTTTTCCTATTATAATATTCACATACCTCTTCCTGCCAGTGGTACCATGGCTTCAGAGTGATCAGATGTCTCTAAACTAAATCCTTTAATTGCAGAAAGCATAGAAACAATTACAAATGAACTGTATGGGGAACAGGTTCTGTTATCAGGATTTAGCTGAAAGCCAGTAGCACAGGCACAGGAGAACAATCCACCAGGTACAGGCAGGCAAAGCTGCTGGCAAACTCCAATATTATTACTGCAGCCATTTGAGGAACCAGCAGAATCTGTGAAAGACACACATGGCAAGGCATAATAATCTGAACTGTATCATCACAAACTCCCATGGATATATAACCAATTTCATATACTTGCATAGTATTAACAACCAGCTGACAAAAATAAGATCTTAATCACTGCACGTTTTAGCACATAAGTGTTAGCAATGGATTTGCTGGTTTCTTGTCATCTAAGATCAATGGGGCCAAGAATCAGATAAAACAGATATATAAATTTGAAGCCAAAGTAACAAAATCTGTTATTTAGTCAGTATTAATTGATATTTTAGTAAAACTACATGTGCCAATAGATGCCTTAACTGGATGGTGGAACATCTCTTCACCAAAACCAGGTAAAATGCTTCTGACACTTTTCCTGAAAGCCTAATAAAACCATTTGCTTTGAAAGAGCATGCATTCTGTCTTTGATGGAAGTTCGAGTTTTCACAAGTTGGGTATCCTGAAATACCTCTTTAGCAAATACTCACTGTCTCTGTAATACACACGTAGGCACTTCAGTCTTGGGACATTATCTCTCAGTACTACTTTGTTTGCTCCAGTGGACTTGTCAACTCGTTCAATAACTTCATAATCTCGATCAGTATAGTACAGAAAGGTATCATACACAGCAATTCCCCATGGATGAGAAAGATGAACCACCAGAGTCACACGATTCGTACCATCCACATTGCCTTTCTCAATCTAAGAAATCAATTTAAAGCTTAATGTTACATTTCTTATAATAAAAGCTCAATGTTACAATACAAAATTAAAATGCAACATATGCTACTAAAATCTCTTCATGCATGAGATATTTATGTACAAGGTAGGAAGGAAAGGGTCAGCAGGATGCCAATAATGATTTCTGGTTTTTCATTCAAACTCATCATATATTTTTAATGGTAATTAGTAACAACAGTTATTCAGATTTTGCTCAGTCCTGCAACTCCCAGTTACAGGAGTAAACTAAAGTAACTGAATTACTCATGTGAACCACAGACACAGAGATAGATGAACAGGTTAAAAAGCAATTATTAAAAAAATATCTCCTACCACTCCTGTGCTTGTGACAGCCCAGTACAACTTTTGTTCCTTAATGTCAATGGTAATGAACTCTACGTGGTCAAGGTTGCCAGTGAAGAGAGTTTGTATGCCTGATCCATCCATGTTTGCACTGCCAATCTTTGCTGGGACTCCGCTGTCAGTTCCCTGGTCTGTCCAGTACAGCTTCCTGTAACACACATTATCACATATGTTAGCAAAGCTGATAAGAGAGATCAATGGGCCAGAGTCACCTGAGCATATGCTTAAATCCATCTCCTTTGTCAGACAAATACTTCAGCATATGCTGAACAGAGATCACTTTGAACCAGGCCACCATGAAAAAGAGGTCTTGTTTGAAAAAAAGAGAAAAAGGCTTGTTCTCTTGAAAAAGAGAACAATGCCTGTTAAATCATTTTTAGAAATCTGTAACCCTGTATCATCCCACAATACCGTCAGCAGGTAAACTCAGTAGAGTATTAGGACTATAACAAGAAAGCAGGAGAATAATAATTCTGTTTCACAGATGGCTGCAAGGTTTCAGCAGTGAGTTTGGTTCCAATTTGGAATTAAAACTACAAGTTCAAAAAATCTATATGAAACAGAATTCCATTATCTGGCTCTGGGGAGTATGTGCACCGCTCTGGCCTCAGTTGCTGAAGAACACCTAGGGCACATGGCAGGCAGACTCCCAACTAGGGACAAAAAGTCAGGCATCAATTCATCTGAAAGCCTGCCAAGTCACCAGCAGAACTGTCTCATTACTAATATGGCCCTATGGAACACTGTGATTTGGGGGGGGGGAACAAAACACCATACTGTAATTTTGACTACTCTGTTGGCAAAAAAAGCAAAATTACAGCTTTTTTTTGGGAGAAAGCAGTAAAACCACATTTAGTGCTATGCTATTTAACATGTGACATTCTTCCCATGTAGTGTGTCTTTCTACTATAGATAGGCCTGAAGACAGACATCACAAGATATTATAAAAAAAGACTTTAGAGTCTCTTTACTCTGGGTACCCATTTTTCAGAGATTTTTTTCACAATCATAATATTCTGAGATCCTTTTTAATTAAAAAATTTTACCATAAAAGTATATGGTAAATTAAGGAGAATGAACATCTATGCAACAATTTATGAAGCCATGCAATTATTTTCTAGGGCTTAAAAAGAGTAAATAAATTCTGCACAAATACAAAAAAAACCAAAACCATGTCAAATCCAGGATGGAAGCTGAAGACCCTAAAAATTAGGAAAAGTGTGGAGAATATACTCATGTGCAAAGACAACAACAATTTTGGAAATTTACCCTCTTGCTGGATCAACTGTCAAACCAATCGGCGTGCCAGCTCCCAGAGAGGTGCCATCATTGGTAATCAGTGTTTTCCTGTACATTACGTCACCATGCAGCTTCAGGACCTATGCAAACATTGAGCTCATCAGAGCATGTAATATAGAACTTATGATAGATTTTCAAATTAAAGGAAGGAAGCCTAAATCCACAGGGAGTTGAAATTGCAGAAGACTCTTTCAAATACTATGAAGAAAAAGCACATTGTTCTGTACTCTAACCATCTCCCTTCTCTAATATGCACCCCTTGAATGAGCTGCTTGCAGCTTAGAACCTGCCTATGTTAACAAGTAAGCATCCTAAGTATAAAATAGTTAATCTTTCAGCTTCCATAATATCTTGAAAGTATTACAGGCTGAACGGGTTGATGAAATGCTGATTTAGAAAGTATTCCATTTTATTTGTTTAAATTATCTGCCTTTTAATTTAATAGTACGGATTTATATTTTGGGACAAGGACATCAATGCCTGGGCTTACTCACAGTCATTACTGTATTATATATTGCTTATCCTCGATTTCCCTACACTAAATGGTAATCTTATCCTTCACATACCATCAGACTGCTAGTCTCCAGAAAGCGACATAATACGATAGCAAAGCATTTGGGAGTGGATCTTATTGCATTTGATGTCAACATTCCTTTACTATGAGAGGCACTGCATTGGGATCATTGATTTGAAGTGAGAATAGTAATAATGATAGTAACTTTAGTGATCAGAGAGGTTGTGTGTCAAACACAAGCAGCCTACTCACTTGAAGGGGGGGGAGAAGGAAAAAAAAAAAAAAGAAAGAAAGAAAAAAAGAGATCTATGCACAAATAAAGTTCCCAGAATATACTGCTTTCAATCTTTTTGACTATGCTCAAATTTAGGTTTATTTCTTCAAGTTTGTAAAGCATTTTCCTACAGACTTTGCATTTTAAAATAAATCTAATTTCAGTTTTTCACTAAAAAAATATTACTAATTTCAACCTATATACATAGCAGTGAAAAATCTAGGCTCTTACCTTCCAATTGTCTCTTAAATAATTACCTCAATTGACTGTGTTCCTGGGTTACTGTAATAGAGGTTTGCAGATATCCAGTCCAATGCCAGACCAATAGGAGCACCAATAACAGCTGCTGGAGCAAAAACTGTCCTGTTGGCTCCATCTGACCTCACTCTGTGAATTTCACCCTTGGGAAAAAAGATAACAAAAATGAAAAAAATGTCAAGAGCAGAAAACACTGTTCTATTCCAACTACATGAGCACTTACTTTATATTACAATCTTTTCTTAGCAAAATGAAAATCCAGTAGAGAGAAGCGTATTTGTATATGCTCAATGCATAAACATGGTAAAAATATTATTGTAAATCATAATTACCCAGTGTGAAGAGGCATTACCGTTCACCAACCAAAACCTGATCGACAGAAATAAAATGACTGTATTTTATAAGGTTGAATTGTATATATTTAAGCTATATACAGTCACACTTCTGTAATTTGTATTTCATTATCAACAGATTTTTACCAGGATACCTCAGTTAACCATCTTGGATATACCTGAAATCTAGTAAAGGAAAATAGTGTTCTCTCCATGCATAAATATTTAAGAACCAAATTTTTAATAAGCTGTAATAGCAAGAATCAAGACTAAGATTATCCTTGCAGGTTTCTTCATAAGGGTAACCCTTGAAATGATAACTTAGGACTTGCAGATTCTATGGTATTAGCTACAGCGTGTGATGCTAAAGCATGATATAAACAAGCACTAAACAGAGACACAAACTAGATAGAGGTCTGAAGTGGTTACTATAGCTGCCTTCCTGAGCTTTCTTCAGGTTATGCCAGTTTTACAGGAGTTCTGCACAAGTCCTGCGTATTATCACGTGAATCTTTCACAACTAGTATTAATGCAGAATTGAAACACCAGCAGCTATCGCACATTATTAAGCCTTTTGGAGAAGAGGTCAGTAAGGTTAGGGGAGCTGTGAGTGAGTGTTGAAATCTGTTTCTCTCTCCTCACCAATTACTTCCTCCTCCGCTGATGCAGACATGCTGTGCCTGTCCTGGGAAGATCTCACTCCGTGGTGCAGGCTCCCAGATAAGGTAGCACTGGCACCCACCACCCCAGTTCTTCACTGAGGCAACACGTGCAGTAGGTCTGTTCTGCTCTGGCACTTTGTTGGAAAGACCGAGGGGCACTGCCAACTCGAAGGGACAGAACATACAGCTCACCATTAGAGCCTGAACTTTGCATCACTTGAAGACAGAAGCTGTGCAGCTAACACTAGCCCAGTTTCAGGAAGGGAGGAGGTAGAGGCAGAGATAGGACAGGCCCAGACAGTAAAAAAATGGAGAACAGGTTGCAGTTGCCATCTCAGAGCAGAAACAAGGTAGAATCAGCTTTAGGAAAAGCACCCAGTGATCATTTGGTCCATGCATATTCTTAATTGCTTTGTTACCATGGTATCAGTATGCTGTCTAAATATCTCAGTGCAGAATTGAAAATGGTTCTTCAGAAAGGAATCAACATATCAGATGGCAAAAATCTGAACAAGAACTCCAGGCCAAATTCACTGCTGGTTTAAACAGGTAGAATTTCTTAGACACCGGTAGAGTGCTGCTTGCTGAACCCTAACAATGTAGTGCTATTTGCAAATGAACCTGTCCTTGAATCCCTAGGCCTACAGAAAAAAGTAGGAAAATAGGGTAACTTTTGGTACTGTATAAACCCTACTTTGAGAGCCTGATGGACATTGAATATTTACAACAGTGTCTAGTATCATAGGCACTTTAAAGACAGCTAGGAATTCTCTTGCCTATTATTGCCATTTGCAATTAATAACCTATGGAACATGACAGCTGAAGATAAAATACTTCAGAAGTGTTTTTCAAGTAGAATAGGGAGGACTCTGATATTTATCTCTGTTTTCTGAGTTTGCTTCAGACAGAGTGAACGAGTTGATGAATGTTCACTTGAGCTCTAACTACAGCTTCAACTGTTGCCAACACTGGCAGTGAAATTACAGCTATAAACTATGCAAGTGTAGACAAACCCCAGGAAAATCCAAACACGCAATGGATGGAGGCAAAACAGGGTGTTAAGGAAGAGGCCTTGTGGTAATGGACAAGCACTACAATTAAGAAAGTAGGCAAATACGCTTCTGTCATTAGAAACTAGAGAAATATCTTTTTTCAGAGGGCAAGTCATGAGTGACACGGGTGTCTCAGCTCTGTTTGGGAGCAACGGCAGCCTGAGACCTGCAGGTCAGGGGTGCAGGTAGGGGGCACAGCCCATAGTCATGCATTTGGCAGGCTGGAGCTCAAGACCTAACTAAAATACAGCACTTACCTGCACTCAGCCTGCAGAGGCACCTGGCATTTCACTTGCCAGCTCTGTTAATGGATATATCAGCCCATGACCTCTTACAGAACTGTTCAACCTCTTGTAAATGTCAGCTGTATCTGCTGGCTGAGATCTGTCAAGAACATTTTTTCAGACTGCGTGGAGGATCAAATAGATTCCCGAGTATTTATCTAGTTCCTTGGGCAAAGGTTTGCTTAAATAGGTCCGTTTAGATACTTCATGGGAACGAAACATTCTAATTTTTAAGAGAGTAAATAATTAAATAAATTCTAATTCCTTTATGAGTGACACAGAAGAGGCTTTAAAATGAGTGATTTTTAAACTTATTTTTACTTCAAAACCTGCAAAATGTAAGGGAAATGGGTTGGGAAAAAAATTTAAATCTTGTGTGGATAAAAGGTAACAAGTTAGTGTGAATTGTTTCTGTAAAACGTAACTACGGAAATCTCCTTATTTACCATTATACTTCTCCAGGACCTAAAGCACTGCTTCTCTTGAAAAAAGAACTGCTTTTAAGTTTCCAAGAGTGAACACATATTGCTGAATCAGCAGTTTCCTACCACATCCACCTCCCAGATTTTTTTTTTTTTTAAGTGTCCATCCTGCAAAAATTGGGAATTTTTTATGGCAAGTTAGCCTTAGCGGACACACATCGTTTCTTAATTCAGGACAAGCATTAAAAAAGCTTAGTCAAACAATTATAATCAACTATTAAAAATTAGTTCAAACTGTTTTTTAGCACATATAAGCCTTATATGTGCTACCTGGAAATTGTTGTGACTTTGCAACCATTTTCTTCTCTTTAAAGAAAAAGATGCCTCTCTACTACGTTACTTCATTAAGTGCTCAGACTAGATGCACGTATATTAATTCTAATGTTTAGTGCCACTGTGCAATGTACTGCTCCCATAGAGCAGTATTCTAGCTGTGTTTGCAGAATTAAGCCCTAAGTCAAGAGAGAGGAGAAAGGGTGGACTATAGCAAAGGGGAGCTGAGAGTATGATTCTGTCAATGTTTTCCGTTATTTCCTGTTCATGTCTCTGGCTGAGCCAGAAATAGCATTAATCAAATATTTCAGCTGACAAAGATGAAAACTAATTTATAAAAGAGATGAAGCTTCTTTATCTTATCCTGGGCAGGGGGAACCTAAACCAAAAAAAACCCCAACCTTTCCTTCCTTTCAATTATATTTATCAAAATTCTTACCTGCAATGCTAATGTATTTCAGTCAAAAACATTATTTTAAAATAAGAAGTCGTGTTTTAGCGCACATTTTGAACACAAATACTAACTTACCGTATTTTCAACCCAATAAATCATCTGTTCGGAGTCATCAAAGTCAACATCAACACCATTCTGAACTCCTGCTATTGGAACCATAGCATCATTCGTCTTCTCCTCAGGGTTCAGAGAAATTCCATAAATTATATTATCTCTTACAGCAATAAGGAAAGGGTGTTCAACTGTGAAAACATATAACGTAGTTCAGAGTTGTTTCTGATCAAGAAAATGGCATTGTGATATGCTTCCCCTCTCCCACCCAAAAGTTCCCTGAAGCTCAGAATGGCTGAATGTTACCAGTGATGTTTTGCAACCACTTACCTCTAAGTTTGTTCCCTCACTAGGAGTGAGGTTATCAGTTATTGTAATTGTCGTAACATTTAAAGTTTCAGCACTGTGCAATCACAATGCATGTGCAAGCAAATTCTGAGGAGGAAGTAAATAAGGCAGGATCACTCATTGCTGGCCAAGGGAAGCAGTACATTCATGCAGCTCCTCTGAGAGCATTTTCAAATCTCTGAGAATGGGAACCAGCAGGACAAAGCTCTGAGGGCTCTCTAGGACATGCCTAAGAGATGGGTTCTAATGCCTATTAAGCAGGACTCACAAGCAAGGTACGATGTCACAGCAGCAATTGCTGATCTTTATTATTAAATATAACTGCAGTACTGTGTTTTCTTGTTTTATCGTGCCCCTGTACTCGGCCCTGGTGAGGCCGCACCTCAAATACTGTGTTCAGTTTTGGGCCCTCACTACAAGAAGGACATCGAGGTGCTGGAGCGTGTCCAGAGAAGGGCAACGAGGCTGGTGAGGGGTCTGGAGAACAAGTCTTATGAGGAGCGGCTGAGGGAACTGGGGTTGTTTAGCCTGCAGAAAAGGAGGCTGAGGGGAGACCTCATCGCTCTCTACAACTACCTGAAAGGAGGTTGTAGCGAGGTGGGGGTCGGTCTCTTCTCCCAAGTAACTAGCAATAGGACAAGAGGAAATGGCCTCAAGTTGCGGCAGGGGAGGTTTAGATTGGATGTAAGGAAAAATTTCTTTACTGTAAGAGTGGTGAAACATTGGAACAGGCTGCCCAGGGAAGTGGTGGAGTCCCCATCCCTGGAGGTATTTAAAAGACAAGTAGATGAGGCACTTAGGGACATGGTTTAGTGGGCATGGTGGTGTTGGGTCGACGGTTGGACTCTATGATCTTAGAGGTCTTTTCCAACCTCAATGATTCTATGATTCTATGATCTCTAAGGAAGTAGCCATACTCCCTTATAGTATATTTACTTTTAGGTAAACTTGTACCCTTATGCTTAAATCTTACTAACAAAGGGTTTCTAGTCAGGTGATCTGAGAAAATGCATTGGAGAGCTGTAGAACGTGAGTCAGCAACTTCGTTTCTCATCTGCTAGGGGGTAGAAGAGAATCTCCTGAACACCGATCCCCCTCTTCCTTGTGCTTTTGCCTTTGGAGAACAAATTCTAACCTTTTCTCTCCAGAGGCACAAGCTACCACTTGATAGGGAACTGGGCTGCCACTGCATAGAAGGTAGCAGTAACTCATTTCCTCTTTTGTAATAGCTCAAAGACTTTTTTTGTTTTGATTTTTGTTTTGATTTTCTTCACTGGCTGCTTAATATGTTTTTATAAATTTTGCAGTGAAAATTTTGACATGAAAAACCACAAACCACAGCATCATTGCACATCTCAAAAATTATTCTCCATACTTCTCTCTGGCAGCTGGAACTATTTGTCAAATTTGACATAAGCTTAGATATCGTTTGCCTCAGCACAAAAATCATGTTTTGGCAAATAATTGCCTGAAGACATATAGCTAGCTCTGCCTGTGAAATTCTTGGACCTCTTCCATTTTTTTTTCCCTAAGAATGTGGCACGCCAGTGCTCTTCTATAACATGCTTGCAAAGAACAGCCAAATTCATGTGAAATTGTTCCAATGCGTACAAGACCCTGGAGTCATTATTCCCTTTCTAATTGCACACAGTACAACACTACTGAATCCTGCTGAAATACAGATATGTGAATTCTCTAGGCTAGAATGTTTGTACTTTAGAAGTTTGATAGTCTCATTTAAACCAATTATATTCTACAGAAAATTTTTTGCTGATTGCTTCCTTTAAGTTTAACACCTATGCAAATCTATACAGTCTGATTATTCCTCATTTGTATAATAGACAATAGAGCAAATTTGCTGAGCTATACAGATTTAAAATCTGTGTAGCTTCATCAGATAGACATTAATATAACTTCTGCAATTCTTAAACTTAATGCAGGTTTACATGACTGTCCTGGTTTCGGCTGGGATAGAGTTAATTTCCTTCCTAGTAGCTGGTACAATGCTGTGTTTTGGATTTAGTGTGAGAATAATGTTGATAACACACCGATGTTTTAGTTGTTGCTAAGTAGTGCTTCCACTAGTCAAGGACTTTTCAGCTTCCCATGCTCTACCAACTGAGAAGGCTGGAGGTGCACAAGAAGCTGGGAGGGGGCACAGCCTGGACAGCTGACCCAAACTGGCCAAAGGGACATTCCATACCATGTGATGTCACGCTCAGTATATAAAACTGGGGGAAAGCTGGCTTTGGGGGATGCTGCTCAGGGACTGGCTGGGCATCGGTTGGCGGGTGGTGAGCAATTGCATTGTGCATCACTTGCTTTGTATATTCTATTATTATTATTGTTATTATTATTATTTTATTTCAATTATTAAACTGTTCTTATCTCAACCCATGAGTTTTCTCACTTTTACTCTTCCAATTCTCTTCCCCATCCCACTGCAGGGTGGGGGGAGTGAGCAAGCGGATGTGTGGTGCTCAGTTGCCAGCTGAGGTTAAACCACGACAATGACAAATGATAATCCATACAACATTCATGTATTGTTATATTAAATATGCAAATTTACCATATTAATACAAGATTTTAATATACAAAAATTCCTTGTTTTGTTTCCAAGCCAGCTTGCTACAGTACCATCTTTAATATCAACCTGAAATGCAGTTTAAAGTGAAATAAATGCAAAGGCAATCTTGTAATATTAGCATTCTTCATCTTACGTAAAGCTAGAAATGGTGAAATCCTAGAATCAATGCCTTTCCATCAACGTGAAGTTAGCAGTATTTAATATGTGAACTAAGTAGGCAGAGACCAGCAATATCATTGTTTTCTAGAGACACTGGGCAACCAAATGCATGCAGCTCAGTTTTAATCTTTCTTCTGAAAGTTTCTGCTGGCCTATTAAAGTAAACAATGACAGCAAGGATAAGGATAATAGTAAATATTAGAAAAGAAATGGCAAATGCCTATTCCTTTGTAATCATTAGCAATAATTAAAATCTTTTACCATGAAAGGAATCAGCACTTCTTTTATAATGTTTTCTGTGCTGACCTTCAGCAAATACATTATTTTAAAAAATTCCCAAAATCTGTACATGTTTTTTTACATACTGTTTTAAACTTATAAATTCCATCTAAAAAGAAAAAATAAGCCCACATAGCTTAAAAGAATTGTGCTTCACAGGGTATTTCTATTTCTCTCTTACACAATTTATATTGAGCAATTATGTCACTTATAAAAGGGCCACAACTGTACCTAAGTAGACACAGGGAACTCTGCAATATATGGGGAATAAAGATAAGAACTGTCAATAGCTCAATTCAGTGGCAGAACTGGGTCAACCTCTATACATGCATGTGCTTCATCACTGCCATGTTCCATTTCTTTCATCACGATCCCTCTATAAGCCTGCACATACCAAAACCAGCACAGATCTCTAAAAGAAACTCTCCTTTTTTAATAGATTAAACAAACTTGCACTTCATTTCAGATTATATAAATTGGTAATTCTCTTACTGCTGCTAACAAAAACATGAATGCAATACAGCTCTTTAAAGAACACACTGCTAAGTATCAAGCAGGAAAACAGCGTGATACGGCTTTTAAAATTTAGACAGTTTTAGAAGAAAAGCATCTTTTGACTGACAGATTTCTAGTGTTAGCTCATTGCAAAGATAATTTCTACTTAAATTTCAGTTATTTGAAGCTGCCTTATTAGGGAGGCACCAAAGCACACTTTATATCTGTACAACTGATGGAAAAATTAATAATGAATGCTTCATCTGACAAAATTAATCTGGTCAAATTTCTGGTCACAAACTGCCTGCCAGTAATTTGAATTTTTGTTACTTTTTTTTTAATGAATTGGCTAAATGTTTTTTACAGATCATTGAGATCTGTGGACTGTTCAAAGAAAGTTCAGTGGTACTTTTTGATATGAAGTTTTGTTTGTGAAGGTTAGCTCTGTTACAGCTGCATCACCTGTAGCATCTGTAATTTTAGGCTGTGTTTCTAGACCTCCTGCATTTGGTATACTAATTTTTTACACTGGGGATGGAAAAAGCTCAAGCTGTGAAATTTTGATCTGAATTCCAAAATGCATTAGTTCAGACAGGCTGGAGAGAGTGATGAGGAACAGGGAGAACATTTCTCCTGATTAGAGGAAACCAAAAGATCATGACTAGTAAGTAGCAAAATACAGGCTGAGAAAGAATGTGATCGTCATTTCAAATATATAACAGAACATATACCAGGGATGAAGGAGAACTACTGATACTACTTATCCCGAAGGACAAAAATGGCATAGGAAATGGACACAAACTGGGGAAAGACTATATTTGAACAGAAAATCAGAAGGTTTCCAAATGTCAAAATTGTGATGTTCAGTGAGTTTTAGGGGCAAGAAACCAAATTAAGCTTGACTGGTGAAAGGGAACATATGATAAGGTAGTCAAGGACAACAAGGAAACAGACTAGAGTGACCAAGAAAGTCCCTTCTAGTCCTGCATCCCAACATTCTTACAACTGCAATTCTAAAAAAAAGAGGTTTCCAGGCTGAATATTTATAATGAGAAGGACAACATTCTGCCAGAGTATGTTTTCATTTTTAATGAAAATGTTGCATTTAAACATTTTAACTTTAGCTAAACAACGTGTTGAGAAATTTTAAAATGTGGCTTCTTTAAAGTGCTTAAAAGAAAACTGAGTTCATCCATTTTCCCCAAATGAAGCAGCTGAATCTGAGTTCTTTCCAGAATCTGGTTCCAAACCTTTAGGCCAAGTACATTCCATGCATCCTAAATGAAGTCTACCTGGAATGGCCCCAAACTTTGCTTCATGAGCAGCAGCCCACAGATTTGAAGTATGCTTTTTGCCTGACAGAGGGATGGATTTGACAGTGTCAGGCCTTTTTTTTCATCTCTCATTATTACTGCCCTACCTCTCAAGCAGTTCCTGTTATCAGGGGAAAGCATCCATCCTGAAGGACAAGCACAGGAAAAAAAAAGGGGTCCAGATGAAGAAAGCAAGCAGAGGTGGCTACAGGGGGATGATGCACAAGAATTGATACCTGAAAAGAAAAAAGAAAGTATTAGCAACTGTAACAATATGAGTGACTGGAAAGAATATTCGATCTTATTGCTACTGATAATATCAATCCAGCACTAAATCAGTTTTGCCATTTCCTTAAAGTTATTTCCAAGAACCACAAGCAATACAATACACTCGTAACAGGATATATTTTTTCATGTAAAACCAGTACCATTATCACAGTGGTCTTTTCAATTTTTTTGCATCATAGAAAATCTTTCAAATTCCTTTTCAAACTTTTCATAACTGCACCAGGAGGCCTGCAGGATTTTCAGTCTTTGATCATTATAACCCTTCTAGATGAGGGATTTAAATTATTTACTGAAGCTTCTCGGAGAAAACTAAAAAGATAAAATAGTTTCCTACGTCTTGTTCAAAGGTAGTGGAAGTTCAATGCATAATTTCTTGGATCACTTTGAAACTGAGAGTCTAAGCTTGTAAAATGTAAAAAAGACAGTGAAGAAGATCTCTACTGACTGCTATTATTACTATACACTAAAATTCAACCATTTAGGTCACTTCCACAAACTTGCTGCTAAAGACGATTTTTCAGAATGAGCCATCTTCATAAGAAAAGAAAAATCAGATTTTGAGTATATCCTTAGCAATTGCAGCAGGCCTTACTCTAAGAAGCTTTGAAGTTCCAGGAAATGACACGATTGTTCCTAATATAAAAACTAACAAGAACGGATAACAAATTAACAAGATGACCATAAAACAATGGCATAAACTCAGAACTCAAACTGTAAGAAAATTATTCATCTCATCAGTATAACAAATCTAAATTCTAGTTGGTGTAAGATCTAATGATTTACAAAAAAGGACAGTGGATGAGTTTTAATACTGCATCTGGAATTTCAATCAGCAAATAATTATTTCTTCATTTGTAAAGATTAGCATGTTTTGCTATTTTGGAAGTGCTTTATTCCCTTCTTCTCTGTCTGGCCACATAAAGTACAACAGAAAAATTCTAAACAAAACATCATAAAATGTACTAATTTAATACAATGAAGAAAAATAAACAATTTTCTCCACCAGTGGTAGAAAGTTTTTTAAACCTTGGGTTATAAAATAAAACCTCTTAATCCAGAACTATCATGTATAAATTAATGGTACCCTCTGGTGACTGAACAATTTGCAGTGAGAGTGCTAAGTGGCTTTAGCTCTGAACATGATTGGGGAAGGTTTTGTTCCAAAACAAATATAGCGCTGAAATTACTAGCACCTTACTCAGATGCAAATCTCCACCCTCCCCGGTATGAAAGTTTTCAAGGGTAAAAAAAAAAAAAAAAAGTCACTGTAATATTTATTAATCAGAAATACTCCATACACAAGAAATATAGCAGAAAATGAAAGACAATATTCGTGTCAATATATTTCCCTCTCTTCCAGTCATGCCATGAAATGACGAAAAGTCTGATTGGGAAGATAACTCTACCTAACAGAAAGAAAAAAAAAATTCTTTTTTTTTTTTTTTTTACAGTCTTTCAGCTGCAAAAGATCACCTGCATATGATCTCAGAGGGAATCCTGAATGCAATGAAGGGGTTTATTTATTATTATTATTTCATTAAGTAAAATAATGCAGAAGTGCTTTCAGAGAAGGTTGATGACAGTAATCTTGTCTGAAAGAATGGTATTATTAACATACAAGGAACTGAGTCTAGTATGCCACAGAGACAAATTTTTAAAATTAAAATGCCTTCCAAAAATGCTCCAATTTTCTTATAAAAACATTCAAAACAAGGTGCAAGAAAATGGCACATTCTACTTCCCTATTATCCTTTTTGGCTAGTCATTACGCTTACATGCTGCCTAGGTTACTTTCCCTGAACACCAGGTTGGACAGGCTGGTTCAGCAGGTTGGACAGGCTGAAATGACCTTCAATTGCATGTAAATAGTATGAATTACTTGCTTGTTTTAACCCAGCACATTTCCTGACAAGAATGATTCCAGGAGTGCCTATGCATGACATTACCGCATGGCTTATTTTTGTAATTACCAAAGTTGTTTTGCTGAACTTACCATTAGGCTGCTTTACAGGATGGACTGCCACAAGCCCCAAAGGCTGGTGAATGTTATAAATCATCACTGTCTGGTTTCCTCCATGCCATTTATTGGCCCGAATTACTCGATTAGTATAGCGGTCACTCCAGTACACAAAATCTTCGAAGACAGTTAGAGCATGTGGATGCTGCAATATCTAAAACACAAGGATGTTTACAATTTAGTTCTGGAGATCTGCGTATGTAAAGCTTGCAATGAAGTAACAACAGAGCTGAGCATAATTTAAAAAAATAAGACAAAAGCAGCTGTGTCTCAAAAGATATTTTTCAGCAAAAGAATATGAAATATCATCTATTGCCTGAAAACAAGACATTAATTATGGGGGAAATAGACTTTTTTTAAAAATGAAAATGCTAAATAGACCCTGTGAGATGTATAGCATGAGGAATTAACAAAGCAGTCTAACTGTAGGGCAGAACACAGGGAACCAACAGATAGAGACCCAACTGTAGATTTTCAAGGGCACAAGAGGAAATATCTAGTAAGAGTTATGGACCTGCCAAGACCTTGCATCTCAGATAAGCTCCCCTATAATTTACCAGAGGGTCGAAGAAGGTGGATTATCTAAATTTCATAAAACTAGGAGTGGGGCAAGAAAGATTGCACTGGCTCCTATTTCACAAGAATTGTCTCTAGCCAAAAATAAAAGCCCCAAGGTTCAAGTCTTGAAAATGTACATGTGGTTATTTATACCAGCTTATGTGTACCAACTGAACATCTGAACTATTGTGCTGGTACAGGGACAGTGCTACAAGCTGCCAGCAGCTCTTCATTGGGAAGTAGCCTGTAAGAGGGACAGTCTTCATGAAGTGCCCCGCACGCAGCAAGTCCTGGCAGCACAAAACCCTTCACTGCTGTCAAGAATAGTAGCAATCATCACTCACAGAAGGTGACCAGTGAAAGTTTTTCCAGGTTTTTTGTACTGTATTTGCCTACAGCAAATGCACCAGCTAGTAGCAGCAGTGTCAAATGTCACCTTTAGTCTTCATGCATGCAGACAGAACAAATGAGAATGATCTAAAGCACTAAGTCTACACTCAGCTCCAGGCTCTGTTGAAGATCTCCTGAGAGACTGTGAATAGGGTATGTAATTCTCCTTTTTCCAGCTGTAGCAAGCAGCTAAAATACTTCGTATCTGCTTCACCCAAGTATTTTGAAGAAAAATACATCCAAGTCTACGACAGTGCAAATACATTTTTAAGTACTATCAGCAAGGACATGGGAAAACAATGGTTTCTTATTAATGTCTTACCAGATCGCTTGCAACCACCTGTCGTCTGTTGTTTCCATTGTAATCACAAAAATCAATATAATCAAGATAAGCATCAGCAAAATAGAGAAGTTTATTTGGGTAATCAATGGAGAGTCCATTGGGCCAGTAGATTTTATTGTTAATAATCACTGTTCGCATTTTGCCATCCATGCTGGCTTTTTCAATTCGAGGGTTTTGGCCCCAGTCAGTCCAGAACATTACATGAGCACTGAAAAAAGTAACTTGTGGTTACCAATCTGAAAAAAACCTAGCTGCCTATGGAGAAATGTTACACGAAGACTCATTAGCCAAAAAATAGAAACAACCTTTTTAAGAAAATTCCTACACGATACTGAAATTATTCATTTTGGCAATATGCTTACTTCAGGTATTACTACAATTTCTGTTGTAAAAATTCTTTTAATACTTCTACTGCTGTTTTCGTTTGTCAATAATAGCAGCATATAGAAGCTACTGTTATCACTGTTTTCAACGTTGATTGTAATCTGATTCTCCAGTTGCCAAATAATAATTTGATATGGGTTTGTACTTTTACAGGCATGCATTGATAATGTTAACAGTGCTATTACTGAAGAGCCCCAGGTGGCTGACAGTAAACAGAGCTCAAGGCATTGAAGAGCTCAAGAAACAGTAGAAGTTTGTACATGAACAGCTCAAATCATAACCTTCCATTTACTCTATGCCACTTGCTGTCTGAAATGGGAAGGTGCTTTTGTGATAACATTAATACGGTATAGATAATTATTTTAGACTTGGGACGATGAAGGAACCTGTTCCTTGCCAGGTAGGCATACCACATTATATTACATGTAACTCTGTGGTATACCACCAACTGATAATGGCATGTGAGAATTTTGAATTAGTAGTTCTTAACTAGGAAGCAAATGTAGGAAAATCTATTTTACAGGGAAAAAAAAACATCTTGTGACAGTGAAACAGAGGAACAGATTACAAATAATTACCATATGAATTTAAATATTAAATCAACTCTGCAAACACGCTATTTTAAAAAATTGTCTTAAGTTTTCTCTTCCACTTGTCATTTACAATTACAATACAATTTGGGCATATCTCAAATTTGAATATTGTTACATCAGAAAATATGCATCTTTTCAAAACAAAACATAAAAAAAATCTTACTCAATTCTGGGATCTAACACTAGTCCCCTTGGGTTTGTTATATTTTCACTAATCAGCACAGTCCTGTGGCTCCCATCCATTTTAGAGACTTCAATTGTTTCCAGAACAAAGTCTGTCCAGTAAAGATTGCGACCTACCCAATCTACCGCTATACTTTCAGTCACGGTGACACCACTGTCAAACACCTGTTTAATAACAAAAATTAAAAGAAAAGGAGAGAGAGAGAGAGAACAAGCTAGTTGATATTAAATTTTTACCCTTTCCATTTCTATAGATATGGAAAATGGGGAACCAAATCTCCAACATTTTCTAGGTGTCTTATGTAGAATGAGTCACAATATACATATTCAAAGTGCTGACAAAGCATATACCCAAACACTCCTACTAACTTTGGTGTGTCTGTTGAAGAAGTTAGCATCTACTAATAGGAAAATCAACTTATAGCCTGATGTTAAAAAAGGGCTTCTTGAAAGCATTCGGTTTTCTTTTTCAAAAAGCTGTATGAAATGTTGGCTTAGTACCTACAAAGTTGTTTCACTTTGTCTATGTTATCTCTCTTCTTACTATACTGGGATTTCCCTCGTCCCCTTTGTTAACTGGAGATACAATGTCTTGATTTTCTCTCCACAAGGAAGAGACAAGAATAACTCAGCAAAACTTACTATTTTTCGGTCAGTCCCATTTTGATAAGCACTCCAAATTTTATCCTGTGTTGTATCAGACCAAAAGATACGATCTGTGATTGAATCAAAATCAATAGCCACAATATTCCTCCCATCCCGAACCAGAGAATAAATACTGTGTGACTGAGAGGTGATGTTGTCCACAACAATTTGGTTACGACTTGCCACCAGCAAAAGAAGATTCCCAGACTCTGTCAAAGGAAAAGAAATTAAAATAAACCAATAAGCTATTCAACAGTAATTTTGTAAGAAACACTGAGTAATTTGACATGGCTTTATAGCATCAAAGCTTTTTATCTAGATATACATATTGAAAGGACAAATTAAAATGAGTTCTCAGGCCAAGATATTTTATCATACCCAGTCTGTCCATCCTGACTTTTGGATCTACCTTGGCTTTTCTCCACCCTTTTTTTCATCATTTACTCTTTCTACTAGACTCCCCTTCCAGTCTCATATCTGGACCTCAGGTCCTCCTCCCCATTATCCAGCCAGTTTGCTGCTTACATCCAACCCTCATTCCTCCATAAGCCACTCTCAGCTCTCAGTCCTGATTCAAACCCCAAAGTTCTTTGTACCACCAGTTATTCTACTCAGCTTGGCTCCTTTTTAGCCCGCTTGCTCTTTTTTCCCCCTTTAGACTGCATGGGGACCAGGGAGGAGAATAAACAGATTACAGGAAAGCCATAGGCTGCTATGGTTAGATTGCTGTGCAGCAGCTTACACTGATAAGCTGCTGAAAAACAACTGAAAAGTAGCAACCACAAAGACAGCAAACTATGAGAAACTCCCTATTAGTAAGGGCCAAACTTCTTTGCAGGTAAGTTGCAAGTCTTCCACAACTTGAGTATATCCCTAAACCAGGAAACCTGTGGTGACAAATTCCACTGGGTATATGGCTCCCTCTGTACTGTCAGCGTACTACATAGGAGACACAGAACAACAGGCAGCTAGCCTGTGTCAGTGTTGTTTGCTCTTTAGAAATGAGCAAAGTGCGGCATAGGCAGTAGGTAAGTCTTGTGAAAGGCTGGGATTTAAAACACTCTGTGAGCACTGAACTTTCTAAAGAGCAAATTTTAACCTATGGCTTACAGGTGCCTGGCATTGCTTTTCTCCAGAATGTTATTTTTGACCATTCCAGGATTAAAAATTACAGTGTTGATTTAAATATATTGTTTCAAGGAAATAATAGCTTCCAATTAACCCCTCAGCTGACAGTTTTAATACTCAAGGTCATCTGCCATGAACAACTTTAAGTGGCTGTTTACATCAGCTCTTTTAAAGGAGAACAATATGAAAATGGCAAAGCTGGACATTTTCCAGACACTGTTGTCATTCTTTAGGTTGACAATGTTCCTCACCTGCTGCTTTACAAGTCTTCCCATTGGTTTCTAGAATGTATCCTTCATCACAGTAACACCTAAAAGACCCTCTCTCATTGTAACAATGCTGACTACAAAAGCCTGGAGGGTCACATTCATTAATATCTTCACAGGTCTTGGAGTCATTTGCAAGCTGGTATCCAATAGCACAGGTACACTGAGCTCCAAAGGGTCCTTGAATACATTCATGAGTGCAGCCAGCATTATTGTCAGAGCAGCTCTCCTGATCTGAAATGGGGTTGGCAAAGGAAATAAGCAAATAGTTAACAAAAGCTTCTTATGCTAAATTTAATACTTTGCAGTTGTATTACTAGCCTAAGACTGCTGCTAAAACATGATTGCACAATCATCAGTTATGCAATGTGAGACTGGACTGAGGCCCTTTTGCAAAATATAACACACACAATGCACATAAAGGCAGGTAACAACATAGTATGTACTATTGAATCCCATTAAATGAATGCTAAACAGAAGGCTCTCTAAGCATTTATAACAAATTTTTCAAAACTAGCTAGAAATGTACAAATATCTACTGTACCACTCCAAACCTAAAGTTGTATTAATAACCAATAATTTAAAATCACTTATAATCATACCTGGCTGGGGTTCATCTGAGAACGTGCATTGATTAAAGAGAAGAAGGAGGAAAGAAGGAAAGAAAGAAAAAGGTTATGCTTAAATCAATTCATAATCAACATAAATACAAATTCTGGCTACACGTAAGCTTTTAGATTTTTTTCATTATTTTTGAAGTTAGAAATTTAAAAGAAAATATTAAGGACTGAATCACATTTCATCTGAACTTAAAGCATACCATGCTTTAGTGAATGTGTTCAGGAACACAAAGCTCATTCCCATATTGCTATATAAAGACCTATATTGAAGTCAGCGGAAGTCACATTTGAATTCAGAGCACAAGATTGGACATAGATAATGAATTCATCTGTCATCATCATAGTCTCCTTTCACTGCAAGCAAGTTCCACTTAGTAATTTGAGCTCTAATTTCAGCGTGCTTACAATTTCTGCTAGAAATGTTGCTGCACTAAATACAGCATGCTGAATATTCCATTTCTTTCTGAAGCCGTAGCACATAGTAGGCTATAGTAGATGCTTGAACAGTAACTTACTGCACAATGGGGATTCATCAGCTCCATTAGGGCAATCGGCAGAATTATCACATACTTTGCTCAGATTCACACAGATACTGTGACCTGGACATTGCCACTGCCAGCTGGGGCACCGGAAGGGTTGAGTAGGACAATCTCTCTCATCACTCATATCCCTGCAATCATTATCACCATCACAGATCCATGCTCGATAGACACAGTTGCCATTATCACAGCGGAAAAGAGATGGAGGACAGGTCCTGGCAGGACATCTATGATGTTCATCTGAGCCATCTGCACAGTCAAGATGGCCATCACATTCCCAGTTAGCAGGAACACAATTGCCATCTGATTGACATTGGAATTCATTCTGGTGGCACATCCCTGGTGGTCTTGTAGCTAAAACAGTGACATTGAACAGTTCAGAAGCTGTTTCAATTTTAGGCAGAGAAGCAAAATCACTATGTTCAGTTCATCTCTTGCACAAGTAGTTACAATACTATTAAGAACTGTGTTGCTTTTAGATCAGGCCATAGAATCACAGTCAGTCAATCTACATGACATGTCAGAATCCGACCAATTTAACTCCTACTTTATAATATGGTGAACAAGGCAATTCAACCAGTGTTATATTTTGAGCAAGCACATATTGATATCTATGTATATTGATATCTATGTACATGGCCAAAGCAATACAAAATTACTTGCCAAAACTAGTTTTCACTGCCCTTCATTGCAACATTTTAACTAACTTAAATGTAAATAATTACTCAAGGAAAAGTTTCAATCTAACTTGCATGGATACAAGGTTTTCAGCTTTCTAGATCAATAGATTCTTAATTTTACTTTTAAACCCTGACACTGAGGTGCCAAGTAAAAGAAAACGTTAGAGCCAAAAAGAATGCAAACTCTACTCTTTGCCAGAAAAATCTACTCTTTAGCTGGAACCTACTGCGTTTGAAATTTCTGCTCAGAAAAATGACTTATAGACAAGTTTCCCTAAAAAGAATTTTGAGGTTTTAAGGACAGTAGTGCCAACCACTTGATATAGCAGATAAAGAACATTTTCAGAAGCATCACCTAATAACTGAAGCCTTTCTTTCAGCATCAATATACTTACGGCAATCAGTCTCATCTGAGTGATCATTACAGTCAAAAACACCATCACACTGGTAGTAAGTGCTGATACATTGGTCTCCACTTAGACATTTAAACTCTGTGGCACTGCAGTTATATACTACAAAATAAAAAAAATATTGATGTTATTTATTTATTTTACAGAGCTAGACTGCACCCAGTTTTTCTACAGGTGCCCAAGTCAGATATGATATCAGGAGTCCAAGTTCCACTGAAGACCATGAGTTCCCTGGGACACAGAAAATGCAGTGACCTTGGAATCTACAGAAAACAGAGGAAACAGATTTCAGCCCTCTGCAACCAGCCTAGAGATCAAAGGGCTTACTAAAATGCTAAAACAAGCATCAGAAGCAGTGTGAATTTATGGATAGGTTTATTATGCATTCTGCTATCTTGGAGCCGGTAATATGAGGTCACCAAAGACCCCTCAGGGGGCAACAGTGAGGAAACAATAAAGCAGCATTCAATAAACAAAGTTACACTTACTGCAGTCACGCTCATCAGCACCATCTATACAGTCTTTGTCTCCATCACAGACATAGAATGGGTCAATACAGCGATGGTCTGGACACTGAAATTGCCTGGGTTCACAAGTACCTGTGAAAGCTATTAAGAATGACAATAAATGCAGATGCGTTTCTTTTCTCGCTTCTGAAATCAGCATAATACTGAGACAGTAGAAAAACACTATCACTAACTTGCAGCATGTAATGCAGCAACTAGCAATCATATAAGTTACAAGCACTAATACATTAGTATCAGGTAATTGTTTATTCATATGTAGGCTTGGACTCATGCAAAACAAACAGAATATTCCACTCAGTGGTAAATAATGCTAAAGAAAGTATATGGAAAAACTACTGTCTTACTTCTGGTAAAAACTTCCAGACTAGATTAGCTGACTACACCATTAGTCACTACTGAGATGAAATAAGTGCTTAGAACATCTAAGCTTTAGCTGCTTTTTGCTGTAAATTGCAGTGGATGACATTATGCAGCACCATGATTATAACTATCACAGTTGCCCCTTTCTATTTTTTTTTAATTATTTTTCTGCATTCTACTCGGCTGTGGTAGTTCAAATTAAATGGGTTTTCCACATCTTATGGACTGCAACATATTAATCTAACTTATATATTAGTTCTTTCTTCCTAATTTCATTTATCATCCTTACACCAACAGACATATCTATGTAGACATACACAGTTGTTTAAAAAACGACAGTTGTGATACTCACTGCAGTTTTTTTCATCTGACCCATCACCACAGTCGTTATCAGTATCACACAGCCAGATCCTAGGAATACATCTTCTGTTATCACAGGTGAACAGGGTTACAGGGCATGAAGTGGGTCCTTGTGTAGGACAATGCAATTCATCACTGCCATCAAAACAGTCATTATGTTTATCACAACGCCAGCGACCTGGAATACACTGTCCACTGGCACAGGTAAAAGCTGACGAAGCACAAGTATTGTCTAAATAAAAAACAAAACAGGAGGACACTTTTATAAAGATCACCAAAACTTGCCTTCCCTGCCAGAGTATTCAGTACGTTTACAGAATGCCTAAAATATGCATCAAATTCTAAAATGCACGTTGCTTAAAATGCAAGTGTCTGTCATGCCAACATGCTGCAGAACTGAACAGAATACTTACAAGCTTTTTTAAACTGCAAGAATCAATAAAAAACTAAATTGTTAAGCACTTCAAAACAATCTGAAGAACAAGAAAAATAACTTCTTCAAGTAGTCATTTGCTTTATACTTTCCTTTTCCCCAAAAGACATTCTAGTTATTCTAAAATAGCCCACTAATAAGAAATAGAGTTTATACCTTAGTCATACTAGTTAGTCCTATGCATTAAGGAGCATATTTTATTAATGTGTCCTGTTTTCTTGTTTGTGATTTAAAACAAGAATTAACTCTGAAGAAAGAAGCACCAAATATGTCATAAAAGCCAAGAATTCTTCAATATCTTATCAACTATAACTATCGCACTGTTCTCTCAATTTACTTGATCAACAAAATATTTTGTGTGAGACACTTTACAGTAAAACCAGGAAATGAACCAATGTGTTTTTAATCCACTTCACTGTAAAAATCCAGGTGAAACAAATAGTTCAGAAGTGCCCAAATACAATGAAAACCATAAAATTTCTATTCAGATGTTAAATGAAATAAAAGATGCTGCTCTGGTCTTAGAGGAAGGTTAGACAATGCATATGGTTTTGTTATTTTTCTTCTGGTGCTATTTTTAAATGTCTTCATCTTTATTAAGATGTTTGTCCCTCCCCATGCATCAAAAAAAGACAAGCAAGTGATATTCCAATATCTTTCAAAATTTACAAAAAACTAAGAATAAAGACAACTTTTTTCTTTAGAAGATAAATTTTTGTTACTCTGTAAATTGAATTTTGAGAACTAGTGAGATATGAATATTTTCATGCATTGTTTAGGTGGCCAGTGTTGAACCCCGTATTCCCAGGAGTTATCTGAATAATTTCCAAAGTAACTCATCTCCCAGGTAGATTTCAGGATTTATCCACAGATGCAACCCTAAAAAATTGGGGTTTATTCCAACAAACTCAGGCTGACCCATGAAACTTTCTGAACTGCAAACAACAAATACTAACTGTAAATTACAGGAATTACTTACTTAAGGAACCACAGTTTTGTTCATCGCTGTTATCATGGCAATCATCGACACCATCACACTGATAGTATCGAGGCACACATCTTCCATTACCACAGGAAAATGAGTAGGAGCCACACTGCAAAGTGGGTGGCTCATTGGATGGATCTTCAACACATGTCAGCTGATTTGAAGCCAGCTTCATGCCGTAAGGACAACCACAAACTCTCTGAAAATTTGGTACAGGGAAGCAGAAATGGCTGCAGTCTCCATTGGGATTTGTTCCTCTATTACAGTAGTTAGAGCCTTAAAAAGTGATAGAGAAGGTCAATGTATACACTACTGATAACAGCTTGGGAACTATTAAAAGTGCATAGAAACTGTAAAAGAATGTTTTACAAAAAAAGGTGCTGTAGCAAATCCTGGTTTTGCATACACTGCAAAATAGGGTCAAGTTCACTGATAGTAATAGTAGCAGTAAGTCATAATAATAAGTCCCACATTCCATATACTTTTCATTGACACAAATGTTTATGGAAACCAAGAACATACTATTAAATTTCATCCAATTTTCTGCCAATTTTCAGCAACTGCCTGGAAACAAGTATACTACCCCAAATGAGGACCTTTGTCTGAGCAAGGCTGGGAGACCTGATCCAATCTTTGGACACCAAATGGGTGGTGAGCCTTAGCACACGGTTTGATCATAAGTTTCATAAGTGCATGGGGTGTTTTACTAAATTAACTACAATACCAAATCCTTGTTTTAGATCATAGACTTGCATAGAATTCAGCAGTGAAAAGAAGAAAAAAATCAAACTTATGCACAGTGATTACTTTAATAATAGTAGTTTGATTAATAAACGTTTACCCAATTCCTCAAAATAAATATTTCTGTTTAACTAATACTTTTACCGGAAAAAGAGAAATACAAGGTTTTAATTGGTGATACAATTACGCAAAATACAATGGAATCATAATTTCATTTTACAAGGTTATTAAATAAGGTAACAGAAGTGGTGAAGGAAAACTGCATACAGTCACAGAACAGTGAAATATACAACGTGTGATTGCAAATGCCTGTGCTGCCTCCCCTGCATGTCAGTTACGATTCAGTAAAGCCATTTCTAAAATTGAGAGTGGAAACCTGCTGTCCTGATATTTTGTCTCTTATTACCTATTTCATGTCTTTCATCTGTAAAACAAAAGAGCTCACCTATTTGGGAATGAGCATCGTATGCTTTAACATGCATAATGTTACTAATGCCCCTTCTAATAATAGTCATTTCTCCTCCATCAGACTTCCTCACTCGAACTATTCCACCAAGTCTCCAATCAGTGAAATAGGCGTAACCTGTTTTGAAAGACATTTAACATATAACAATTACAGAGCAATATGACATAAAAGATCAAGTATCATGAGAGAAAACTGCAAAGCTTTTCATGTACATTTAATAATTTTTCATAACTGAAAAAGACAAAAGGACTTTTATCACTAATGCAGTCAAAGTGAGTCCTTCGGTCATAGGCAGACATAACTTAGAAAAACAAGCCCTCTCAGATTTCACTTAAATTGAGATGTAACAGAGTCAACTGACATTTCAAATTCCAAGGCAATTTTAGAAGTCATTCATTAAGACAACTTTCCAGAAAATTTTAGAATATTTTTACACAAAATCAAAAGAGGTCAGATGCTGACATCTTTCTTCACACACAACATAAATCCAGTGATAAACTCTACATACAATTAATAAAATCCTGAAATTGCTGATCATCTCTAGGGAGGCGATTTACCTTATCTGTCCAGTATGAGTAGCCCTCCTTGGAAGCTATAATTAGTACAGCATATGTGCCTTATTGCACTAAAAGAGTTACCTGATCTGCCTCAAATTATGTAAATACAAATATGCATTAAAACAGTCCTAAAAATGAGCAAGAAGTACTAACTATATATTTTTGTAGAAACTTTCAACAGTGCTTTTTATAGGAAAAGCAGCATTGCAAAGGCCATGTTATTTTATCTCATATACTCACAGATCATCATATGAAAAAAAAATCTGTGGTAATAATAGATAATATTTTTCAATGCCAGACTTACCTCCAAAAATAGTAAGGCCAAATGGGTGAGTCATCTGAGTAATACGTTCAAGAGTCCGTCTGTCCAGTCCATCAAAGGTGCTGTGCTCAATTTTATCAAAAAAGGCATCCACCCAGTACAGCCTTAGAGAACTGGAAATAATGAAAATGTCATATCTCTTCAAATGACATTATGTCCATTAGGAAGCACTAACATTGTCTCAAATAATAATCTTAAACCTGACAAGAGGCTATTGGGGTGTGTGGGGAGGGATTCTGAGAAAATCTTACATTTTACAGGCTTTTCAACAAATTGAAAAATAAGGTCTTCAATACGAAAGTGCCAGTGCACACAATCTGACACAATTCCTTTATTTTTAATCCCTAACAGTTTAAAGGAAGAAACACATTTGCTCAAAAAGCTTCTCTGCCTTCTGTGTTGACCTCACCTCCAGTCAATGGCCAGGCCATTAGGCCAGCCTAGTGTTGTATTCACAATTGGCAAGGCATGGGATCCATCACTCCAGGCCCTCATGATTTTCGCAGGACGGAACCAATCTGTCCAGAATATATACCTGAAAAGACACGTCAGAAGACACACAAACCCAGTGATATAACATAATTAAACAGAGCAAATGTTTGAACAGCATTAACATTCTCCTTTGTACCACATATTCACATACCTTACAAAAATACAATTTTATGTTGACCCTCTCCCTCTCCTCAATTGGTAGTGATACCAACAATTAATATTTACCCTGTGTACAACAACTTCCAAAATCTTCAGAAGTGGTTTGTCCCTTTAGACATAAAACATCCATCACTTTGTTAAAATTGTTAAGGATTTCACTTAAGTGAAAGTTAGTACTGACAGGCAGGAAGAATCAAGCAAAAATGCATCTTCCAGGTAATACTTACAAGTAAGCATGAATATTACAAAGAATTTTCTCCTGATCCTTTTGACTTATGCCTACAGTCAAAGAGTTGAAGCTAGTGTTAAATAACTTTACAAAGCAGCGAACAAAAAAGGCTGGGATACCCAAGGATCCAAGTTCAACATTATTCTTATGAAATTACTTCCAAAATAGTATATTTGGTTACTAAACATGAAAATTCAATGTCCAAGAATTAAGAAATTCAGTAGTATGGCGGTAGGAAGCTGAACTATGCTGTGAAAGAAATGCTCTTTTGGCATGGCCAAATAACACAGAGTATTGAATTTGAAGTTAAGCATTTCCATCAAAGAAAAGTAGGGCTTCATTTTAAGTACACTGAATCACATATTGTAAGGTCTGTATCAAATACAGCCAGTAGTATCTAATATGTTTCAAATAAAGAAATTCAGACAGAAAAAATAAAGGAACCAAGGTTAGCATTCTGGGAACTGAAAGTATATTAAAAATTATTTAGAAAACTTTATCTTTCAATTATGAGAAATAGCTTTCTAATCTGAGTGATACAAAGAAACAAAAAGTTTCTTTGCCTGTTTATCAACACACAGGAGTAAAAGAAAAAAAAACTGGTGCTTTTAAAGAGAATTCTTTTGAGTGCTTCTTTCATGCGGAATCTCTATCACCTTGCCCTTTCCTCTGGGTGCTGAATCCTAGGCCAGAATAAAACAAACAAAATAAAGACAAGAGAACTGAAATGAGATGGTATTTTGGAAAAGAACACAAATCCAAACAGAAATCCAGAATGAGATGTAAATCTAACCTCACCAATTCTGCTTAAACCATAAATTTTTTCGTATAGTTTCAAGTGAGAATCAAAGCCAAACTTACCCAATAACAGGATGAACCACTATTGATCGAGGATTATTTAAATTCTGAACAATAGCTCTCCTAGATTTATCTGCCAGCCTCATCACACTAATGCTCCTGTATCGAGGGTCTGTCCAGTATAGATTTTTTGAGATCCAGTCAAAGGCCAAATCTTCAACACTTTCCACTCTATTAGCCGTAAGAATTTCTCTTCCTAGAATTTGTAACACACATAATGATGGTAAATGTTTAGGAACAGAGGAAATAACATGAATGCAGTATTCCGTTCACAAAACTAGTGGTTTCCCTTGGTAAAAATACTGCCTCTGTGCTACTTAATATAAAGACCAATAACCAAGGGGAGGGGATGTGCCCTTTGCTCCAGGTGAAGGAGGTATATGTTCGGGAGCACAAACCCAGAAAAGGAGAAATAAAGACTAGCCAAAGACGAGACAAAAATCTGTCACTAAGTTTACACTGAGGAGTTTTATGAACGAAGGAAGGTCAGTAAGGTCAGTGCAGTAAGGACATCTTACTCAACAGCGAGACCTTACCTACTCTTTGCATAGTAATGGTCAGCTGCAGTCTACCATTACTCTGACCCAAGGCAGCAAGGAAGCTCAGAAGACTATATGCTGACTTTATACATAATTGATCATTATTATAAATTGGAGAGAAACATTCTTCACACTACCACAAATAGGACTTCTAAAAATCTCACAACCATAATGTTCTTGTTCTGTATTACAGTATCGTAACAAACATCCTGCTCTCCAGATAGGGAAATTAGAAAGAGAAACTCAGTTTCATACTACTGAAAGGCATACTAGTCTGCATAAACAGACTGGTGATGACAAATACTAGTTGTGAGAAGTGCTACAAATAGTTCATTCCCCAAACACATTCAGCAAGTTTGCCAAACAACAGGAGACTTCAACGAGCTTAATATGAGTTGAACAAACATTTTTTACAAACATTTTCCAGATTACTGGGGTGACACTGAGATTTATCCGTAAATCTCACAATGTGGCTTTTTGTGCTTCTTTTTAGAAATATATATTCTACTCTCCTTACCACAATTACTCTACAATTCCTAAGAATGATTCTCACCTGAACCATCAGTTTTCTGTTTATAGATCATGTCTTTACTGGTGTCTGAAAAAAAAATGGTGTCATCCTGAGCACAGAAGTCAATTCCAACAAAGTATGAAGGGCTCCCTGTTACAGGTATGATCACATCTTCCTGGGTGGAGAGATTAAATGGGATCCCCCGCACTGCCAGCTGGGATGAAAACAGCAGGAACTGCTGCACAGCTGCAAAAGAAAAGATCAGACACAGTCTTTACTTATTCACAAGGTGAAAAAATTGAGCATTAATTAACTGTAAAGCCTTATTTTCCTTTGGCAACACAAATAGCCTGGAAATAGAAAAAAGAAGAATGAGAAAATAGGAATTTAAATATACACAGACCTAAAAACTGAAGAAGAAAACCAAAACCCAACCTAGAATATTAGGTGATGTGGTCAGGTATTCCTCTTGCATTGTTACTGTGCAACACACAGTTGTATTCTGTGTATTCTGTAATACACCTTTACAGAAAACATTATCCCTATGGAAGCAGAAATCATCTTCTGTGCTCACCTCTTTACAATCATCTATAAAAAAGTAACTCACAGGCTTTGTGGAGCCACCATATAACCAGACCATATCTGAGCTAGCCAGATAAATGCATGGTCAAATAGTAAAACTATAGACAACATATCTGGCTTAATTTGCCAATAGATACACATGGTAAACCTCCCATCAGTGACAATTCTGCACTCAAACAGGAAGCAGCAGATTGGTGATGGAAGCCCACAGCTCCAAAACTGAATCTCTTATTCTTGCCATATGTGTTCAAAGGGAGAAGACCAACCTAATCTGCACATTACGGCACAGGAAAGCAGGCTTACGTGTTCAAAATAATGCAAAATCTGCATATTAGCAAGCGTCTATGCTTGATTTCAGGATTAAGAGCTTAATCATACAGCTGTCTACACATATTCCATACCTAACTCTCTTAAAATGGTCATAAAAGGTGGTGAGTTTAAGTTGTGGCTTGAAATGAACATCAGCAGAAATTATTGCATTTAAAGCTGTCAACAAGAGCTGTGATGGAAAAACATGAAGTCCTTGGCATACTGAACCCACAAAGCTACTGAAGAGAGGAAGGATGTTCTAGAAATAACTCTAGAGCTAACGGAATAGTGCTACTTCCAAAAATCATAAGGCATTTTCTCACCAACACAATGTCGTCCATCTACGTGTAGATCAAAGCCCAGTATACATCTACAGCGATAACCTAGTCCATCGTTATCTGTTTTGTGGCTGAGAACACAGATCTGTTCACATCCCCCATTATTACTTCCACAAGGATTTCTTACTGGAAAATAATACAGATAGGATTATAACTTCATCTATTAGCCTAATGGCACCATTATCTTGATTTTTCCGGATTTTTTTCAACATCCACAATAAATCACATAGACTCTGTGGGAATTACATCACATGGAAATCATACACCACCAGTTCTACACTAGCATGCACCAAAATTACATTGGAGCTAATTGGCATTCAAGGTATTCAGCTCTGTACAGAGATACTCAGCACACAGGATTGAGGCCATAATCTGGGCTACAGTTTTCTGCATATAGATCTACTTTAGAATTATATCTCACAGAATTCATTCACACTGGTAGCCTTTTCCAACTGCACCCTCATTGCAGTGTGAAGGAAAAAAAGTCCCAAACACCAATACTGCTCATAAGCACAAGTTTGACTCTTCCAAATATCAATATATTTAATAAGCGTCCCCACTCTTAAACGTTGCATTTGACAGTTCATTAGCTACAGGAGCTGAATGAAACCACTGTGTGATAAAAACCAGTCCAGTTTTACAATACAAATTTATGTATCGTAATTATTAGTTCTTTACAGCAAAATAAGTCTCTCATAATTTTTACCAACTTTTGGTAAGATAGTTTCTAAACCTCCCTTAATGATCTACTTACTGTCTTACCATATGGCTGCCTGGCAGCATGGTAAACTGTCACTCCGTAAGGTCTCAGTGAAGACTGGTAGATCACTTGAGGGTTAGATTCTGAAAACTTATTAGCTTTCACCAGCGCCATTTTGGTCCAATCAGTGAAATAAACATTGTGTTCAAATAAAGTGATTCCATATGGATGAGGAATCAGTGAGCCTCCATGAGCTATTGTTCTCCTGTTATAAAGATGGTTTTAAAATTATTTACAAAATATTATCTAGAAAATAACTTTATTAACAGAGGAAAGGATACAGGATTATTAATTCATTCACTGGCTTTTGCTTCTACATAGAAGCTGCCAAAGTACAAATGAAAAAGACCAAATGAACTGAAGAGATGAAGCTAAACATACAGGGTACATAAACATAAAAGATACAGCAGTGAAAACAGAGCAAGCAAAAGTGTTAGCAATTTCCAAGAAAACACAATGAGTAAAGACAATGACTCAAAAATGTAGGAAAAGATTCATAATGACTGATAGAAAACTAGAGAAAGAGGCCAAACAGAGGAAATCTAAGACATCTGTAGCAATTTGAAATATTCAAGAAACCTTGAACGTAAAAAATTTATGGCTGCAACAGCCACTGGCCAAAAATAAAATCCTATGTGAGCAGTTAAAACAAACAAACAAACAAACCAACCAACCCCCACACAACACTTTGTTTGGCTTGAACTAATCACCCATGCAAAACCAAAGAAAACCAAATGCTAATAAATTGTATCTATTCTATGCAAGATATTGTGACAGTATTGTTCTGGATATATATTAGGAAATAAAGAGAGACATTTAAGTCCTCACATAATACATAACAATAACACTACAATATTATTTTCATGGAGTCATGAAGGAAGGTCTACAAAATCAGATTAATTCTACAGCTCTACTCTAACAGTTTCCCAGGTGATTTAGATTCATGCTGTAGGCATGCAAGATGTGACACAAATGGATAGTAAGCTGTATTTTAACATTCTTTGCAGACTATGCCATTGCCTCATGCCCACCTGCACGACATCTACAAGATTTTTGGTGTTGCTGTGAGTTATGTTTTTATCTCCAAAAACCAGAGATTTTACTAAACACATTCTTGTCTTACTAAAGCCTGATAAAAGAGCAAAGATACCAGCATTATTTTTATAATTTTGTAAGTAAAAAAAATACATTGAGCAATAAACCTGTCAAATGAGCAGAGGACTGTTTTTCAAGTCCATATGTAGGAGGTACGCTAAAGGGGACAATTTTTTTCTTGTGCTTGAGTAACAGAGACTAATCACAGATGCAGAGATAAGCAGGCTTTTAACACTATAGTGTAAGAGACAGTCCCATAAAAACTCAAGGACTCCTTTCTTGCATGCTGTGATATTCCCCAGCATCACAACAGGGTGAGTGATGACTTAATTTCTGACAGCAAAGATTTATAAAATATAAGAAGAGCACTTAATACCCATTACACAAAGTGGTGCTTTGGAGTGGAATATTTCAAATAAATTCATTCATGAAAAAGATGCAAAGAAATTATGATGGAAGACAATGTATATAATTCAAAAATAATAAAAAGCAAATGCTATAAAAATGTATACTGTAGTGGTGGACTATAAAGAAGTACATTATAAAAGAAGTGCAATAGGTACTCAAAGAAAAAGGACGAAGAATGATGGAGGAGTTAAGGATTGTCTAGAAGTAGCATGACACCATAGATATCAAGGTGCATCACATTCATTGTGTTGTAATTTTCATCCTTTGTGTATCTCATTTTGTTAGACAAATCTTTCTTTGAAATAGATAAAAAATAATCAGTGTATCTGTAACCTCCAAGGAATAATATTTCTCCTACCTTTGAAGACCATCATAAGTTACAGTCTCAATGTAATCAAATCGGCTGTCAACCCAGTAAAGTCTCTTTGATACAATATCCAGAGTTATTCCAGCAGGCCAGCCTAATTTTGTTTTTATCAAATCCTGACGGTTTGTGCCATCCATGAAGGCCCTTTCCACTTTAGGATCACCAGACAGACTATCCCAGTCTGAGAAAAACAAATAACTATAAAGGGAAAAAAAAATAAACACAAACAAAACTCCCATGTTTCCTTGAGATTTTACAAAAAACCAACATTTTACATGGAATTTAAAACCAGCACCCTTTCAGGACAGAGCTTGATTCTCAGCTGGCATACTATGAAAACACACTTTATACCTCCTGCCCAAGAAATAATTTGCATTTTCTTTTATACAATGAATCTAGAAAGAAACATGCTTTCACCCAAAAGACCTCAGAAATACTGAATATCCTTAGTAAAATACAGACTTAAGTGTACTGTCAGAAATAAACCAGTGACAAATAGATGCATCATGAAAGCAGCATCCATCACTACAAGTTGCATGAAATTCCTCTTCCCATTCTCTGAGGATCCAAGTTTTCATGGCTCACATACATTTTTGAAGCCTGTTGGGTTGGGAGACACTAGCTTCCCTGGATTCACCCCACCACTTTATTTCAGATAGTAGGAGGTGTCTGGATGGTATCACAACAGAAATCTTTCAGGATAACTTCTACTCTTCTGCAGGGCAATTCCAGTTTCCCTGTTTTCAGAGCTGCTCATGCACATACAACTGTAGCCATAAAACAGATTCCGCACATTGGGAATAAAAGCAGTGCACAGCCCTCCCATAACAATTTAAGGTGTAGAATAGATTAGGATAGAATGTAAATGTTTAAAACATTTTATATCGGATTCTAAAATGACCAGCCTAGCTATTTCTTAGTTCTCCTCCTTTTACATGGGAATAAAGGAATTTCTGACATCTTTTACCATTACCTGACACGTATCACTTACCCAACAGTTGGATCAAGTGCTACTCCTCTAGGATTTCCAAGATTTTCAGCAATAAGTGTCACACGGTTTGTTCCATCCAAGTTAACCATATCTATTCTGTTCACACTGGTCTCGACCACATATAGTTTATTGTTAACCCAATCCACTGCTAGATTTTCAGGTGTGTCAACTGAAACATTTAAAACTTCTTGGAAATCAGAGCCATCAATATTAATAGAGAAAACCTGAAAACAATACAAATATTGTCAGTGCCCCCATGATGTTTTGCTAATCACAAGACACATGGCACTTGTCCTTTATCATCACATTGAGCACAGATCCACAACTGGCCACCAGATAGAACCAAGTTACCCACTAAGTTGTTCCTTAGCTTAGTTTTTTTTGCAAAAATTTGGAAAACAATGCAAAAACTACAGGAAGCTTGCCTTCAACTAGCATTTCTGCAAAATGGACAAGGTAACAGACTAAAACAGCCTTGTGCTTTGGCAAACATGACAAATTGCTGGATTAAAAAAAACAGATGAGGAAAGCGCATCTTGCTTTCCTGGAATCTAGCAAAACCCAGTATTTTCATTAATTGAAAACAAATGCACATGCTTTAGCAAAGCTCTCATCAGCGACCAGAAGCAAGAGGGGGAGCTCTTACTGCACCAACCACTATGGGGAAATTGCAAAGTGAAGAAAGGGAAAGCTCTCTGTCCTAACAGAAAGGAGAAGGCTCAGCATTGCTTCTAGTCTCCTTTATTAAAGCTAATTTTAAGAGCATCATGCTCAAGAAGAAATAGTGTTGTTATCTTACAAGCAAGCTGAGAGCTACATGAAGCAAACAATATAAACACAATATTTTTATATATACAGTAATCATGTGATTATAACACTGGGTAATATGAAAAGCCAGGAATCATTATCCCTTTTTTGGAACAACAGCATGAGGTTTGGAATGTATTTAAATGAAAATACAGATTACCACAAGTAAATATATGCAAGAAAAATAAGAGCTGAAATAGTTGCATCATTTTAAATATTCTTCAGGTCCAGGTAATAATAATCAAGCAAACCATTTAACTGTCTATTCTGTTCTTTGGAAACCTTGTTGACGGAAGAGCTTATGGGCATTAGGTTATCAGGCAGTACACTAAACGAGATAAAGATGACACAGAACACAACCCACAATTTTCTCATTTAGTTTACATCTTAATCTAAAAAAAAAAAAAAAAGACAACCAAAACAAATCCCCTAATAATACTTTTATTTTAAGACATCAGGAGGAAATATGCATCATATAAGAAAATTCTTAGTGTCATCTAAGACACAAGTGAAAACTAGTGTTTTCATCTGGGTATTCTAGCTAGGACTTAATTAGATTAATTAATCCTAATTAATTAATTAGGATTTAACTATATTGGGGCAGATAAAAAGGCAGTCCTGGCCATCTGGGGTGTGCCGTGAAAAAAAACGTATTATCTTTTGTTTATACCTTTTATGGAGATAGCATAAGTCTGCTGTATCATGAAAGTTCAGATTTGACCCTGACTTAATTCAGCCATTGTCAATGCAATTGCAGTAATGGGAACCCACTGCAGTGAAAATAAAAATGCCAGAATTGTGAACAAGTCAAAAATTGTGCATACAAATCCTCTCCTTCTTGACAGCCATGCAGTGTGCTTCCCAACAGAACCAATGTGGGACTGTAGTAGAAACTATAGTTTACAGCTTATGTGTACATTTCAGAATAACAACAGTGATACGAAATTGATCCATACGTGGTGTCAGCAGGAGGCAGGCCATGGATTCTCCCTCACTCTGCATGACAATCAACACGTGGATGAAGATTGTGGAGTTCCAACATTTGACCTAGGACTTTTTTTGTTTCATTAAGTTATGCTGAGAGAAAAAGCACAAGGGTGAAGTCCAACTTTCACAAGGGTCTCCAGACTGTTTTTTAAAATTACTCTGTTTTACGGTATCTTGAAGCTAAAATATTTCCTCTTAAAAAAAAAAAGTAACAAAATATTGGCTCATTACACAAAATACTGTCAATATTTGTTATCCAAGCTCAATTACAGTGCCATTTGAAGTATATGAAGAAATCTGATTTTTATCAACTTGGAAGGCACACAGCTTTTACATTTTAAATGATCATGTTTCAAAAAATTACCAAGAAAAATTTGCTCAGTTTTGAAAGAATGTCTACTATTTCTCTTAATTAGTTTTTTGGACTCCATCTCAAGTAAAATTAAAAGTTGCTCAAGACATTCCCATATAATAGGATTCTTTGTTTAATAAGTCACATGTAATAGTATAGCTTGAAAAATGCAGTCATTAACATAAAACATTTCAAGGAGCTTTTTTGTTAGAAAACAAAAATACAGCCAGCTTCTGCTCTCAAAAATGAAGGCCTATCAACACATTCTGCCTCTTGCAGTTCTCTACTTCCACGTACACAAAAATATATTTTTCTTGACATTTCTACCCACCTTATCTTGCACTGTATCAGTCCAAAAGATTCTGTGCAGGTAAAAGTGAAAGTCCACTCCAACTGCAATGCCACGATTCTGTGACTGCACCAAAGTACGGAAACTTCTTCCATGAAGATCTCCAATCAGTAAATCACGGCCATTGGAAAAAATAATTGATGCAACACCAGCTAAAAGCAGGGGTAACAAATATATGACTACTCTGCAGGCAAGCTATTTTGCAAAGGGGCATTGAAATATATACACACTGGTTCATACACACTGGACACAAAGGTTTAAATAGACGCTCAGACTACAATCTGTATAAATGTTTCTATGTGAGTACTAACTTGCTTCGATTTGCCTTTGGTTTCTAGACTTGGAGCAAACCAGGCAGGAATATGTATTTAAAGCCCTACCAGGTAAAACTTTTACAAAACCCCTGTGCATCTAAACTCCAAAAGACTATTTTTACTCTTCTGTTTCCTTGCTTTAGCTTCCTTAATCAAAATATAAACTTTCTTAAGATTTTTCTGCCCCATGAGATTCAGATATTCCTTGATTCTAGCAGGCAGGCCGTGTTTCTTATCTTTTTATGTACTGCTCTATCCTATCCACCTTCTTCATTCTCTCATCTCACCAGAAAATCTTTGCTGTATCTTACAATAGAAGAGAGATTCCAGCAAATCATTGAAGGAAAGCTCACTTTCAAAGTAGATGCCTGTTGAAAGGCTCAGTGTAAGTCTGACAAGAATACATTTAAGTCCACATCCTATTCACCCTATACAAAACCCTCCCCAATTAAAGCTAAAATTAATCCAAGGAAACTGATTTAGAGCAGGTATGAAATTCCCCCATTAATAAGATAGAAAATCAACACTTTACAAACAACTCACTGGCCCAAAAGTCACACTAATTGGAATGGAAAGCTTCTTGTGAAAGACACAGAATTTTTCTGGAAACAGAACAATCTTTCCCAGTGCTGGCATATGCATGTCTTAAAACAGTCAAGCATATTTCATTAACTCAAAAAACTCCTTATTTTTGAGGACATACTTAGAAAATTATGAGATGATGACTGCTCTGCAGACGTGGCTGAAGAAAGAAGGAAGGGGGAGGGAATTGGGCAGTTCATGCTTCTCTAAGAAGCAAGACTGCTTATCAGCTGTGCCAAACAGGGACTCCCATTCCCACTGAGTTCCTGCAGGCAGGAACACCTAACTCACACAAAAGCTTGTTAGGCTATTACATCTCCACAACGAAGGGCTCCCTAGGGCCTGCTTTCAGAACAGAGCAGGAGGTGAACAACCAGGAGCAGCTGCCTACTGTTGATGGGGAACCACACTGTGAGGCAAGCATTCTTGCAGAGTTCAGACTCTGGGACACTAGAAGCCAGGAGCATCGTTTCTCTCACAGGCAAGCGTTTGAGCTCACCATTCAGCAAAACCATCTTCTTGCATGGCGCAGTCCTTCTAGAAAAAGTGAGGTTTCCTGATTTCTTGATCCCACTGAGTTCCACAGAGAGCAGGTCAGGAAACTGCCTCCCACAGGAGCAAGATTTTTTCTACTAAGGAGGGCTCTGGCAACAATGTCCCAACTCTGCAGAAGTCAGGAATGCTGAGAAAGCACTGGAGGCCAGAAGACATTGTTTTGAGGAGAAGCAGCCCTGATGAGGCACTCAGCTCCACCAGCCTACAGGTGCCAGCAAATGCAGTCTCTCGATATTTGCTGATGTTCTGAATGCTGTCCTGACCTTAAGTCCTTAAGGCCAGAGTTAAGTTAAAATCAAACACAGTTGTATGGCATAGCCATGCGAACTGCCCCATTTTATCTAGCTCTATCTATTAGTCCAACAACAGCAGGAGACTTGCACTGCTGCACACTAACCTGAAGTGTTGGCCCGACAATGCCGATGATGCTCTAGGAAATAACCTTCCACACAGTGGCACTGGTGATGTCCCACACGATCTTCACACAGCTGGTCACAGACACCCCACATTTTGCAGTCATCAAAATCTGTCAAGTGAATAAGGCATATTTATAAACAATGCTTTGTATAAAAGGGTTGTCATTACATTTGGGAAGCTGCAAGTTTGTCCTCTCTGCTTGCTTTATATCTGTTTGCAAAACTGTGGCATGGGAAAAGAGGTTTTGTATGTTTTTCCACAAATGTTTCAATTTTCTATTTCTGGATAACAAAACAACTGATGTTTGCTGCCCAGGGACCTACCCATGCCCTTCTCCCCTACCCCCCCAAAAAAAACCCAGGAGAAGAGGAAAAAATCATTGGAAGGGATGTCATTGTCTACTTTCCACAATACAGAATATGTCTATGCAGTATTCTTCCTGCAACAGATCTGCACACTTTGCATACACACACCTGGCTGGATTTAAGCCCACTCTGAAGGGGAGCCCTACCTTTACGTTAGTGCAGTGCTCAAGCTAGTAAGTCCTGCTAAAAGGCAGTGTTTATTAGCTCAGACTTGGTACCATGCTAACAGGTGTCTGATTTCCAATTAAAAGCTGGCTGTGCACCAGAACCAGCCAACAAAAGTACAAAGTAGTTCACTTTGGCATGCAAAATACCATATAGGTAGAGTCTGCAGCTAGGACAACCCAGCAAGTTCTCACAGATGGGCTCTACAAGCAATTTCCAGGGTTGCTGCAGAATCTTTACTTCTAAAATTGTGAAATATTTAACTAGTCATCTTTTAAAAACAAGGATTTTTAAAACTCTGATTTTCTTAAAAAAAAAAAAAAAATCAGATCTGAACACTGTCTGGTGTTTCATCCTATCTGTGGTTACTTAAAGCCCAGGAGATTTCTGACACAACTTAACACATGGTTTTGACATTAAAAGTCTGACCTCCCTCACTTGAAAACCTGAGTAGAATCAGTACATTACATTGCTGGAAACAGGTAATTCTACTGTTATGCCAAAAAAGGAGAAAATGAGATCTCAAATATTCTTCCTACTGGAACTTCTGGTTTTAAACATTTATTAACACATAAGTGAAAATTAAGTCTTTCCTAGATAGTACATTCTGGTACCGAAAAAATGTTGTTCTCAGTAGCTTTCCAGCTTCCATATGTGTTAAAAACCTTCAGTATATAGTAAGCCAGAAGCAAACAAAGAGAAGACAAATTGAAAAGACTTTGGTTTCAAAAAGTAATACACTTTGCTAACACTATAGTTCCATTCTTCTGGCCTTAAACCAGTAACATTGATTTAAACTAAGATCTGGAATTACACAATTCTGACTGTGAGCCGTTCCCCCATGACAATTCTTGCTCCCACAACAAATATATGCCTAGATCTTGGCAAACCAAAATACATTGATTCAGATTTACAAGCCAGAATCAGATAGCTAGGTTTACAGGGCAGTCAAAGAACAACACAAGACTCACTGAGACTGCACCAGGTTTGCGAATGTGTCCTTCATGTATCTGCCACATGAGAGTGAAAGAACAAAGTAAATTTTGTGCCTGGAGTCAGTGCATTGATTCCTCCTCTCTGTTAAGAGCAACCATGCTATCATTGCAGCTCATAGAGCCCTAGGCCACCCAGTATTCTCAAAAATACAGAAATATCATTAGAGACTGAGCATCTGGAATACTTTCAATAGCACAAACACCATAGCTTGCTTTGAAAACCTGTAACAGATTACCCAGTTTCTTTTATTAGGCAGTGCTAAACTTCATGATTCTGAAGTTACTCTATTTCCAGTTACAGAGATAAATCAGTTGTACTACCAACATTTGTGCTACCAAGCCACAGCAGCTACAGAATAGAAACGCAACACCAAAATACCTCACTTACTTACCTTTACATTCTTGCAAATATTCTTCATTTTCATGTAAATAATGTATATACTGGAATGTCACAGGAGATACAGCCATTCCATAGTGCAAATACAAAGCACCCTTTTCATTTTAAAGTACAATGTTCTACTGTCTTCATATACAACCACTTTCAAAACCTACCAAACACTTGAATATCATTTCCAGGCATACACCACCACACATCCCTGGAGCAGAAACAAACTCTCTTCATCTAACCACTAAAAGACCTGTAAAAAAATTTGATAATAAAACAGCCATCCAAGAGTAAATCTTTTTAAACATAATCATGCTCTCACTATGTCTTTAATGGTCTTATTGGAAGAGATCTTTATGATATCTCTCTGGTTTGTTTCTGTGTCACCATGCTGCCATTGTACTACTTAGATTTTTGTTCTTTTGCTGACTCTTGAGATTTTCTATTTGCCAGTACATCTACCCATTTGGAACTTACTCGCCTTCCTGGAATCCAAACTTTCCCAGTGAGCTGAGAGAAGGTACTAGATACCTGCAATCACTATACTTCACTTACCAATACAAGTACGACTGTCATTGCTACTTATTGTATATCCTGCAGGGCAATAACACATCCCTCCTGATGGAGATGAATGACAGCGATACTGGCAACTCAGAGCAGCGCAGTGTGATATGTCTAAAAAGGAAATAAAATAGTTCAGAAATACAATTACACATATTATCAGTAGAACAGCTTTTTGCCTTACGAACAGTTTCAAAGCTGTAGTCTTTTCTATGATGAGTCTACAATTTCAGGAACAGCTTCTTGAAACAAACCTGCACAAGAAATTATGTCTAAAGTTCCACAAAATCACATATGCTTACATACATGCAGGCAAGGAAATGGAAGACAGAAGATAAGCTACTGTTTATAATAGGTTTTCAGAACAGAGTTAAAGGATAAGCATCAATCTTATATGAACCACCACTGGTAAGTGCCATGTAAAAAGCTGCACAGAGGAAGCCATCTGCAATGCACCATACCTTTCTCTGGTTTCACAAGACATACTTGTGAACAACACATCCTTGAGCTCCATCTATTGGCACGTAACCTCATCCTTTACTCTTTTATGCAGAAAAACCCTACTACATTATATTAAGAAGAATACGCATGTTACTCCAATATATTAGAATATATTGGTTGGGTTGTGTCCATGGAGAATCTCTTTATCCTTTTCTTCTCTCTTTCCTCTTTTTTTCCCTTCACCACTTCTCCCTTTCCTTGTACTACTACCTAATAAACAATTCAGTGATAGGTGATCAAATTATGATTGTAAAGCACTTGCTGACTTCCACCTCCTTCCTTTCCATCTTCCTTTTCCTCAATTTCTTCTGTTAAACACCTTGCTTTGCAGTCCACATCTGATGTTACTACTAAACCACTCAGCAAAGCAAGAGACACTTTTTTACAATAAGGTTTAATTTCCTATTATTTTTTCTCTCCTTCTATTCCAAAAGGCATGATTTTATTATTACGAATTTTCCTCTTCCTAGAAATTAAAAATGTAAAATACCCTGGTCCTGATTCTCAGAGGGAATCAATGTTCATAAGAGTGAAATTAACAGGAACTATGCATGCTCATTGCCTTCAACAGAGAAAACCCAGTATACCACTAACTGGAGAACCAGACATCCCAGGTGAAAAGGTATTTTTGAAAAATCTAATCTAAGTGACTTAGCCAAGGCTCAGGATACACTAATTCAGTCCTGTGTTCCAACCAGTACACAACATTCCTTCGTACTTACAAAAAGGGAAAAACACAGATATTTAAACAAAAAAGGCATATAGCACACCTTTCCCTGCCTTCTTGAACACATTTTAGGATACGGAGAGTGAGTTAAAATCCTTATTTGTGAAACTTTATGTACAGATTTACAAAAGAAATGGTCTGTTGGCAGCATATATGCCTCTTTCAGACCATCCAGCCAAAACAGTGCCAATAAAATAGTGAGCTTCCAAAATTTCAGCATTGTTTAGGAGACAAAAGGTGAACATAAAAAGATATCAATGCTGATGTATCTGCTATTCTGTGTATGCTTTTGATTCTAATACATACTGCAATGTCTGCCCGCAGTGACGTTAGTTTCATCTTCTCCTGCAGGGCAGTCTGCAGCCCCATCACACACTTTCCCAATTGGAATGCAATGCCCTGACCCAGGGCAGGCCCACTCTCCCGGGTAGCATTCATGGCGACCACTTTCTATGGAAAAGAAAAACAAGAATAATTGAGGAGTATGTTTCAAATAATACTTAGAATTTCTTCCCTAACAGCTTCCCAAAGCACCTCTATCCTTCATTATTCAGTTTCTGGTTCTTGCACACAGCTGGGAAAGACTATAAAAGAAACATCATCTATATACTTCCTCGTCATGCTTTCTTTTACCTTCAAAGTACAATGCAAACAATACTTGTGCAGACACATGAATCCTTTTAGTTTTCTGTGTTGTTAGAAATAGTAAAACCATTTAGCTTTAGACTAGCTGGTGCACCAGAAATGGAACTATAGTTTTGTGGTTTCAAAACACGCAAAGGCTGTCTGGACAAAGAGAATAACGCTCATCTTAGAAAAAGCCAATGAAAGAGAAAAAAGCCCACACTTTCATTCATGAAAATTTCTGTTTCTTGCATGACAAATCTTGGCAGGAACTGAGTTATTTTCATTTTCAACCAATTGATTTTGGTTATTAGGAGCCTCATGTCTCTTAATAGATGACCTGAAAAATCTCCACAGAGAAAAAACCAAAAGATGCAAGAGAAGATGTAAAAGACAAAAAGATGTTGCTATATGCTAAACTTAGTTTGCATCATACTCAGTATCACTGCAATAACTCTCACACACACAACAATAAAAAATATTGCATAAGTAAAAAAAAAAACCCAACAGGTGAAGATGGAATTCTAAGGTTTTCACAGAATTAAAATGAATGCAGAACATCTTGATTGGTCAAAATTTCATATAAGTAGCTTAGTGAGGTCTTCCTCTGAAAATGTCATCATTAGAAGTTACAATTAATATATACCGCATCCTCTTTCATCTTCATTATCTTCACAATCATCATCTCCATCACATATCCAGCTCTGATGAATGCAACGGCCACTTGGGCAAGTGAAGAAGTTGCCTCTGCAAGTTGCATAAGCTAAGGAAAGAAACATGAGAAAATCAAACTACTCTAAGTGACCAAAAAGTTGTCTTGTACGTGAATAGTCGTTTATAATCTCTCCTGAAAAACTGGGCCAGTTCCATATCTTGTATATATTGTAAACGCTGCTGGTTTGCTCTGGTTTTAGGTATGAACTTTATTTTAGAATACTCTGGTTCTTTACAGAAATGAAAGGGAAGGCTAAATTTCTTAATTAATTGTGCAACTAGATGCACAGCACCTTATTAACAAGGTTCCTGAAGGTGGACATGACAAGGAGAAGATACTCAAGACATCAGGTGGTAAAATATTTGTATGCCTTGTACTCAGAGAAACAGAGTAAAAAAACCAATGAACATATATGTCAAAGTCCTCCATGGTTGGGAAGCATTCCCTGCTAAGAGTTCAGAAACATTTGTGGGTCCTCCAAAGGACAGGCATTGCCAAAGACATAAAAGAGAAATATTGGGGGTGGGTGGGTGGGTGGAATCATACTGGTGTGAGGTCCTTGGTAGGATAGAGCAACTAAATGGCAACATGTGGCCTTCCTGCAATGCAGAATACAAAACTAACTTAGATCCTATAATCAAGGATTATAATTTATAATTTTAATATATAGCTCACGCAAGTGATAACTCTACAGCCATGCTTCTGTCTGGAGATGCAATACTTTGGGATACCCTGATCGTGAAGAAAAGAATGAGCAAGAAATTTCCAGAATGGAACAGTCAATTAAAGACCTTACATGAACATCTAAAGACAACTATCTGTACAGTTATCTGTCTGTAAAGTTGTACATTATAGTCACTGGGAATAATTCTAGCAGATCCACTCCATCTATTAGAAAATAAAAATGTGAAAAAGAGCCAAACACACCTGGACAAAAAACAATAGCATGCTGTATCTAACTGAGATTTCAGAGTGGAAGAATTACCTTTGGGTCATGCTGAAATGAAGAAAATGACAACAACATGAAGAAGTGAAACTATGGGTATTAAGAAGCAAACTGTCACTGAATCCAGCAAATTCAAATAGTAACCACACACACAGGCACTTAGCAGCAAAGACAACCTGAAAAAAGTCTATCAAAGTAGCACTGCCATTTTCATCTTTCCATACAAAAAAGTCCTTGTAGAACAGTGGCTAGCTTTTGATGGCTGTATAGCCAAGCAATCTACTTCCTGCTATCTGCTTGAACCAGTTCTTAATAAAACAGTTAAAGAAAGTGGGGAAAAAAAAAAAAACAAAACCATCATACTGCAAGAGTTTTCATCACTCCTATCTCCACAGTCATCATCGTGGTCACAGATAAAGGCTCGTGGGATGCATTCTCCATTAGCACACTGAAACTGCGTACTGGTACATCCATGTGCTGAAAGAGATTTTAGCACAGAAAGACATACAGAAAATCTGTCAGAAAACTACAGTCTTTAACTTTAAAAGAGGGTCTATAAAGCGTATTTGTTTGGGATCACTCTGCATGTGGTACTCACTGCAATTAGCTTCATCAGAAGAATCTCTGCAATCAACTTTGCCATCACATCGCTGGCTTGCATTAAAACATGCTCCATTTGCACATGATAACTGTTCACATCTTGGGTAGTCTACAACAAGAAATCCTTCAGAATTAGCATGAATGTTAGACTATAGAGTATAATGAGTCATATATATCGAGTGTCAACAGAATATCTTGATTTATAGGAAAACAAAAAAGGAATACAAAACTTCCAGTACTACCACTGACAAACAATCCATTTATTCAGTATACTGTCTCCTCCAACAGATATTTAAGAATATCCTCTAGCTAGATGCTACAAAACCTCGCAAAAAACAAGGGAAAAATTAGATGCCTCCCACACCCCAAAAAGATTTGCAACCCAAACAGTTTACAATATGATAGAAAACAATGCAACACAAAAGAAAAGCAAGCAGTGAACAGTCATTTTATTTACTTGTACCTCAGTTTTACACTTTATTGATCTTAATAAAAGTGCTTAGGTAGAAAAGAGGTTCCTGAAATTTACAGTTCCTAGGTCCTCTTAGAATGTCATGAGTTCTCAAACTCAGAGACTTCAGGTTTTTATGGTTTTGTTCTAATTAAGCCAAGGGTGTTAAACTTCCAAGTCTATGATCAATTTTGGGACCTCTGTTTTTTATTACCTGTTTTCCCCTTCCCAAAACAAAAAAGATTCTGCAGAATGAATGATTTTTCAGTTTCTGGCTGTTCTACTTACGTAGATGACCTACAGGCCAACACAAGGGATTATTTCAAACAACTTAAAACCAGTTCTGAAAATACTTATGCATACAAGCAGTGAGTTCAGTGGAACTATCCAACAAATTAAGCACGTGCACGTGCTAGAGTTGAGTAGGAGAATATGAGCTTAGTTTAGCTCATTGCTGCATAGACAAAAAAGTTACTTATTTCAGGCAAATGGCAAGTATGAAAGCAAATAATTGCTATTTTTAGAAGTGAGGTTTATTGAACCTTTGCCTCTATACGGAAAAACAGGTAGATAAATGAACTCAAGAAACAGAATAACCAAATTTCATTTTGCACCTTTTAGATCTTCAGTTTCAATTCTTATCCCATTTTACTTCCATACGAGTTAATAAAGCAGATAGAGCAGGCACTCAGTTAGGCACATTTTCATTCAGACTCTTGGAATTCAAAACATGGATTATAAAATTACTCAAGCAGAACTCCAAAAAGCTGCAATTTTTCCAGGCAGAGGCAAACTGTTTTGCTTGCTTCTGCTGTTCTATATATCATCACATTCCCACTAAACTTCAATGACCTATTGTCGTGGTTTAACCCCAGTCGGCAACTAAGCACCACACAGCCGCTCGCTCACCCTCCCCCCCTTTGGGATGGGGGAGAGAATCGGAAGAGCAAAAATAAGAAAATTCGTGGTTGAGATAAGAACAGTTTAATACTTGACATAAAATAAAAATAAATTGTAATGGAAAGTAAAACACTGACAGAGAGAGGAACAAAACCCGGGGGCGGGGGGGTGTGGAACCAAGAGGTGATGCAACCGCTCACCACCCGCCGACTGACGCCCAGTCAGTCCCTGAGCAGCGATCGCTGCCCCCTGGCCAACTCCCCCCAGCTTATATACTGAGCATGACGTCATATGGTATGGAATATCCCTTTGGCCAGTTTGGGTCAGCTGTCCTGGCTATACTCCCTCCCAGCCTCTTGTGCACCTCCTCACTGGCAGAGCATGGGAAGCTGAAAAGCCCTTAACTTAGCATAAACACTGCTTAGCAACAACTACAACATCACTGTGTTATCACATTATTCTCATGCTAAATCTAAAACACAGCACTATACCAGCTACTAGGAAGAAAATTAACTCCATCCCAGCCAAAACCAAGACACCTATGGAATAGGCTTACATGATTTTAACTGTTAAGTTCTTAACACGAAAGCATAAATAGCTGTGTTGATGTCCACTACAAGTCTAGTCACACTATCTCCCTGATTGATTCATTTAAATTTCATTCATTTTCACTGTAATTAATGTAAGTCCACAACTGGCAGGTAGGAACAGTATGTGCCTAATCAGAAAATGGTAGTTGCAAGTTACCAGGGTTCCAGCTACAGCATTCCTACCTGTGGCCTTCTGGTGCTAGTTCCCAGACTTTCCATTCCAAAAGCCTGCACTGATAATGCCAACACATGCACTAAACATGATTAGCATCCTCTAGCCCCACTTCTCAATCACACAAACTCCCTTCTAACACAGCCATCTCATCCCATTTCTTGCTTGGGTTAGGCTTATGAACAACTCATAAAGCTTTGGAAACAACATGGATTCTGAAGTCTTAATTTTGCCCACAGGAAGAAAGAAAGGCCTGACCTGGGGCCACATTTTATGCTCACTGTGGAATCCATGCTTCTTCCCTGTCTGGAAGCAGAGAAGCCATCACAGGGAGGAACCATCAGGAGTTCTACAGCATAGCAGGAAATAGCTATGGCAGTACAAGAGTACTGTAAGTATTATGGGGCACATACAAGAAAAAGAACAATAAAAGGTATTTGTTTCGTAACTGCACTGAAGTGGGAAAGCTTTTAAGGGGATTTATAAGGGACAGTTTTGTAATTTTCCTCATCTTTCTTCATATCCCACAGAAATACCTCCAGTGATGTTCCAAACCATTTCTGATGGACTGAATGTCAAACAAATAGGAAGCTGAACCTATTGTCTCACCTGTTTCTTCAAGAATGCCCAGGCAAACTAAGGATCTAGTCAGTAATAAGATTTTTCTCAAGCTCATATTAAACTTCCTTAGAAGAAGTGAGACTTTGTCAAAGTTTTCTCTCCTGCAACAAGCCTGGAGAAGTCCTCAGCCTGGAAAAATCTTTATTATATTATATAATCTAGTGTATGAATGCAAATCATTATAAAAATACCAAGCAGGGCAATAAGTAAAGATGTTTTGAAGACACTTCAAAATACACATTCTGACTACATTGGTGGTTTGCTAGAATGTGAACAAATACTTCTTTTTCCTTATTTTCTTTTCAAATCCACTTGGTGTACAGATTCTTTACTTTAATTGTAGTTGCAGAAGCAAGAACATCCTTTGAAAAGCCTGATGGAGATGAATTTAACTTTTAAACTCTGTACAGGTAATCCCATTCCCAATCCCCTGTCTAAAGACCAAGCTTAGTAAATTATAGTTCTGATCACAACTTTCTCACTGATCTGAAAGATATTTTTCACTGCATTGTGCATTGTACATTGTACTCTTTGTACCTTACAGCATATTATTTTAATAAAATGGTTTTAATTATTTGGGGCATTAAGAACTAATCCTCATGAATAATGGCAAAGCTGTGAGTTACACCAAAGACTGTAGCCAGTGCACTGCAGGGTTCAGGAGCATCTGTGCCATCAGGACAGTTCCACAGTAGCTGGGATAGCCATCCACACTTTTATGGGAGGAGAAGTAGCAAAGATACAAGAATCAAGCAAGAAATGCTGGCTTCTGTGAGGGCCAACAACTGTGCTACATTTTCCAACAGCTTCTAGCTAAGGCCGCTGTGGAAATCACACAAGATGCACCTATGGCATTGTGTTTGTGGTGGACTCTGTCGATGCTGAGAGAATGAAGGAAGCCAAAAAAGAACTTTATAACAATACTAGGATATCTGAAAATGAAGGAGTGCCTGTCCTTGCAGTTGCGAAAAAACAGGACTTAAACTCCCTTTCTTTCTCTCCAAAATTCAGAAAACATTAGCAATGAGTGAGCTGAGGAGTTCTACTCCCTATCACCAAATGGAAAGTTCTGAATAGGAAAAGAAGAATCTGGATCTTGGCAGTGGGGAGGGTAGGAATGGGATGACTCCCCTAAACTGGAAGACCTATACAATCTCGTTTAACAAAAAGCTCCCCAGCAAAGAAAGTCTGGAAAGTGAGTATCATGACATTTTAAATTTAAGTGGGAAGGTCTTACATCAGTCACTGCATTTGGGGCTTGCACAATAAACGTTTCCTAGCTTTTATTTGACTTTTTTTTTTTAAAACTAAGATTTCTTTGTATGCACCTGATCCCAGAGCAATGCATTTGCGCATAAAAACCCATAGCTATGCAAGAACTGATACTGAACAGAGAAGTTGATCATACTGTCTCTGTTCTAGGGGGCAAGTGGGAAAAGTGTCAGTGCTCTGTGAGTGACCTGGAACTATGTAAAAACCAAAGGAAGGGTTCTCTTCCAGGGACTCGGACATGTTGGTTTTTTCTAGGTCAGTGACAGATGGATTAGAAAGAGCTAAAAAGGAAGGATAAGGTTCTGAGTTAAAAGGACAACAAGGTAGGTAGTTTGCATCTAAGGAGGTCTGAGAATACAGCTGTACAAGAGGAGAGAGTGAAAGGAGACAGTATAAGACTGAACATGGGATTAAGAGAGAAAAATGAAGGGACAGAAAAATATAAACACTGTTTTCTTTCACCTTGCTTTTAATTGTGAAGAGCCTCCAACATGAACATTGTTTCCTTTTTCTTTCCCTCCCAAGAACCTTTGGCCAATTACAGAAAACTGAAAAGAAGAGATCTTTTCCTAGTGATTACAGTTCCTAGAAGATAATACGAGCTTTGTGAAAACAGGGGGAAATCCAGCTACTTTCATTCCAGTGCTCAGGAAGAAAGGGAGCTCTTCTTTCTCTCCCCTTCCTCTCAGGCATCTCTTTTTCTTAGCCAAAATACTTCTCCACAATCTGTCTCCCCATGGTATGCCAGCATTTCAGTTGCAAAATATAAACAACTGGCAAACACGAACACAAATGACAGATGAGGCACCTTGCTCCTTGTAACCCACAAACTGTTTTGGGGCAACAGTTGCAAACACATTTAAATGGCATGTTTCAGTGTACACATGTGGAAGATGCTTGAAAGCTATGTCACGGGAATTGCTAAACCTGCATTATTTTGCTCTCTGCCTAACACTTTTGTTCTGCAAGCTGGAAATAAATCCATATAAAAACAGTAACAGGAAACAGCTGCAACTGGTATTTGATTCAGCAGACACCAATTTCTGTCACACAGTCAGGAAGTGTAACCTTCTGTAACCCTGACCCATGTTCCAAGAAGGAGAAAGAAAAAAAAGGGGCAATTTCCTACTTCCAAGTGTCATTCTTTTATTGCAGCAACATTTCAAAACATTTTACAAAATAAAATTAATTAAAACCCTTTGACTCACTGCCATGAGTCACCACCTCACAGTGGGCAAATAATTGCCCAGACAGCTCATAGCCTATCAGAGACACCAGGGGGAAGACTTAGCCCAAGCCCAAGTCCTATGAGCTACATGATATCAGGTAGTGTTCATAGCAGAGATGCTTTGAGAGCTGGCAGACTGACCAGACTCTCACTCCTGGCCTTAATTCCTGATTTTGATCCCTGCCACTCTAGTCTTTGGCGGCCTTCCTTACCTTGCTTCAGTTTTACTTCTTCCCTGTCCCAAACTCTCCCTCATGGAGATATTTCCTTCAGCCTTGTCCTGTAGCTGTTACATGTAATTTGTCCAACAGCAAGAACATTAGCCTCTGACCATGGCCCTTTTCTTCCTCCTTGGACTACATCCCTTATGATCTCTTCAGTTCTTGATCTTTGTTCACTTTCACCCTGATCTCTGCAAATTCATCCCAGACCTGGCTGCCCACTTTCTGACCACAACAGCTATTTAGTGTAGCAAGCAAGAGGCAGGAATTAACAGGTTAGGCAGTTGACCCATGGCAGCAACTCAACATCCAAATTAGAATTAAAAATCCAGAGTTTCTGCACCTGCACTCAGCCCATCAGCCTCAAACAACACGTCTTTAAAATACTTCCCCTTTCTCCCTCATGGCCTCAGTGCAGTGCTCAGCTGCCAGAGCTGTATCCAGGAAGGTTATTCTGTCAGTCACAGCAAAACAAAATGGACATGGCTGGGATTTTCATTTTTCAACTACGAAGCTGAGGCAAGAGAGAGAATTCTACCTTTAATTGAAAGAAATAAAGTATGTAACACAGAAAAATGACAGCAGTATACGCTGCTTACTCCCCAAAAGTATTTGCTACCCCAAATAGCCTGCCATTTCATTCTACATGTCTAAAGTTTTACAATGAAAGTATTTGCTAGCTGCTGGCTATTAAAAAAGCTGGAAAAACAACCTGATATATATGTTTAAAGAAAATAAAACCCCACAATTTTATGAAATTAAAACAGCTTCAATGCACTAATTACATGACCTGTAGCTGAAACATTGTTCTGATGTTTATCTTAGCCTCTGCATGGGTAGTTTTCCCTTGCTGTTAATCCCATTAGCAGTAAAATGGACTAAGGTTTTGAATTCCTTTGTTCTATTTTTTTACGTTTAATTGCCGAGTTATTTCATATTGGTGACATTTTGCATTTGACTAGTTTCTTAAATAATGTAACTTATTCAGCAACGAAACTTTATCTTCTTTACAATCTAAATCTGCTTCCAGACAGATCAGTGAGTACAAGGCATAAGTAAACGGACATGATAAGTTTGCATTTTGTTATGCTCTGTGAAATAACAGAATCAATTCTTAATAGCTGTTTTCTTTCATCGTGCATGGATATTTCATTTTTATTTATGAAACCTTTCAGCATAAATGAAATAAAAGGGAAAAATAATGACAAAGGAAAAGGCCAAAATAGTGCTATTCCTCTTATATTTGTTTATATCAGATAGTGTGGAAAAGGAAATGGATGAAACAGTGGGAAAAATTAATATTCAAAGCAAGTATTAGAATCTGCTTCAAAACAGTAAAGTCTAACACTTACACTAATCTGTACTGTATAGTTAATCATAAAATCACTAAATTATTAATTTTATCTTATGGCTTCTGTTTAAAGTTCCAGACCTTGCGAAGACAGAGAGGCAATAAAATTAACCAGCCTTTCTGGAAGGGTCTTGTCATTACATAATTCTTGATTCTCTTGTCTTCAGCACCATCACATTTCTTTAAACTAGTCCAACACTCCTACTTTCAATGTTCCAAGTCACAGTCATTCTTCTGTCTTAGAGGGACTGTCAACACATATTCTAATAAACCAGAGTAGAGGCTGTTGAATGATATGAGGCAGTCCCTCTCCCAGGGGCTAAATATGCTGCCTTCATAACAGTCATGGGGCCTCCTGGCTGGTGCAGCAATGACTGGGTTTCCCACAGAGCAGTAGAGCACTACTGTTAAGGTATCTAGAGGCCCCTTTCCAAACTGCCTTTTTAATTTACTTAGTTGAGAATGTTAAACATGAAATAAAATGTGCACTTCAATTTTAAAACATCACGGCGGCTTCTAGTCTGAAGAAAGAATTGTGAGTACTGTCTTTAGGACTCCACTCCCAGTCTGCCACAGATTTACTGCATTATAACGATCACACCATTTCATCTGGCTGTTCCACACTGTATTCAATGACTACTCACAGATTTCTCAGGTGCTGAGCAGTTCCTCTTTTTTAATTCACAGATAATGCATTTTTTAAACAAATATCTTTTCTTCGGGATTTTTTTCAATGTGCCATAGATTTGCTAAATTAAGTTACTAACCTCTTTTATTCTTCTAAACTTTAAGAGTAAAAATGCCAAGCTACAGAAGATACTCTTCCAGCAATTATATGGGGTACTTTGGATCTTGGCTTTTAGCCATTTGTGTTGGTGACTTCAGGACTGGCTGTGGGTCTATCATATGGAAAAGTTCCAAGCTGGCTGTCTCAGCAACCTTTTATTCCAGAGTACCATATAGTTCTAAATCACCCTTCATTCTAGAGTGTACATTTTAGCCACTTGTGAGTCAGGGATAGAATGCACTAGCAGTTGGCTGACCATGTAATATGCTGGTTTTCCTTTACGCAGCATGTGCATATGCCCTTTTTTCCTCTAAGCGCAGCCATTAACAACATTTTATTTCTTGCTTCTTTATCCATTCCTTAGCATCCTAGCCTCTTTTCCCACCTCCCGCCCCAGGTCTGGTTCTGAGCTAAGTTTAGTTATGTCGTTTTCCCAAAGGCACACTAAGTTCTAACAGCTGGAATAGCGGCTCATATGTTACATGTCACTCATGACGTGTAAAGCTTTTTCTTAATACTAACAATGAACAGACATGCTGTTACATACTGTTGTGTAGGTATTAGGCAAAAACATCTTTGAAAAGCGTGGCTTCTATTCTGTGGCCACCTGTCCTTTCCACCAGTATTCAACCTAGGCCAGGATCTAAGGAGGCTGTCACCAGACAGTCAAGCAGCCTCAACTCTGAAGTTAGACTGAAAAATCCTACTTGTCCATCTGCATTTTGTTGGCACAATATAAACAGCTTATCTGAATACAATATGACCCAATGCCGCTTCATCTCCACAGGAAACTGCAGTCTAGAATACAAATGCTTTTGAAAGGGTCAAAGTCCCTCAAAGAAGTGATTTGGGGTCAAATTCTGCTTTTCTATACAGGCTATAGTTACCACGGATTTCATAAGGAGTAAGCAAAAAGAATATGAAAAAATTTGGCAAAGTTAGCTCTGAGTCTCCCAAGGCTTTAAGCATTTAAACACGGTTGCTTTTTTCCAATGCGATATTAATTATTTTTCAGACAATGACAAACAAGAAGCCCGGATCCAATGGTAGCAGTTTGCATTTGAGTTCTGCAATAATGGATTCGTATCAGAACATCAGCTCTAATACACAAAAGAATCTGAAATGAAACTCTCGTAACAAGAAGCATATTGTGGTCATCCTGTCCATCAACAAGCCCTTTAATCTTACAAATTTATTAAAATGCCACAGAGAGATGACATGAAACTAGATCTAGTGCTAAAAGTTAAGACTCACGGCAGACTCTTTCATCTGTTCCATCAGTGCAGTCCTTTACTCGATCACACCAGTATGCACTCGGGATACACTGTCCATTTGAACATGTGAACTGCTGACTTGAGCATGTCCTTCCCGCTGCAAGAAACAGGCACTCAATCAGTCTTTTACATCAACCAAGATTTTTTTATGCAGAAGAATATTTTCCCTCTTCCTCTTTAACTACTCCATCCTTCTCACAAATATTAGCGTAAGACTTTCTCTCCCTGTACCTTCATGTACTCAAGGAGATTAAAGAACACTTGACAAGCACATGGCAGATAACATAGCTCTATGAGGCCTTCTGTAGCCTGCAAGGTCACTGCTTTTCTCCACTGGAGGGGTTGACCTCTAGGTTAAAAATTATCTCCCTATAATTGTTCTGCCTAAAAGATTAAATTACCAATTCTCACCGTTTTAAAGTTTTCTCTATTATTTTGATTAGTGGGTCAAATTCCGTCAGTAACTGTAAGTTATTTGGTCAACTAGAATGCCACAATGTAAACACAGCAGAGCTGGAGCACTGCTTTCTAATACAGCCAGGGCCTCAACAGTCAGGGATATTTTACATTCATAACTAATAGAGGATCAAGAATGATGACGTCTCTTCTCGTGATAGCTGTGTCAGTGAAAAGCAACCACATAAAACTGTGCAATTCCACTTTGATTCTACTACAGCTAAATTAAACTCTCTGTTCTTAGACAAACTAATTGAATCTGTGAAGATATAGCTGAAGGGTGAAATTACTGCTACCTTCTCCTCCCTTCTGCCACCTGCACATTTGTTTCTTTCAAACTCATACTATGTCTCAACACCATCCCAGTCTATACACTGGCATCTGGTCTGCTGCTTTACAGGGGCTCTCTATTCATTCTTCTGTCAGCAGTGTTCCCAAAGTAAGATCAGCTACTGGGATACTAGAGTCATGAGGAAAATCAAGAGCAAGACAGTAAAGTAAAACAAGTTTGTTTTAATTCTGCATGTGACTTCCAGAGCTGTTGGCCATATTTCTCAGGAAAAATTTTTAACGTTTCAAGAAGGAAAAGCTCCTCCAGGATTCCCAAGCACAGAGATAAAAAGTCCCTTTAGAACAATAAGGACAAATACCAGAAGATGACTCAAAAACAGCAGCAGCAGCAGCACAGTGCCACTGTATAGTTACTAACACTCATGATTAACCACTACACGGAGAACGATGTTACAGTGACCCAGTTCAAAAGTCAACTCAGAGCTGTCGCTCATTTTGCATTTTGTATCTACAGATTCCTTAGTTAAAACATAACCAGCAGTTGTGCTGACACCTTCTCAGAGGAAGAGGGGAGCAAAAGGCAGTTAACCTTAGTTCCAATTTTTCCATCCTCAGTGGGAACAAGTATCAAGATATAAAAGCACAAATCAAGTCTGTGAGCAAAATCCTTCCAAAACTTAAACCTGTGAACCTCCCCAGAATCAAGGGGGTTAGTGAGTAGCTCCAGAGCTTTCAGTTTAAAGAAGTTATCCAAAAATTATACATAGAATCAAAAGGAAAATAAATGAATCTTATCCTCATCACTTAAAGTAACTTCTAATACTAGAAGTAGCACGAAATCTGTTCTTTAGAACACTACAACACTTGTTCTTCCTGTCTTATGCAATAACACAGAGAATGTAATTTGGTGCAATAATCATCTTGGTTCACTGTTCATCACTTCAGCACGTACTTAACTGTATGTAGCCCTTAAACTGCTTAGTCATGAAATTCGAAAATCAGAGTAACATTTTATTATCATCAGTATTTATCTTGCTATCAATACTGAAAAAAGAAAGAGCCTATGGCTATGGCAGTTATGCTGCTAAATGATTTCTTTGCTCTAAAATATACCGAGAACATTAAACACTTCAGTTTAAAACAGCAATTCGAACATGATTAATATACTGTTTAGCATATTAAAGTGAAATACTAATAGGAATTATGTCCTAAGTTTAAGCTGTCCAAATTATAATGAAAGACTAGACTTTCACCCCATACCAGGACTTTTTGTATTCCTTCTATATGAACATAAGAAAGAACAGCTCCGGTCATTTTAAATAATAATGCCATTAAACAGCATCACTGAAGATGGTACAAGAATCTTTAGCAATGTTTACTTCAGAGACTGATAATTCCTCCTTTTTTTGTATACATACAAATTTCAAAATTTTCTAGAAAGAAGTGAACTTTATAATTCTGAGATGCCAGTGTGAATTTTGTTATGCAATGAATAAAGCAGCTTTTTCTGTGACTAAGACCGTGTTTGAACATCATTTCATCATTTTTGGAACTACTAAATATTGTATCAACTATAAAACTAATATGCACTGTATATTTTTCTCCTTTTTTTCTCTTTTTAATTAACTGAAACATCAGTAATTTTCAGATTTCAAGACCTGGAGATGTCTTTTTGGACATATTTTCTGTATTTTATCTATTTTAGATTTCAGATTATTTCATTTCTAGAAACTGCTTTAGAGAGACTTTTCTGGTAAAAGCTGTACTTACAGCAGGCTTGTTTCTGTATGTTCTCAATATGCTGCTATGTGAAATACCTTATTTCACAAAGCTGGTATAACATTAGAACTTAAATACTTACGACATTGTTGATGCTCATCTGAGCCATCTTCACAGTCTTCCTCATCATCACAAACCCATGACTGTGGGATACATTCGCCATCAGTCTGACACTGAAACTGATTTCCCTCACAGGTAGGTTGTGCTAGTGTAAGCAATGAAAAAAATTGCATTTCACAGACATCTGGGAAAGCACTTTCAAAGAAAACAATTAAATAAGAGAAAAGAAGAGTTAAGGTTCAAGTGTGTCGACTGACTGTAACTTCTTTTAAAAACATGAAACATTTGACAAACCAAAGAAAATGGACAGAGCAGGGAGGGGAAAGTGGGCCAGCAGAAGGGTGCTCAAAGGCAAAATTTAGTTTAGTGAACTCCTGCGTATGAATCTTCAGTTTTGTATCCTCCCTGGAGACACAGGCTCCTCTAGAAGGCAAGTCACAGCAAAAGCTTAAGGCTCTGAACTGCCCTCTGACAGAGCCTCTATTTTTTCACTTATATATGGAGCCATACTAGCTTCCCTAGTCTCACAGAGGTCTGTTCAATTGCTCTCACTCCACCTCAGATGCTCTATCCCTGGTACGAAGAAGGTCTTTCAAAACAAGCTCATGACTCTTCTCTGTGAATTCATGAGGCAAAAGTGAGGGTCACGTCAGAACAATCTGAATAATGTTGTCCCAGTTCCACTCTGTACTTTTCTAATAGCCAAACAACAGGGAGCCATTAGAGAGAAAGATCAAAATAAACGTTTGAAACTGTGTTACAGCTTACTCCATCCCTAGTTAATACTCCTGTGAAGAATCACTAGCACAACACAGTCCACTAGACAGGACTCTGGTCTCAACCATCTTTTTCCTCAGGATCATGTTTTTGCAGTACTGTGAAGTCAACTAGAAACACTTTGTGCTCATGGGATGATATGCAAGCACAACTAACAATGTAAATAAAGCATCAAGGGAGAAAATTAAATCACTTTGTAGGTTTAGAATTGAGAAGTACAAAATCACATTAGAGGTAAAATAATTAGAGGGATAAAAATCGATCACATACTACAGACAATGCACTTCATGCACACTTTTTTTCGATTCCTGTTTAAGAACCACAGAATAATCTTGTAATATAATTTTAACCTTAGCCAGTTTTAAACAGTTTAAAACTATCTTCCTAGACACTTACGTGCCCCGCTACCTATAGCACATTAACATATTGTTTTTAAAAGTACAATTAATTGAAAAAACCTGAAAAGTTTAATTTTCATCTTCCTAATTCATTACATGTATGAAAATGAGAACAACTCAACTTCATGCTTAGAACTATGACAAATGTAGTAAGTGTCGGGGTTTGGGGGTTTTTTTATCCTTCACAAAGTCAACATGAATTTTACCCACTCCTTGTTCAAAGCCCAACCACTTCTTCCCAGTTGCAGTTCAGAACTAAGCTGAAATAGCAAGCTATAGGACAATGCCATTTTGTTTTGGCAGTTTAAGGAATTCTTCATCCAGAACTGCACTGGTTTTTGGAGCTAACTAAAGTGCTAAGCAACAAATCAGACTGCCAAGCTGTGTGAATGACCTCCAATTATTATATGGGTCAAGTAGCAAAGAAACAATCCAGTCTGAAAAGAATCAATATAAATTAGTCTTTCTCACTCCCTATCAGTTGAGGGGCAAAAACTGGCCTAACCTATACGTGGGCTGATAACTGCACCAGCCCACAAGACTTCAAAGAACACTAGAACCCAGAAGGTAACGTGCAGGCGAGTTCCTGAAAACAGACTGTGGAGGCAATTTCTTCATTTTCACAACTTTTTAACATTCATCTTGAGAGAATCATTGTGAATGGATATTACAGCCCATCTGAATGCAATTGTACTCCCTGAGCTGCTGGCACTGAGGATAACACAACCAACTCTAGACAACTAACCAAGACTCTACTTAAGGTGCAGTAGGTACAGCTTGTTGTCTAGGGCCTGAAAGATCCAAAGATCTGGAGCTCAAGTTATGCTGGTGGTAGCTGTATGTACATCCGATATTCAGGATTACTGCAATAATAGAATATAATACATTTCTACATCTACTTAGAACATTAGTTATCAAATGAAGCGGCATTATTGGACACTCAGATTTTTAAGAGAAGGCTAAGTCATGTTAGAAGTTGAGCGCTACTTGATTTTCTGACTACCAAAGCCAATGGACTCAAGAAATATGACTCTTAAGCAGATTCTGCAGCATCTCAAGACAACTGGTAGTTTTCTCCCCCTCCAATATTCATTCTTGTACCGCAGGTACAGTTGAGCACGTTGGGATCTCAGTATTTCTTATATTACAAAAAAGTTGCTCTATAGTTGTTTCACTTACGACAACCAGCTTCATCTGTATCATCCGAGCAGTCTCTAGCCCCATCGCACCTCCAATCTGCAGGAATACAGCGACCATTTCCACAGCGAAACTGCCCCCGCTCACACCCTGTGGTAAAGCAGAGTAACAAGTAGGTTAGCAGTACCAGCACATAAGAACAGACAGTGGAGTGCATTCATGTCAAACAACTGTAATCTATCCATCACCTTACGGCATGGAGAGAAAATAATATTATGATAATATAAAAATATAAATAAGTATATATATAAAAAAGATCTCTACACACCCAGTCAACCAAAAAAAGAAAAGAACGAGCTCTAAGTCTTACAGGACATTTCCCAACTAAATTGCTAGAAAATTCCCATAATTTTAATATTTGTATCTTATACAAACAAAAAAAAAAAAAGGAAAAATAACCCAAATAAGTCTCAGAGGAGCACCTACACTACAGAAACCTATTTAGCAGGAATGTATCAATTTTAAATTCACAAGCAGTATAGACTTAAATAAAGGTAGGGCATCATCTTCCACATTATTTCTAAGGGCTAAACATGCTAAACATTAGTCCTCCTCAGAGTCTCTGAGGATTAATAATAATAATCATCATCATCATCATCATCATCCACTTAGCTGATGTGGAAATCTTGTTTCAGCAGTGACTGCTTGAAAGTATAGAAAGACCTCAGTTTTGTTTTGGTTTTTAATAATGCCGTAATATTTAAAATCTTTCCTCTGAAGTACAGGAAAGCATGTCTTCAGTCAACATTTGCATAGCAAATAATTTTAAAAGAAATTAAGCTTTCAGACATTTATGGCTGATCAAAAGCTATCCTGCTGTCATTCCCTCCTGCTTGACCTACTAAGGATTAAGACCTGATAAAGAAGCATTCATTCCCAGGTGTAAATGCAGCTGGATCAGGCCTTTATTAGAGTCAACTAATGAAATCTCCAGCCCCACAGGAAAGAGAAAATGCACTGTTTACGGCCTTTCATTGTGACTACAGCCTCATAAAAAGGGAGTGAACAGTTTTATAGGTCCCCAGAACAATGAGCTATAACATAATTAAGTTCAATAGAGCTCTGTTTCATGTTAATCTGTTGTCAGCACCTCAGAGAAGGGAACACTGAAAAAGTCTGAGGTAGTAGCAAAGTCCAACTCTGAAGAAAAAAAATCCTGTTTCCTGATTTAATTAATAGCCATATGATAAAACTCCATCTTTCAATTATTCTGAGTGATTTGTCCAGAGAAGATAACCTCAGTATACATAAAGCACAACCACCTACTTTTTGAATTCATGATGACATAAATAACATGCTACCCTAACTTTCATGTAAAACCAGGCATATCAACACTGTCACATAAACACAGTTAAGTGATGTATTCCTAAGGGATATAGGCAAGCTACTTTATGCAAGGAATGTTCAAATCTGATTGTCTGGTAGTGACATCCTGATTTATAACGTATCCTGCAAATGGTCAAAAATTTCACTTGGATAAATGGTGGTACGGAGTGGTACAGGAGTATGTTCACCCAAATACCTTCTATAGACTAATGCATGATGGTGGTTGGTGGTGCAGGTCTGGGGTTGGTGGTGCAGGTCTCTTATCAACTACCTTTAAAACACAACAACCTCCCTTGCAAAAATGCCCTGAAGGAATGTACAAGTTCACTCTGGAATCCCAGGCCCTCTCGCTGAATTTTGCCCTACAAAGCAACATTTCCATATGAGATTAGCAGTTAAAGCTCTAATAAACACAACACATAAACCACCATTTATCAATTGGAATTACTATGCAAAGCAAATACTAAATCTGCTTGTATGTTTAGTATATTAGTGCTATTCAAAACCACTGGAATATTCATAGCCACTTACTTAAAAAGAGGTTACAATACAGAATTAAATCTGCATCCACATGATTAGAATTTCTAATGAAACAAATGCTTATAAACAAGCAATATGAACAATTTGCATATTATTTCTAAATAATAACTAGCCAAAAAAATTTCAAGCACTATGTACAACACTGCTAATTTCTTTTGCCTATCTTGTATTAAGTTACTATAGTTAAACATACCCTTAAAGTGATAAAAATGAGATAACACTGATAAACTTTTTAGAAAGCGTTATAAACATAGCAGCCTTTGTACAATATGAGAAATGGTAACTGAATGTTAACAGAAAACCTGCAAATCACGCAGTTCTCCTACACTCTGTAATACTTTGCAGAATTACAGTTTAAGTTGCTCACACCTACATACAGTAAGCGCTGTATCAACGTCCATTTATACAATTCTTCAGCAGACCTGTTATAATTCATTTAATTATGGCATTAGGCTTTTCAAATGTTATCTTCCATGCTTACTTATAACTGAAGGCAAAGAGCTCTGAAACACCTATAAAAAATATGAAAGACTGATACTTCACTTATCACTGTTTTATATTATCTTTAGAACAAATAAAATTACATAGCAGATAATTATGTTAATTCATTAAAAAGACAATCTTTGAAAATAAGTAATATGGAAGAAGTAAAAGTAATCTCCAGTATCAAGGGCACTTCTCACCAAGGTTCTAAAAAGCTTGTTTCAACTGCAAACAAAAACTATTCTAACTTTGATAAAGGAGAAAGTAATCAGGGGAAAATGCATGATTACAAAATTACTGCTACAAATACCCAGGAGAAATATCCAGAATGAAAGAAAAATAATGATGTCAGCAATAACCAGGTTTGTTACTGTAGACAACTACAGAGACCATTTTCTCAAAACTTAACTGTACATATTCTGCTAAAAACAAGTACTGGAAACTTAGGAGATCTGAAGAACTCTGATTTAGTTACTATGAATTTAGTTACACATTTTAAACAGTATTAATTTAAGTAAAAATGTTGCAGGCATTACTCTCACTCACTAGTAATGATCCACAGAGGAAGCATATGGAGTCCAAAAGGACTATTTCCATTGGTATATGCTATGCAATGTGAGCCTGCAGCACCTGGGTTTCAGCAAAAGCAGGGACTGTCAGAAGACGAGGGGTATCTGCTTGTTTATTGCCATTATTGGAAGCCTCAATTCACTGAGGGATTAGTCATTAGTAATTTTATGGAAGGTTTTGCTTTCAATAAGAGATTTTTTTTTTTTTTTAAATGGCAAGGCAGCTCATGAATCAGTCAGACATTGCCAAAAAATAATACTAATGAGCTAATTTCCATAGAAATTCTGATTTACTCTGACAGATGCTGATAAAACCAAACACCTCTTTCAGGCAAACAGAATCCTGGAGGAAATAACCACCGAGTTTAAAAACAAACAGTAAAACAATCAGTCTTCACTGTCATGCTTAAAATTTGCTGATAGAAAAGAATCTAGGTGACTTTTGAAAGTTCAAAATTCAGAAATGATTGAATTTTTTGGTGTTGCTCCTCTTTTACTACAATTCAGTTTGAGTCTTCTGACTGTGATTAAAGCACTACTAAAATATAGACTAAAAAACGCACGTCAGACCTTATGAATCACACCAGAACATATATAAAGAAGACTCTCTGGGCATTAACAAAAATAATTTTGAAAGATAAGATCTCTTTCAACTGCTCAATATTCAGGAAAACACCAAGGAAAAAACAAATATATCATCTTTAATATAAACCAGTCTACTACTGACAAATGCAAACCAAAGATCAGAAGCATCACTGGAAAAATATAGCCCAAAGCACTATTTCTGAACTTCTCGCTTACTATCTTTGGTCTTTACGCTAACTTTGTCACTAGACTTTTCATGGTTCTCTGTGCCTGGGATTCTCTTATAAGAGACTCCTGAGTGGATATTTAAGATTCACAGTTTGCTCAGGTAAAAACAAGAAGGCTAATATTACTGACTCTGGGTAAGCTACTTGCACAACATCACTGCCACTATTTTCCACTGGAATAAAGCAACATAATAGTGATTTTGTCAGAGCAAAGATTGAACAAAACACTAACCAAACAAAATACCTTTTTTTGCTTTTATCAAAAATAAATTTATTTCTTACCAAAGGAAATAATGCAATACAAGCACTATTCAATACAATTACCTTATGTTCTACAAGACAAGTTTTGCCCAACAAGTGTTGCCTGCATAGGAATGAAGTATCCTAAGCTAAACCACTGCCAAAGACAAACCCCACTGCCACTAGAGGATGGTAGTCAACCTTCACAACACTAATGAATTTTACTCAATGTCACACTAAGTCATAGAATCATAGAATCATAGAATCATTAAGGTTGGAAAAGACCTCTAAGATCATCGAGTCCAACCATCAACCCAACACCACCATGCCCACTAAACCATGTCCCTAAGTGCCTCATCTACACGTCTTTTCAATACCTCCAGGGATGGTGACTCAACCACTTCCCTGGGCAGCCTGTTCCAATGTTTCACCACTCTTTCAGTAAAGACATTTTTCCTCATGTCCAATCTAAACCTCCCCTGGCACAACTTGAGGCCATTTCTTCTCGTCCTATCGCTAGTTACTTGGGAGAAGAGACCGACACCCACCTCGCTACAACCTCCTTTCAGGTAGTTGTAGAGAGCGATGAGGTCTCCCCTCAGCCTCCTTTTCTCCAGGCTGAACAACCCCAGTTCCCTCAGCCGCTCCTCATCAGACTTGTTCTCCAGACCCCTCACCAGCCTCGTTGCCCTTCTCTGGACACGCTCCAGCACCTCGACGTCCTTCTTGTAGCGAGGGGCCCAAAACTGAACACAGTACTCGAGGTGCGGCCTCACCAGTGCTGAGTACAGGGGCACGATCACTTCCCTACTCCTGCTGGCCACACTATTTCTGATACAGGCCAGGATGCCATTGGCCTTCTTGGCCGCCTGGGCACACTGCCAGCTCATGTTCAGCCGGCTGTCAACCAGCACCCCCAGGTCCTTTTCCGCCGGGCAGCTCTCCAGCCACTCTTCCCCAAGCCTGTACCGCTGCATGGGGTTGTTGTGGCCAAAGTGCAGGACCCGGCACTTGGCCTTGTTGAATCTCATACAGTTGGCCTCGGCCCATCGATCCAGCCTGTCCAGGTCCCTCTGCAGAGCCTTCCTACCCTCGAGCAGATCAACACTCTCGCCCAACTTGGTGTCGTCTGCAAACTTACTGAGGGTACACTCAGTCCCCTCGTCCAGATCATTGATAAAGATATTGAACGAGACCAGCCCCAAAACTGAGCCCTGGGGAACACCGCTTGTGACCGGCCGCCAACTGGATTGAACTCCATTCACCACAACTCTCTGGGCCTGGCAGTCCAGACAGTTTTTGACCCAGCGCAGAGTACACCTGTCTAAGCTGTGAGCCGCCAGCTTCTCTAGGAGAATGCTGTGGGAGACGGTGTCAAAGGCCTTACTGAAGTCCAGGTAGACCACATCCACAGCCTTTCCCTCATCCACTAGGCGGGTCACCTGGTCATAGAAGGAGATCAGGTTGGTCAAGCAGGACCTGCCTCTCATGAATCCGTGCTGGCTGGGCCTGATCCCCTGGTTGTCCTGCACATGCCTTGTGAGCGCCCTCAAGATGAACCGCTCCATAACCTTCCCCGGCACCGAGGTCAGGCTGACAGGCCTGTAGTTCCCTGGATCCTCCTTCCGGCCCTTCTTGTAGATGGGCATCACATTGGCAAGCCTCCAGTCATCCGGGACCTCCCCTGTTAACCAGGACTGCTGATAAATGATGGAGAGTGGCTTGGTGAGCACCTCCGCCAGCTCCCTCAGCACTCTCAGGTGGATCCCATCCGGCCCCATAGACTTGTGAGCATCCAGGTGGCGCAGCAGGTCGTTGACTGCTTCCTCTTGGATTATGGGGGGTTCATCCTGCTCGCCGTCCCTGTCTTCCAGCTTGGGGGGCCAAGTACCCTGAGGATAACTGGTCTGCCTGTTAAAGACTGAGGCAAAGAAGGCATTGAGTACCTCAGCCTTTTCCTCATCCTCGGTGACAATGTTCCCCCCTGCATCCAATAAAGGATGGAGATTTTCCTTGGCTCTCTTCTTGTCATTAATATATTTGTAAAAACTTTTTTTGTTGTCTTTAATGACGGCGGCCAGATTGCGTTCTAGCTGGGCTTTTGCCTTTCTCATTTCTTCTCTGCACGACCTAACGAGATCCCTGTACTCTTCTTGAGTCGCCTGCCCCTTCTTCCACAAGTGGTAAACTCTCCTTTTTTTTCCTGAGTCCCAGCAAAAGCTCCCCGTTCAGCCAGGCCGGTCGTCTTCCCCGCCCGTTCTTCTTAAGGTGTACAGGGACAGCCTGCTCCTGCGCCTTTAAGACTTCCTTCTTGAAGATCATCCAGCCTTCCTGGACCCCTTTGCCCTTCAGGACTGTCTCCCAAAGTCATATGGAACTCCAGCAGAAGAGAGAGAGGTTAATAGCCTCAGGCATTTCACAGCACAATGTTTAACCCACAGGGCTACAGCCTTCAATAGGAAGGCAGTCCATTACACCCTCTCAACCTCCTCTGTGCTTCCTTTGCCGCAATATGTTTGTGTAGAAATATTTAGATTGAGAATTAAAGCCTAAATTCAATACTCTTGTATTAAAACCAGAATGTTATCTTCAGCTTATAATGGAAACCAATACTGCCTTACTCTCTGCCACTCTTTGCATTACTTTAGACTCCTTTCAGCTCCTCTATGAACAGTTCTAGTCTTTTCTAATTCTTTTCATACATTTTCTACCTGCCCATTCAACCTTGAAGTCCCTCATACTTTTAACTTTGACTACAAATCTTTTGAATTACATTTGTCATCCAGATTAATGGCACCATGACTGTCTATTCTGACTATACAGGATAGGCCAAAAACCCTCATTCGTTCTTTCTTCCTCATGCTCACAATACCTCTGAGAACTGCTAACACCTCTTCAACAGTTAAGCTTGAATGAAAGATTTAAAGTAATGAAGAATATATTAAGCCCAGGGTAGACTGTACCACTCTCAAGCTGTCCACTCAAAAATGAAACTTACACTGCTGCAATTACTCTCTCAACATATTTTTGAGGAATCATCTCTCTCAACATATTTTTTGCATTTAAAAGAGTAACGTTCTTCAAGGCAATATTTTTTCAACTGCACAGTTCCACCTTTAATACATCTGCAGTTTTTCAACAGGTAAGTGCAAATGAACTGTACATTACAAGCCTCTTCCACATAAATTTTAATAGAAATAAGTGACAAGCTCTCTTTTCTCCCTTTCTGCCTTCCAACAATGGGTACTCTTTGTTCCAATTTGGCCCCCAAACAGAAGAGCCCACTCCAGTGGCCTCACAGGTAGAAGAATCCTGGAGAATCACCTTCCATACACTTAGATGTCAGATTTTTGCCTAGCTTAATTCTATGTCAAACAGCCTGAGGTTTTGGAATGCTTAAGGAGGGGAAGCTAAACCTCTGGAAATTCCATCTCTGTTCCCCCACACTAATGAAGAAAGAAGTAAAACCCATAGTTCAGGAAAAACCTTTGCTTATTATTGTAAAATGCCCTGTGATACTGAAAAGTAGTATTCTGCTAGCAATTATAATAGGCAAATGAACAAAGATTATTTAAAATATAAAGAAAAATACAGTCTGATAAAATTACACTAAATTTCATATACCTTGAGACAATATTTAACTTTCAGTCTTTCTACACTCTGCAAACTCCATTATATTTAATACAAACTATTCAGATTAAAAAAACCACAGACCACATGAGCATTTATAGGTATTACAGAAAGCAGTACAAGATCTTCAGTCTTCAAGACTGTGAAACACAGAACATCTTTTGTACCTACATGTCTCTAAACTAGATTATATTAGAGAAATAATTTTAACTGACAATATCAACACAAAGACAGTACAAATGTGAGTCTGCACCCACTTCACATGACTGCAAGTTCTCTGTATACAGATTGATAGGTGGACAGGGGACTAGTCAAGGGACAATCTGAAGCAGAAGAGCTGCAGTGCCAGAGAGAGAGTTACAGTGTTAATAGGGAAGTATAGGATTTCTATTACTGAATTATCATCCAATCGCATACTATAACAAGATTATTTTTAGTAAAATAGCATCTACAGACTCAGTAGTTGATCAAGGACTCTTGATCAGTGCCTTGCACTGTACAAACACTTAACAAAATGAAGGGTCACACCCTAGACAGTTCGCAGCATAAAGATGATAGGCACTTAAACTCACCTGGGTGCCCCAATGTCAACAAGCAAAGGCCAAATGGTGCCATTCTTCCCTTCACCAATGCGTATTCATATTCTACTGTTTCTCCAGTAGCACTCCAGGAAGTCACAGTACATGAGAGGCACACTGTTTTGCTGGTGTATTTATTAGACAGCACAAGAAACAAGGCACACACACCTTGATCCTTCCTATGAAGGGGCCTCCAACCTTCTACCAGTCAGTGTTGGAAGGATTCCTAGCCAGAGACTCCATCTCTAACTCTGGTGTGTTTAACAGTGATCAATGCGCTACTCTTCACAAAAGTTGTCTACTCTGTTTTTTAGTTCATTTATTCTTCTGAATGCCAACAACATCATGTGATGCATGTGCAGAAGTACTTAGTTTATTTAATTTGATTGTTTTATTATGCACTCCCTAGCCCCCAAGCAAAGATGCAGACATTTTAGAAAATTTTCTGGTACACAAATCATACAGATTACTTCAGATTTCTTTACGGGAGGGGGGATGTGGAAATGATAAAGGACTGAACTTGAAGCAACAGATCTGGTTCTCCACTGACATGTTAACTGGACTAAGAGATTTGGCTCCCAAGTCCCAGTTGCACAGCTTCCTCAAAAATTAGAAAAAAAGTAGAAACCCATTGATGACAATAATAAAAAAGCCTTTGCTCCACCAAACAGCAGAAAATTATATTTCTAGCCCTTCTCCCTAAAAATCCACTCACATGTACAACTTTATATATTATTGGATTATAAATAGAACTGATGTCAGGAGGGTGAGAGGAATGAAAACAGAAGAGAAACTTAAGTTTAATCTTTGCTCATTTGTTTCTTTCTGTAAGCCTACCTGGATATGCAAAGTCTATTTCCATCTCAGATGAATGAGCTAGATACTCCATACTCACAGGAGAGGAAGTTTTGAGTAAATCACATCCTGAGTTCAGTGGAATGATGGGTATTAGAAGCTGTAATAAATGGATCTTGTCTGTCAGAGTAGAACCCAGTAACTACATTTTAAATTTTTACTCACTGATTTTTAATAAAAAGCACCTTAAAATTCAAGAACAAAAGTAAAAGTTTTGTCTTTCAGTATGGACTTAGAAATACCATGTTTCACTGCAGCAACAGAAGATTTTTGTGGTTTCCCTTTCAAAACCACTTGCCAAGTAGTAAAAAAAAAAACAAACCCAAACCAAAAAACAAAGGAAGTCTGGAGACAGTAAAATCTACGTTATATTCTGTGCTTTGTGTCTGCATGCTCTTGCACATACAGACATTTGTCAACTAAAACCACTGTTAAAACTAAAGCATCAAATCTCATTTTAATAATGCTCTCATGCAAAATCTTTTAAAAAAATACTTAAAATTAGTGTATTCTATGTTAAACGATTTGTTTTCAGTTAATACAGTTATAAAAGGACTACAGATTCATTTCTGCTAATGCCTCAACATAAATCCAAGAATTAAAGAAATTCAGGATTTTAATCTACTGAAACTAAGCAGGAAAGCTTTCCTGCAAAGAAAAAAGGGTTCAAGTCTCCTGCAGACATCAAGTTCAAAGGAATGACACTGTAAATGCCTCCTAGCAACGTTGAAGATATTCATAATCCTCATCCTCCCTGCCTTACTTTAGCTTTATTAATTGAAAAAGCAATGAATGCAAACAGCCTGATAAAAATAGAAACGGTTTATAAATTCATTTTTACCAAATCTATTCAATTTTATTTTTTCAAGTATAAGCCTGAACTAATAATAAAGAGAACAAGCTCCTAATTTTCTGATAAACCACATATGGACCTCTTAGAAAAAACTCTCAGTTTTAATTTTTTTTTTTCTTAAAAGCTCTGGTATTCAGAACAAAATAACTATGGTTTCTACATTATCACTTTAAAACCAGCCATTCTGGAAGAACTAAAAAAAAATTAAGATATACAATAATTTAGTATTATTCACACTAACCCTAAATGTAAAAAAAATAAACTTAGATTTAAAATCATGACAGTTTATTTATCATACATGCTCACAAACAGCACATATCCACACTATGTATCTTTACCATCATACAGTACTATAAGCAAATTAATAAAAATTAAGTTCCTTTATAATCTTGCTTCAACTCACACACTTTCTAAAAAGCAACAAATAAACTCTTACTATCTTCTTAGTCCTATTACAAGGCAGGAATAAGAAATAATCCTTTTAAGCAAGGGCTAATTCTAATAGACAGGAGGTGATACTCCTTTCTACTGATAAAGTGAATATTCTTTATATTGAACAGACCAGGTTCTTTCTTCCATTTAAGTCACTGTCAAATTTCTCATACTTCAGTGATAACTGAGAATCAGCCATTAATTTTTGTTGGACACTTTCTTTAACCCAACTGTATATAAAGTATTTTCCAAGGTGAGACTAATAAAAACTACTTGTACTCCTTTCTTAGAGAATTTAGTAAAGTATTATCTGTATGGCCAAACTCAAGAGAACCAGTATTTGCAGTACTGAAAGATTAGCCTTCACAATATAAAAATGTATTTCAGACACATTACATGTAAAGAACATGTTCTGCACTAAATTGAATAACCTCAACCAGTTGTCTTGACATTAGGTGTCTTAATCCACATAAATCAATTGCGATTCTGTTAGCTGGGTAAGCGAAGCAAGCACTGTGGATCTCTAAGGAAGCATAAATGTCTGAGCTCTCCTAAGCTTCTTTTTCATGAGCGGCACATTAAATATGCAAAAATCTGTTCTAATTGACCAAATGACATAAAGAGGAAGAAGAACAAGCAAAAACAGTAGAAATAAAGACACCCCCAGTTACTCACAGAAGGAAGTATCCCAAGCATTTTCATAAGAATGAACCTTGCTAATGGCCCCAAGGCTGTTGTAGAATAACAATTGGGTAACAGACTGAGGCAGGGGGGGAATATGACAAAACGAGAAAAATCTTCAAGACTAGGAAGTATTTACAACTACACAGTGTGTGGAAAACGGAAAAAAAAAGTGCTTGAACAACTTAGAGAGAACATGTACAGTACATACTACTGAGAAAGTCCAATAGATGCAGTAGCAGACGATACAACAACCTTCTCAGGAAACTATTCTCATTTTGAGAGCTGTACTGTATTTTAAATAAGTTTTCCAACCAATGTGCTGTTTGGTCTCAAAATTAGACCCCATGCTGAGATGGTGAGCTGCATTCAATTCAGTTGTGCTCTCCTGAAAGCTGATGAGTCATTGTAGCACTAGGAATCAGCCTCAGTAAGAGCCTTCCAATCCAGTTTGTGACAGTGAGATTGTGTAATTTTTTATATTTCTTTTATGTATTATTGCTAGATTGAAAATTGCTATGCAACATGTAACACTTTGCCAAATCATAAACCTTACTGGAATACTATATCACAAGTTATTAAATGAAAAATTAAACTTGTCATGCAAAAAATAAACCACTTTCTCTTACAGACAATAAACACGATAAGCACATAAAGCAAAAGCTATTTCTCTCTTCGCACCACAGAAGCCATATCTGTAACAAAATTCTTCACTACTTGAGTAGCACCATCATAACTAGTGGGACTCTAGATAAAAAAGACAATTTAAGCTGTGTCCCAAAGCTTCACAGGGTACTAGTCATCATTTTGCACTTCAAAAATAGTGACTGTTACTTGTTGCAAACTAAACGTGAGAACATTTTCAGAAAAGCGGAAAAACTGAAGTGTCAGTACAGAATAGATAGATCATATGCTACAAGCATCTAGTGTGCCTAGACAGACATTCTAATGCTACTTACTGTTGCCCATGACATTAGGAAATACATATATTTCTTCGGATGCATTGACACTCATCACGTTTCTCCCTTATTCAGGAGTGACTCAATTTCAGCTAGCAGCTAACAGCTATGGCTTGTCACTCCTTATCAAGTTTCTTGAAAAGGAAATTCCATATGTGAAGGCAGGCCTGAGTAAAGAAAGGATCACCTGAACTGAAACAACAATGTTGTCAAAGTTGCATTTTGTGTGAGCACATTGATCTTAACAGACCTGAAGATGAACAATAAGAATTAAGTCATCCTTTGGCTATGTCATTTTTAAATGTGGTAAATTTCTTTAGAGTTTTCAGTTTAAAAAAATAATTTTAAAAAATCCTTTCACCCAAATAGGAATACTAATGAGTTTGTCAAATTAAAAAGACAAAGTGCTTGAATTCATCAGAAGAGGATAAATACAAGAATATCATCTCCCACTGAAACATTACCCTTCCTGTCAGCCCCAATGGAAGCATTTTACTCAGATCTCCTCTCACCAGCCAAACTCTACAACTGTCAGATTTACTCACCCATCTGGATTTTTTAAGGATGCTTGATTCTGCTGCTAATTCTCTTCATTGGTGGCTGCTAGGCATAATATTTTAAGTAATTCTTTAAATTACATTAGCTAGCTACTCTAAGTAGCATTCCAGGCACAGAAGTGAATAGCAGGGAAGAAGGGTCTCCTGCTCTAGCTTGTGTAGCTGGGTAAGCCCTACACTTGCTGCACCCTTGGAAACACAAGAGCATGCAAGTACTGCATACTATGTACTTACATCCAGAAGCAAACACACAAAACCACAGGAAAGGCACATGTTGTCTCCCAAGTTTCACAGTGGTAGCACACAACTTATAAATTATAACATTGCTCACAGAACTACAGGCATTTGCCTACAGACGTGCAACCTTTAAATCGTAATCCCTTCCTCATAGCAATAGTTTCCATCAGTCTTTCAAAATGCCTGCTAGGAAGAAGATTGCAACCACACCTGGTATATTGCTGGCCACAGAGTATCTCCATACAGAATGTTTAATGACCAAGATTTTCCCTTAACAGGGTGATAATTTGGGTCTCTCTCTCTCCCTCTCTCCTACCTTATGAAATTTCTTGGGATTTAAGCCTCTGAGAATTCTTGACCCCTATTAGAAAAAATTAAATAGGCCAACAAGATAAAAAGTATTGCACATCTATTAAAAAAAAAAGCAATTGATTGCTAAAGTGTCTTTTCTTTAGGAAACCAAACAAAAACCAAAGAGGAATGGTTTCTGTTACTTAATAGGTGATAAAGTCTTAATATGGATAAAGTAATCCATCAAGGTTGGAGCTCTTACCTCACTCTTAATTAATTTAAATTTTGCTACTCATTATTTTATTGGATTTAACTATTTGTCTTTTAGTTTCTTTTTTCCTCAGACAAATCCAAGAGATACCCAAATTCCTAAAGGATTTAAAGTTCAGCTTTAAAGTTTTATTATTTTTTGTATTTTCACTGTAAGATAACCATTTTATAACGCATTCTGTGGCAGGCTTAATAAAGTTAAAAACTGAAAAACTAATAAAAGCTAGTTGTAACAGCATTTTTGCATTTCCGATTTTGTTAAATCGTCATTTTTTTCAATTGCCTACAGTTAGAACACAAATGCCATGACAGGATATCACTTCTGCAAGTGCCAAAGGAGACGGATTGTCGTTGTTGCCCTCTTTACTCAGGCAGAGCTCCCAGTGAAGCAGATGGCCGGCCTGCCTGAGCAAAAAGACAGGTCACAACTGAGCTATGTCTGAGGCTCTGTTCAGATTTCCCATTGGTTCAGCCAACAGAAATTTGTCAATGCTCAGATTAACAACTGAAGTAGATGCAGTTTAATTACTCCACTAAATACCTTTCATGCACTGCAGAGGTAACAAAAGGAATTTTAGTACTTTGCTACATTTACAGAATACTAGGAACAAAAATTCATTTTCAGTGAGGCTTTAAAGTGCATTCTGTGGCTGACTTCATACAGAAAAGTAAAAACTGCAAAGCTCATAAAAACAGCTCGCATATTCATACGGAAGACACCACAAAATTTGTCACTCATTTCAGACACAAACTGGAGCTCGTTTGTTTCACATGAAATGGTTTAAAAACCTATTAGACCTTGCAGTAGTAAAAGTTATTTTTATTAACACAGCTAGAAGGCCAACAAAAACTGCAGCAGCATTCCATGTACTTGGTTATCATCCAACTCATTTATTGCATAGCAGGTTGAGAATAGCCCTACAATCCTGCTCAAAAGTGAACACGTGAGCAGTCCCATTCAAGTCAAGCCATCTGTTTACACTAGACAACTTTACAAAAGGGTTTCCCGCAGTGCTAACACTGGTTCACTATAGCCCTGATGGGACCACTCTTGTAACTAGCATGCTAGGCAAGCATTTCCTATATGTTCTTAGCAGTAGCATTTAAGCAGTGGTTGCATGGCCAGCTGAGCCAACCCACTGACTTACCATAGGAAAAAGGGCTCTCTCTTTCTCTCCCTCTTTCCAGCTCCTCTCCTTCTCCCACTTGATGCCAAGGTTCACTTTATTTTCCAAACTCCAGTAACTACCAGACCTTTCTGCATGCTGTTCTAAATCACTAACCCACCAGGAAACCACCTAATTCCCTAGGCCTGGTTTAGTTTTCCTCCAGATTTGTAAGTGAAAGCAGCTCACAGAGAGGTCCGATGAGCAGCAGTCCTAGCACAAAGCAAGCAGCGAGAACTCAAGGCTGGCAGCAACATGGGAATGGGACACTGGAGGACAGAGGGAGGGAGAGTGGGGCCTCCTGCTTTCAGCAGCAGTGAACTGTTCAATTGGCTCATCGCTTCTCACGAAACTATACCCTTATTTGACAAGGTATGACTAAATGGGGTCTCCCACTGGTGTTGAATGATGGGAACTTTACATAGTAAACCTCCTTCTTCCAGGCAAACCTGCAGAGGATTACTGATATATGTATGTACTCCATTCCTGCAGGCCCTATACTTCATCAAACTAAACTCTCTGTGGTGTATTTATCTGAGTTGATAATGTGAACAATGGTTTGTGAAGATAAAAACCATACCTAGATTCTGAATATATCAGTGAATGTATCAGTTCCTGGGATATCTTGTGGACTATGCCTTTTTTTTTTTTTTTTTTTTTTTTAAAGAGGTGCCACAGAACACAACTAAAACCCCCATCCTTCTTGCTCCACAAAAGCATGAGCCTGCAATCCCCATCAAAGGGAGTCCCTATTGGAACGGACCCCCATTCTTCGACTCAACTCAGCAGGGTGTAGTATCATGACCTGCTTGTGCAAGAAAATAATTGGGCAGGCACACTGCTGCTGTAAACGGTGCCCTTTTGCTGAAGATCTGGCTTCTCGATTGTAAAACAAAGGCAACTTATTCATGTTAAAAGCATAAAATAGAACAGGTCATAAAAGTAGAACAATTTCAGTCAACTCTTATGTATCATTTCATTAATCCAAAACAAAACTTGTAACAGTGATCCTTAGATCTCTAATCCACTTTAAGCATTGCAAAACAAAGAAAACATTAAAAGCCTTGAAACCAGCAGTAAAAGCTTATGGAATCCGCTAAAGGCTATCCATTCCATTAAACATTTCTATGCTTACTCATTAAACTTCATTTTCTTAAACTGTTCTAAAAGTGTGCTGAGCTAAGGAAGCAAAAAGCAGTCAGTAAAATGAACATTATCATAAGAAAGTGGACTTCAAAATGGATCTCAAACAATAATAAGCTATTAAAAGAGATGTTTACTCTTCACTGAATCCTATTTTCTATCTCGTAGATCAGTACAACTCAGGGATAATTTCTTTGAAATTAATGGAGTTGCACTGGGTTGACTCAGAAGAAACCTTGTTATTCCTTCATCTAGAAACAGCTCAAGGTATCTTTAAGAATAAAGTATAATTATCAAATTATATAAAGAAGCACTTTAGTTTTAAATAATTTGAAAAAAGGCTCTGTCCTTTATTTGCCACGTTCAGTGTAAGCTATTAAAAAGAAGCTGACAAATTATCTGATTATCATTGCTAATTAGCCACAGTAGAATAAAAACATCAACTTCTCTTTAAATAGATGTCAACCTGTAGATCATTAATTAGAAGGGACCTTTAATGTTTTTCAACAATGACAACTTTTAGAAAGTGTAATTTCCTTTGAAAGATCCAAAGTGCTATATGGTTCCAGTGCTTTTTAAGCAGAGCTCTAAAAGAGGAGAAACAATTATAAACTCCTGCTTAAAAAAGTGATATTACAATGTGATTCAGAGTTACATATTTGTCTATCTGAAGAGTTTTCACAAGCTCTCAGATCTAAAAATAATTATTGCAGGAAGACTGAATGGCATTTGATCCAATATTCATAAAGATAAAATGAACTACCTCTACAATGTGCCTGTTTACTGCTCAATTAAAAATAAGAGTATTCAGATTAAAAAAAAAAAATCTCAACAGAAGAACCTCCAGGTTCAGTGCTAAATAATGAGGAGTTAAAAAAAACCACCATTGGGCTTTGATCTGGCAATAATCTAACAGTGCAAGAAGGCATATGGAAGGGGAAAGGCTCCAAACAGTGTGATTGATTTCATGTCAATGCAGGAAGCCCAAAAGGAAAAGAATTAAAAGGCTTTAATGAAACTGCATTCTACCTTTCCCCCAAATGAATCTTTGCTCATTTCTTGCAAAACACATGGAAAGTAAATCCGGATTAAAGTAGGATTTCATTGCTCAAATTTCCAATCAGCTCAATATATGAAAGAAGGTTTTGGGTTGTCTTACAGGGAAATAGAAGCATCGCATACATCACACATTTATCTTAGTTGAGATCTCCTTAGATGTTCTGTCTCTATTTGTCTTGACTCCTGTAGCTTAATTATTTACTGTAATTCTAGCATTTGGCATAGAACCTAAATCCAAACAGGTGTCATCCAGTTACTGCTTTCAATTTTTAACTAAAATTCTGGGGTTTGTCCCATTCTTTCCTTTAGCTGATTACTTTGCAAATTCCTGATATGCTTTGCTGAACAGAATACAGAAAAAGAGTAAATTATTAAGAAAAATCAAGAGATGTACTAAAAGAGGGCTACTCATTAAAAAGAACCACACACACATACACACACAAAAAAAAGACTGTTAGTGCACAGAAATACCACTCATTAATTCAAATGTGAGAAGATTATAATGTGTTTCATTGCTGGGTATGTTTAAATTGTTAGCCCTTAGGAAATAAACTAGTTCAGAGCCAGGTAGATGGACACTCAGTGGGATTTTTGCTCCTGATTTTGTGCGAGTACATCTCCAAGAAAAACCAAGGAAATTATACCAGTGCAGGATTATGAAAACTGCAGCCCATAGGTCATGCACAATACCTACTGAATTGTACGTCAGGATTGCATTGGTATATTCATTTTCTTTGCCATCCTTTCTCCCTTCTCATTACTCCCAAATCCTCAGTCCCCCAAGGAAAGTCTCACTCAAGGTCTTCAAACACTAGGTCTTGGCAGGAGCGTAATCGTACAGACAGGCTTCTCTGTCAATTAAACGTGCACAGCGCTGTACAAGGGAGTATGAATACTGACTCTGGCCTGTCGCCTACAGCAACGTCAGTATACATCATCCTACAGACAGATTAAATACATTTGAGTGAAGGCAATGTCTAAAAAACAATGAATTATTAATTTGGAGACTGAACTATCACAATGCTTGATGGAAAAGCATGTTTCTCCGTGCCATTCTGGAAAGAGCTGCTGTAGCTCTTCTCTACTTAGTCTTACTGTACCTATTCATTACTGGCCTCACTTCATGCAAATTTTCATTGTGATTTCTGAGATATATCACACCATATAGATTCATTCCTAGAATAGCCTTCATTCTCAGACTAATAGAGACCTTATAATGGTAACAAATTTTAGTCATATTGGCTTGGGACACATTTAAGCTGATGATTTATCATTGCAGAGATTCAGGATGTAAATCAAATTTGAGGCACAAACTTTTGTGTTACAGCAAAGTTTCCGCAGAAATCACGTTTTGCCAAGATGCGTACAGAATAGATAATCAGCTTTCCTAAAAAAATACTTTAAATTAAAAGTCTTCTGATCTTGAGATCAACAACAGAAACCTCAAAAAAAAGTCAGTAAACTATGAGTTATTGAAAAGAGCAGCAAAAAATAAATACTAGAAATGAGCCTAGCTGTGATCTTCTGGCCTCTTAACTCAATATAGAATCCAAAAATTAAAAAAATTAGCATATGTGTAAAGACCATTAATGGAGATGCTTGCATTTCCAGCTGCATTTCCCAGAATTCAAAAGTTTACACGAATGTTATGATTATCAGCAAGGAAAATATACAGCCTGGCTAAGCAATCATTGATCTCATACAATTCACAGAAATGTGAATCTGTCATCTTTGATTTCATACATGGTGTGCTAAAGAAATAAAAAGACGCTCAGAAGTATCCACCAGAAAGAGGGGGGAAGGAAACAGCAATTTAAACATTGTAAATTACACAATACAGTGAAATCCTGGCCTTTACATAGCAATTTGGTACTGTGCAATAAATCGCAGTGAAGCCAGAATTTCAGTGTAAATACATGCAAGTCTGAAAAAAGATGATACTGGCATTGTTTTGTAACTTGCACTAATTTAACAGAATTGGTGACAAAAATCAATACCAATGTCATTTACTAAATAATTCATATTATTTTAATACAAATACATTTATTTTCTGGAAGATTTACATCATCTCTGTTGAAAGCAGGTCATCAAAACCTAAGGGACACCAAAAAGCAATGAAAGAAATTTAAGTGATCTGAAATATATAGGTTATAGAAATATTACCTATAGTAGATTTGTGAAGAATGTTCTTAATACTTTGTGTCTAGAAAGAAGGGTTCTTTTTTATAAAGAAAAGCAGGTTTCTATGAATGATTTATATTTTATATATACAAATGATTTTATAAAGAAACTAAACAGTTCCTGTGATGCAACCATTAAGAACAGAAAAAATTCAAATGCTCTCAGGTGCTAAATCCTCATCAAAAAAAGTACAGCAGGCCTTCCATGTTAGATAAGGTGAGCCCAATAACAGATACTACGTGGAATATTGCACGAGTATGTAGATCTGGTATGCTTTGCAGTAACATTAAAGAACTCATTGTTCAAATGTGAAGTTGCCCTAGTGATCTCATTTGCCCTCTGCAAAACTGCTGAGAGTACAACATTCATCCAGTGTCTCTAGTTTATGACTATGAGCGTGAAGCACTGAGCTTCCTCAAAACAAACATTAACGTTAGTCCCGTGATGCTCCTTCTTGACACTACCTTCATTTAGGTAGTTTTTTAGATTCCTACTGCAATTTTTTCTGATAACAGTTACCCCACAGGCAACAAGGCTTATAGAGTAAAGGTTGCAGAACCAGGCCCTGTACTACTGGCAATTACAAGAGGGAGTATTTTTATTCAGTTTATAAATTGTATGTTTAATTCCAGTAAATCCAGAATTAGATAAATCAAGGAAGAATCATGATACTATCATTTGAGCAAGTGCTCAGGAGAAACTACTTCTAGAAACATCGAGCTTATACGGGGAACACTCAGGTATTGCCAACAAAAACCTTCAAAAACATCATGGAAGCACCTTTGAAAATATTGAGGATTAGGCAAGATAATATGATTTTCACCATTTTCCTTCTGAGCCTTTGAATCACTTTCATGATTCTGTTAATTTTTTTTTTAAATGACAGTCTGACATGATCTCTCAAGGAGCTGGAACTTAAGGATACCAAATATTTCACAATAATAATCACAGTGTGGCCAAGATTGCTATCCAGAGGTTTTACTAGTATCGGTTACCCGTTACTAAAACTATATTGTTTCATTTGCACAGTTATTCTACTCTGGTGGGGGGGGAGGGGGGCAGGACACCATCAATGTAAAAACTGCCTACGGATGCTAGTTCAAAGCTTCCCACTGCTTATCCTGTCATGGCATTTACCAGACACATCCTGAACAGTCAAAAGTAGCTGTAGAGCAAAGAAACTTTTAGATCAGCACTGCAGCTTCCATTCTATCCAATGTAAAATAATAGTGCATTGGATTAACTCTGCCCAGTGTGACCTCCTTGGCTAGAGCTTTTGCAGGTCTCCTGCTGCACATTAGCTATCTCCTATCTCCCTGCTCGTAAGTGGAAGCTGCTAGCAGCAGTTGCTGTATAATTACTTACTTGATTCTGTCTAAGGAGCTTAAACTAAGAGTTGAGCAAAGAAAGCAGATTAACAATTTGAACGCACACGTAATACACAGACACAACCAGCAGGACTGCCAAGTCAATACATGGGGCCGAGGAAATGCACTTCAGCCACTCTCACTCCAACAAGACAGGCTTCATTTTCACTGCAGGGCAATTAAACTGCGTGAAGAGAGGAAGACAGGACGAGATGGGCTGCAGTCACAGGCTGGGGAGAGGACTGGAGACATGGCTACTCCATCCCTAGCAGCCAGATTAGTACCAGAGGAGCGGCACGCAGCCTGCTCTGCCCGTCACATGCTCCCAGGTGTCGCCTAGCAACAGCAAAGCCCAGAGAAAAAGTTCTCCCTCTCTTAACTTCAAATCTGCGTCTGAGACCGACTAAGGGGAGCTTATTGTGCTCCAGACTAAGCATCTGTTTCTTTCTTATAGCCTTCTGTAAATGACTGCATATACCACACGTATGCAAGCCTGTCCACGCATAAAGCCCCCCCACAGGCACAACCTGCCTATGTGCAAGTGCCGCAGCCTGTGCGCTTCTCATCAAAAACAACTCTAGGTACAATTTTAGTGGTCACCAAACCTGCTCTCGGAATGCAGGTGAACTCTGCTCTGCAAAACCACCCCCACTTCAGCAACAAAAAGGGCACAAAGATCACAAGGAAAAAATGCAAAAACTCTGGGGTGATTTTTTTTTTTTTTAACCTTATCCACAGAGCCAGTAAGCAGTACTCATCTCAGGAAAAGCTGCCCACTTGCATCTCTGTAAAACTGTGAGTTTAGACTGTGCAATTGCAAAGTCTGAGCTGTCCCTCCAAATTTAGCAACATTTGTGTGTTGCTGTCTTGTACAACCAGAAAAAAGTTTGTACAAACAAGAAAAACAACCAGAAAAAACATCCTGGGATAATTTAAAACCAAGATGAAGTGAAGCTAAACAGCCGGAGGTGTTTATAGTGTTTTTTAAGGCGCTACTTCCTTTTACACAACAGAAATCGACCATCAAATGACTCCTGGAAAGAGCCAACTGTCTCCCCTAGCTATTAGAAAGAAATCCTTGAATTGGCTCCCGTTAACCCTCTACTTTCATGCACTTTGGTCTTTTTCTCATAGAAGTCCCCAGAACAGGGATGTGCTCCTTGCAGTGCAAGTCCCATTCCGGAGAGGCTGGAGCACAGCGCTTACCTTGGCAACTGCCCTGCATTATGCATGCAGTGAATAATACGAGCAGTTTGCAAGCAGTTGCTGCTCTTCCATCGATCCGATGGTGAGGTCCCATCTGGGCTGGGATGCTCCAGCTCCCTCAGAAGCTGGCTCCTCGACTCCGGGGTGCTGATCTGCACAGCAGCAGCACAAGGAGCCTGGTGTCTTTTTCTTATCCCGCTAGTTGCAGAAGAAAGGCGTGTTCGCCTGTTGAGACATCGCGTTTTCTATAAACTCCCACCCGCCAGACATTGCATAAAGCTCTTTATACCCGGCGGCCCCGGAACTAGCATGAGGGAATCAGGCACTGCTCCAGGCCCTGCAGCCACAGGCTGCCTCTGCCCCTCCTTCCACACTTTGCAGGATAGGCAAGATGCTTCCAAGTCCCTGCACTTTGCAGACTTTATATCAGAGTCCATTGGTGCTACATTACGTATTTTAAGTAGATCAGGGGAATTTCAAATTGCAAGTGAAATATGTCCCAGGTTTTAGTGTCCCAAAGGCATACTCCAAACAAGAAAAGTATTTTTGACAACTCTGAAAAACATCACACCACCTACTTACCAATGCAGGGGATAAAGCTTAGAACCTTTTATTATTACTATTCCTCACATAAATATTGCGGAAGGAAAACTGTAGGGATGAAACTTACTTGTGCACTTTCTTCGCAGATAAAATCAGTTTGGTAAAGTGCTTTGGCTGTGAATGCTTAAGATATCAGCTGGAGACACCTTACTCTGGTTCTAACTCTCCAACAGTGTGTGCTGCACACATGAAATGTCTGCCTGTGTTTTACTGCTGCCATTTCAGGAATCACGAACCTACTAACAAGGGTAGAACAGTACATAGTATCACAGCGGAAAGATAAAGATACCCTAATAGTTCAGGCTGGAATGCAGTATTGGGAAAAGGCCAAACATTTTGGAGGCTTTGCTTGCAGGATCAGAAGCATCATACATAAACTGTGTGAAGTTAAATCATTATTTTGTTTTACATTAGTCAGAAATAGTCTTCCATGTAGAAAATTTAGTTATGCCAAGCTGTTCCTTCCTCTGTATGTGTGCACACATACACATGCATGTGAACAATGATTACTGTGCATACATACCATGGGAGAAAGATGGGTCTATTTGTCTTGCAAGAGGCTTTGTCAGATTAATTTTAATGACACCACCTTTATAAATTCCATATATTGTTTGCGTTAGCTTCATGCCATGTTCATTATACTGCAGTGGGTGTTTGCTGATGCTGCAACAGAACTTAAGCGATATTTCAAAGCATTAACTACTCTTCTTTTTGCCATGGACTGCAATTTCAATTAAGGGGTAGAGGTGCCTGCATTATTCTTGCAAAAGTTGCTGAAGAACATATTGTTGCTTATTAGCAGATTGTGATTTTTCTCCAGGTCCTGTGGGACGCTAATCCCCCTAAACCTTTCCGTAAAGGTTTTCTATCTATCAAGATAGAAAAGGCGGGGGGGGGGCGGGGGGGAGAAGGGGGAGAAGATGTGGAGCATAGGCTTTTGCAAGTTGTGATTTATGCAGGTTCAGGGCTGTTTGGTGTAGTGGTACGACACAGCACCGGGGTCAAGCCACAAGAAACACTGGGGGCAGATCAGAATATTCAATTAGCTGCCTGGCACCTCTGAATCACAAAGAGAGGATAAGATCTCTCCATCACAAGATCCAGAGCTGCCGGGGGAGGGGGGGGACCTGCCCTCTTCAAATCTCTCTCCTCCCTCCCACCCTCTCTCCTTTCACTGTAGGAGAACAGTGCTTGAAACATTCCTTTCTGCACGGAAGGACTTTTCCTATTGTTGTTTTCTTTGTGTTTCAGTGTTGCCAACTTACTGGAATTCTTGTCGTGGTTTCACAGCAAGGCTCAGGCTGACCAAACGGAACCAGCTGCGTTTGTGTATGGGGCCGCCACTGCTTTAATCCCCCAACAACGCCGATGGGGAGGGAAGGAAGGGATCCTCAGAGAGAAGCAAGCAGATTCGCTCTGTACAGATGGGTGCCTGAAAAGCCAACACACAGATTGACCGTACTTAATTAGAACGGGAATTGTTTAAAGCAGTTCACACCCCAGCAACACGCAGACAGGGCAAACAGTGCTTGGGAGGTGCAACCCCAGACTGGCAGCTATGTGCACTCTTCTGTCACTGTATGTTTGAGGTGACCTGGATACAGGCTTTGGGAGGCACCTACCTATGTTTCACTCCCACACAGCTGGCAGCCAGAAGGTGTGCTCCTGCCCCATTCACCGTTACCACTTCTACACATCTGTACTTCCCACAGGGTGTTGGGCAAGAGGGATTCTCAAACAGGAATGGTGGAGACACTGTTGATAGTGAGGGGAAGCCCTGTGCTGAGTGTGGGTCAAGGCCTCCCCACCCATTATTCTTTGCACTCAGAAGACAAAATTTGCAGAGACAAATGAACAGATCAGCCCAGATGCTTCACTGCTGAAGAATGATAGTCACTAAGGAGCCAGCATAGGACAATGCTGTTCTTTACTTCATCTAAAATTTTATCCTCTCACTTTACTGTGGCACCTCATCATCCAAGCAAAGGGACCCTGTCCTGCTGGACATCAAATGGGACTTCAGCGAGACTAGAGCTGCAAGATCAGGTTCAAAACACCTCAAGGCTTTCCCATAACTACATCCAAAATCGCCCATGCCAGTGTAACACACCTCTCCCTCTCAGCTTCCTGTTGACTAAAATGTCAGCTGATTGTTTTCTGACTGAACTAGATCTAGGGATTTTTAGTTCATTATTTCAGGTTTAAGAAGATGCAGATTACATCTGTTAGAAGGTTAGAGGGAAAAAACATAGGCAATGCAGTTGTTCACTGAACTCTGCTTTTAATTCAAAATACAGTTTGGGATGTGTTTGCTTGCCTGGTTTTTGCTGTAAGCAAGCAATCAGAAAAGCTGTTAAAGGTGTAATTTAGAACGAACAACCATGTTGCTTACACATTAAAGATGCATGCTAAGCACAGAAGTTAAAAATTAAAAGGCTTGATTTTTGACCAAGGTTCAGTTCTAATTTAGTGTCCAAACTCACCCAATTCTTAACAGACAGACAGAAACACCAAGGTTGATATATGACTAGATAAAGATATAAAGCTGATGGCTAATTAAAAAAAAAACCCAACACATTCACTAAAAGAAACAGTGGGTCAGATCTGCACCTGTAAATTTGTCTCTTCCGAACTTCTCAGGGCTAGGACAGTTTACAGAGACTGAGGATCTGCCCAGTGCATTATCCAATAAAGCTGTAATTGCCACTGGCATTCAGTAATCTTGTGGTCAATCTGTCCTTGGATAAACCCAGGTTTTTCCACATAGAAAACATTTTACATTACAAGCTGTGTTTCCAATGTCACATTTAAGTTTCATCATTAAATCCTGTGCCTTTATCAGGACAAGCTTTTTTGTTATTTTTGTTTAATCATACTAAAGCAAGGCTACTTGTAGCCATGCACATTTTTGGAGAGAACGCCGGTAATGACAAGTCATACAAACCTAAAGACTCTGCCTGTCTGCCTGGGTAAGGTACCCAATAGCAGCAGTTAATTCTTCAGATTTCATCCATCTTTGCTGTTCTACAATTTAAAGTGGCCCATTTCTTTAACTGAACCTCTGTTTTACAGCAAGCAACAATACTGGTGTGTGTTAGAGGCCTCCTTTCTTAACAGGCTATTAAGGACTGAAGGGTCTCTTTAGAAGTACTACTCTTAACGCATTTCCTTCACCTAAGGCCCAATTCAGTTTGCATCAAAGCCATCAGACTTCAGGGAGAGCAGACTTAGCTCTTTGCATGGGGGTCCACAGTAGGAATGTGTATTTGGACTTCACCACTTAATCTTTCCAAGTACGTGTAGTGGGAGCAGAAGTTTCCATAAATAGGAAGGTCATGTTTTAGGGAATTGAGCTGCATCTTGTACAGAGAACCTGTATTGTTTTCAACTCTACAACATATGGAAGAGAAAAGCAGAAAATAGCCCAGAGTTCACCAAGTTTCTGATATAAGCCACATCACATTTCACAGTATCTAAAACAATGGCAGTTATTTGCCAGGGAGGTATTTTTTCCAAGGATTTAAAGACCAAACAAAACCCACCTAATCTCAAACTAAGAAAAAGAGGGCCTTAGTTGATATGGTTCCCAAACATCTAATGCATATTCATAACTAGAGCACAGATTTCCAGAAGACTGGATCAAAGGTGGATCCCCAGCCCACATGAATGTGAGAAACATTGAACTGAGGAGATGTGAATCGGCCAGAACAGAAATCACAGAGACAGGATTGCACAATGCAGCTGGCACTATGGCGAGAAGTTTCCTCAAGGTCTCCTCGTTAGTGACACATTACAACCTCTCTCTTTCAACCTGGAATTATATCACTGTGCCCTGGAACAAGAAGCAGTGCATGGGAACTGTGTGCTTTTTTTGGTAACTGCCACTGAACAAGTGAGACTAGCAGTGAGACAGTCACTAAATGAGCTTCCAAATACCCGCTGTGTATTTCACCTGCAGAACTGGGCCTGTGATGGAGTTTAACAATAACAGTATAGAGATGAGAGAGTTTAGTTACCTGGAAGGCAGAAGGAAGTGGAGAAAGATTAAACAGCTTCCAGTTGTCCCCTCCACCCTTTGGTCAGCACTGTCTGCTCCAGCCTGCAAGTCCCTGTGCCCTATCCTGGAGACACAGTCACAAAGTAAGGGCAAGTATGCTTTACCCCAGCTATATCTCTAGTTGCCAAAGTTCTTGGTACTTGCCTTACTGCAAGCAGACTTCTTTGGCACTTTCTCTGTCTCTGAGGAACAGAGGTCCTCATTTTTGCTCCAGTTCACTGGCCCTTCAGTGTCTGCTCTGCCCTGCAAGGAAGCAACAGATGGAATTTGTACTTGGAAAGGAATGGGAGGTAAAGAGGCATTTCCAAATTACTTACGTTCTAAAAACTTTTTCAGGTACTAACAAGGGAAATAGGATAGGCTGGAATAACTGAACACCCTTTAAAAAGAGCAGATTGAGCTATGCTGAGAAAAAGCAAGACTGGAGTCCTTGTCTTCTTGATGTTTTTCCAACCACACTTCACTCTACCAACCAAGCCTGGGCAGCATTGCAAAACCACAAGTGCACATCCCAAGACTGCTCATAGGGTAGAAAATATCTGTCTGTGAATATCTATCCGGTGTTTCATTGCAGTCACATATAAAACAAAAACAATAGAAATATTAGCATTTCCCACATTTATTTAGGTGTTCTGTATGATAATATTCACTTTCAAGGTTATGCATCTCAACACAGTATTCCATAAGGGAGAGAAACACATAGCATGTCTTTCAAAATAAGAGCCAATGTATCTTCACTTCTGAAGCCAGTAACTCAGGAACAGTTTAATTACACAAGGACCTGCTGTTTTTCATAGGATGCTAACTCATTCAATATACCAGCAGACTGCTCTTAGGTAATCGATGAGGATAAAATAGTCAAGGAAAGCCCCTGCCTCACGTATTGCAGAAATGTAATAGCAAATGAAACCAGAAAGAAGGAAAGAAAGTTTTTTTAATATGGTAGGAAGTCACTTAAAACTTCTAAAGCATTCATTATTTTCTGATTTAAGGCACCTGGGCCTGTTTAGCAAAACCTGAAGTGCTCACTGCTGTAACCAAAGTTGATGAGAGCTGTGCTTTAAAGGTGTAATACCAAGTACTCTGAAACTCTGAGCCCTTGATATCTTAATTGAAGTACCAAAAAAAACCACCCCAAAACCAAAGGATATTTTAACCATTGATTCTGTGCATCAATTCCCGATGCCTAAAACTAGATTAATCTCTCTCACTTTACAGATGAGAACTAGAAAAAAAATCTGAGAAGAAATTAGCAAGCTTCTTCTCAGTGAAAAGTAAGTAGTATAAAAGACAGTGGGAGAAAACAGTATACCATCTATCTCAGCTATTGTTAGAAGTAAATACAGATGTGATGTTATAAGAGATAACACTGAGTAAACCTAGTATGAGGCAAGATTACTATTCTTTTATATATCATTCAAGCTAGAATGTCCTACAAATTTCTTTTCCTCTCACTTCCCACAGTTAGTTTAAAAACTTAATTACCAAATAGGCAACAGTATCTACCATGTGTCATATATTAAATTATCTATTTTCATTGGTATACATCCCTATTAATAACAGATTTGAGGTCTGTTCAGGATAAACACCTTTGTAAGTGGGACTCACATACTAAGACCTGTTATGTCTTGTTCTTCCAACAGCCAGGATGAAACGCTTGAGAGATCACACGAGCAGTCCATCAAAAGCACCTGAGAAAAGATAAATAATAAGCCTTCAGATCAGTAGTATTAATTAGAATTTCAGGCCAAACCCAGGGTAATAACAGTAAGGAAATGAGAACATGGTTTAGCAGTATAGGGGTTGCAGGTGACAGATTCTCACAGTTTTGATACGTATTTCAGAGCATCAGAGATTAACCACTGCCTACTTAACCGAAAAGCTGAAAATATGGTCTTACGCTGAATTTTGTGAACAAGCCTTCGTGTTTATTGAAAAAGAGGACTAGACCGCAATAGGCCTACGAAACACAGTCTTTCTGAGAACAAAATTACTCAGTGTATGACCAAAATATAGCTACCCTCCAACACCCTGTGCATGCCAACCATTGATTTGTATACTGAGATATTTACAGTATAAATATATTTTGTTATATTAAAATAAATGGAAAAATATGAAGGAAACGATAGCTCAAGATAAGCCACATTTTACCAATTCTCAACTGATTGCTAAGGAACAATACCCAAAATATTTGCTTTGAAAATAGTACCTGATTCAGCCAACCTGCAAAACTATTTTGACAGGAAGAGACCAAACTCATGAATGCATGAGGTCAAAAGGATTACAATAATTAAAAAAACCCAACTTCTCTCCTCCTTGGGGGACTTGTTCACAGGAATGAGATATAGGACAGTTCAGTGAGCACAGACTTTGGTAAGCAGGGTAACTGGCTTGAGAAGTCCACCCTTCCCCCTTTATCCATCTTCCCTCGGAGCTGCAGCATTGCAATTCACACTCCCTTTTGTCCCCTCAGTTGCACAGGTCCTCAAGAGAGCACTGACCGCTGTGCCTGCCTTACAGCACACTCCCACAAACACGGAATAGAGCTGCAAATGGCAGTACGGGGCACAACACCCTTAAACCGACCTTACTGCTCATGCCAACATCTCATCAGATTGTACTTTACAACTGAGGAGGAACAGGATAGCATGCCTGGAGAAGCTAGATCCACCTGAGCTATCATCAGGAGAGCATACAATGTTATTTTTATAGCCCCTTCACAGAATAGAGAATTATGAGGTGGAACTTTGCCATCAAAAAACAGCTTAATGGAGTGGTTTGTATTTTGCAAGACATCTAACTGAATTCCTCCTTCCTCTCAGCACTCATTCTTGCATACAGAAGTTATTATTGCATAATCCAGTTCCAAAATTTAAGATTTTTCCTGATTAGGATACTTCTAAAGACCTCAGCACAGTAAAGGGTACCTCCTGCTGGTTTACTGTTTTGAATACAGAGTGATCAATATTATTCAGGATAAGATCTTAAATTAAAACCAACAGGAAAGTCATTTTTCTGGTGCTTATCTTAAGAAATTTCAGATACATAATACTTGAGTTTCTAGTGCAGCTGCACTGCACCATAAGCTGAACAGCATATTTAAGAAACTGGAACACATTCTTTACCCATTTTGCCTAAATTTCCACTGGAACAGTAGTTTGCGAGTTTGAAAAAATGTATGAGAACAGAGCTATGCAACATTGTAATTACTGATGTCTTAGAAGGCTTGGGGGGGGTGTTCATTGCTTTTTTTCCTCTTTAAGATAAACAATTGTGCTTAAGTGTCATTTTAAGTCAGAGCCACAAGCTATTAAAAGTAAATAGGAGGTTACATACCACATTCCCCTAGATATTAAAACTCCTTTTATTCCTTAAGAATGACTGTTTAATGTTTAGCCTTTCTAGAAAAACTGGAGCTATGTCACTTTGTGTCAGGCACTTTAAGAGATAATAACGAAAATGCCCTAGGTCCCCATAATCCTTTGTGGCTGATTAGGTACAGTAGAAGAAGTTGTTTCATTAATTTGAAGGCCATGAGCTTGAACCCTCATATTGACCTGAAAGTAATGTTTTATTCATATTGTAATGTTGTAGTCAAAACTCCAGAAATAATTAAAAGGACAAGCCTCAAACCTTAGACCTTTGAATTATGAAGTTGGATACCCAGTTAATTATTGCACATTGGAAAAAGGGGAGTAGGGACTCAGCAGTCCTGATATATTACCATTGCCATCTACCTGTGAAAAGCTGATGGGTGATCAAGTACATATCAATAAGTACGTCTTCAATTCCCAAAACGTTCAGATGATTTCCACAGGTCACAGTTAAAAAACTTTCTTCTGGATTAAAACAAACATTTTAGACATTAGGTTAAATTCTGGCTCCATTGGACTAACAAGGGAAAACTCCAAAGTTCAGTAGTTTCAGCTAAGATTCATCAGCAGTGACCAGCTCCCCATAGCCATTATTCAAATGAAACACAAGATGCCTGGATCTACTGCAGGAAGAAAAGAAAGTATTTTTCAAGAAAAGATGACAAAAACCCATGCCTGACTTTAGAAACTAGATATCTAGTTGTCCTAGATACAAGCAGAAATTCACTGTAGTTAACAGTCAGTTTTTCCAGTCAACCTTTCAGACAATCAGTCCCTTGAATTTTTATAAGCTGTTGTTTCTGAGTGGTCTTCAAGGCTTGTTACCTTTTGAGCATAATAAAGTGATTCAACCTGAAGAGCAAAGGCACATATATATGAATGGTGAAGTTCTCATTTAAAAAGCTGTCATCATCCAACAGGCAGATGATGATACTAAGAAATGCTGAGGTAAAGACTAATGAATAGAAACTCTGCTGATCCATGTTTACCTTTTCCAGCAGAAGTAGTTATCTCTCTCTTTATACCCAGCAATCAAAGAAACCTAGTGAAAATTCAAGACAAATATTTACATCCTCAGTAATCAACACAGGCATCCCACACAATTCTTGTAATATGATTTAGTCATATCTGTTCCTTTATGCACCTCATTGCCAATAATCACTGTTGATTCCATCTTGCTTGGGCTTTGACAAGTCTCATGAATGTAGTAATACATTAGCTTTAGACGAGCTTTTTCATATTTTAAGTCAATTCAGATAAGTGAGCTTCAATAAAACTTACAGAACACACTCAAAATACATGAAACTCTCCTCATGTTTTACTATCATCCAACTTTTCCAAATGTCATCAGACTACAACTGTTTCAAATACTGAAGCACTGATTACAACCAGCAGAGATTCAAATTATATATAATGTTATTGCCAGCACTCTTCCATTTCTGCACCAAGGTCTTTTTGATGAAAGAGAAAATTAAAGCCAGATCTTGCTCTTAGAGCTACAGCACCAAGAACTATCTACTGTTCTCTTAATGGACATCATGCTCTTCCCTTTGTTTATTTCTGTTGCTATACCCTCACTTATCCCAGTATGGATCACATACTCTTCTAAATTGCCATTTCCTTTTCCTTCCTTCCCAATATATTCTTGTCTTCCTAATGTCTCCTTGCAGGCATTAATCTGCTTCTTTAAAGATTAAGATACAAGAGACAACAAACAGGACTACAAACAAAAAGAATGTAATCAATATGTGCAGTAGTTCTTACTACTCTTCTTATAGCACAACACAATTACTTTTAATGTAAACTGACATATTGATCAAGTTGCAGTACAAGATATAAGGTCAGATTCACAACTGTGAATCAAACCACAGCTGCTGGTTTGAACTAACAGTATAAAAACCTCATACAAACTGAATATGGTTTAGGGTCACCAGAGCAGATCCTACTCCAGACCACAACTAGAGTGCATACCAGGAAGAGATGAAGGTACAACACTATAGCCTCTATATTTTCCTAGTTCCCAGTGATCCCTCAATAACTATGTATGAGATAGAGCAGTTTGTTGACTACTTACTATGCCCGCGATGTTTAAATCCCCATGAACCAGGATTAGGAAAGGACAAAAGGTACTTTAAAGCCACCTGTCATCATCTCACACTCATCCCAAGTTAAACACAGTGAAAGACTAGGGATTTGCAGGCAGGTTTCCATTTATTTTGACCTTTAGGTTTTAACAGTATAACAATCAGGTTAAATTAGAAGAAAGCTATTCAAAGTATCATTCTCTCTGGGATTCAGTTAAGCACTAAAATACAAGAATAAGGGATTTCACATATTCTAGAATACCAAAGAGAACCATTATTATTTTTGAGATTAAAAAAAACTGTCACAACTGACCAATTTCCACAGGGACAAGATTGCACTCCATGCCTCCATCATATGCTGCAGGAGATGCCTTTTTTTCCCCCCATAGCAAAAGGTAGTTTTCCATGGGTCACATTCCCAAAATCAGGCTAAAGAATCTATCATCCCTGCTCATGTTTCACTGTTTCTAAATATAAAGGACATAAGGATATTTCAAGTAATGCTTTTAATTAAAACCTAGTATCTAGGAGCCCGATCATATTTTTACACTGTTCCACCCAATTAACTCTTCATCCTAATTGAACCTTTGGGTGCCACTATCAAATAAGCATGTAAAATTATACTCATAATTGGTTTATTGCTAAAGCCTGAATAATAACTGCACTGGACACTAGTATTTCCAGTATTTTTAAGTAGTCTAGATATTAACACATACTTTGATTTTTACTTACGGACATGCACAGATTCTAAACACAAAATTTAAATGCTATCTCCTGCTGTGGAAAACACAGTAATATATTAACTGATGCTTGCAACCTACTTACACAGATTTATGATAAAACCATTCTGCTATCAGAGCAATTGCTAGCTAGCTAAGTTCCATCTATTGCTTTTAAAATGTCAAAAGCCAGTACTACATTTTAAAGAATTATTAGTAGTGTCTAAAAAACAGATAAGCATTTGTAGGATAGGAAAATCCAGTCCACACACTAAGATTTAATTCTGGTATCAAATCACTACTAGAAAACTAGCCTCCAAGATACAAGATATTGGGATGATTTACAGGGGCTATGGGAGTCAGAGACCCTTTTTCCCTTCCTTCCTCTTGCTACCTCTCTTCCGTGGCATTCCCCCACCCAGCTGTTGGGCAGGGCACCGTCATAAGCAGCCCTTACTATGTGCATTATGGCTACAGACAACCCAGGAACACAGCTATATTTCATGCAGTTTAATTGAAAATATCTTCATTGGGTTCGATCCATTTTGTATATGTGAAGGACAACAGTAAACAAATGTGATGTTGACTCAGCGTACAAGTTCAATTATACCAGCAGATTTTACAGAAAAGAGCATACAACTAATCCAGTGTTACTTTAGATGATTTGGGAAGAGGAGTAAGGAAGAAGAAAAAAATGTGCGTGCATCTTTCAGTGTCTCCACCACAGCCCATTCTCCCAGATGTGCTCAGTCTGAACATGCTATATAGCAGAGACTCTCATGTCAGATTCCCGAACAGAGGCTTTGCCCTTGATTTAAACACCTACAGGTGTTTAAATTTGTTACATTTTTTATTTGCTTTTGTTACTGCATTTGTTACATTTTTGGTACATCGCTGGTACACTTCCATGCTGAAGCACAAAATCAGTTGACAGTAGGCTGTATTGAGCCTTCTGTACAAAACACTTCAATACTTTTAGGGACTTCATCACACGCTATTGCTCTTGTAGCACCTATGTAACTCATTGCTCAGTTTAGAATCCAGTCACGGAAGGGGAGAGGCCAAAAATAAATGCAAATCACTATAAACAATTTGAATACACTAAATATTGATTTTGTGGTTTTACCCTACAAGATAACAAAATATTCCCTTTTAGTTTTAATGTCATTTTGATCTTTACATCTGCATTCCCCTATCTGCCAAGCAAAGCAGAGATCTTTACTACTGTCACTTGTTTCCTTAAGATAATAAAAAATACATTGGTGAGGAGGATCAGAGGTAAAGTTTTCCGGGCAACAGTAGCATTTACATGTTCAGACTACTTAAGTTTGCAACTCTAATTAGTTTAGATAAACCAAAACTAAATTCAACAATCATCTGGCAGAATCCTCTCAGATTCTGGTTTGCGGTTGTTTTAGTATTTGGTTTACACAATTTTCCACAGAGAATGAATGACAAAAAGAAGTCAACAGAATCTATTCTATCAACTCAATTGCAACATCAAAAAAGAGCTCAGTTTCACATGCATATTTGCAGAAATGAGCCCTATTTTCCTTGAATTTGAATCTGCGTTGTGACATGCTAGAAGCTGACTCAAATTCTGCAGCTAGTCTGCTCCTTTTCTCAGCAAATTTCTTCAGGTGAAAAAGTGGGAGATGGTTGGAAGGAAGCCTGGTTCTTTTAACCTTATCTAAGCGCTCCTGAAAGGAGTTACAGCTGAAGATAAGGGATATTGAGTCACATGCCTTTTCTGCCTTAGAGTTCTTATCATGTATGGGGAATAATCCCATTTCTACACCACCAATTTTAAGCTACTGCAATTCCAGCATCGTTACAAGAGATGGTCCCGATATGCACAAATATGAAGAGAACCAGGCATAGTCATAACATTTAACTGTGACAGTAAAATTAGGGCTACCATCTACTGCCACCGCAATGCCAAGTAAAAAAAATAAAAGCCATGCTTGGCCTTTGAAGTGATCTTTACTTCAGCTGCCCCTGGCTAAAAGGGTTTAAGGGGAGGAGGAGAAATTTTTCCTGATCTCTGAGGTGACATTTAACAGACCTGGGAAACAGACATGGACTGCGAGGGTCTACTCAGGAAGGCCTATGGCATGAATGACTTCTAAAAGCAAATAAAATAGTAATGCATTCAGTACACTTAACATCTCATTCTTTGACAAAGGACTTCTTCCTTCTTGACTTTATCTTCCTCTTGATAGTAACCATTACCAACAGGGCTGAGATGGACCAAATACCTGACACAGTGAAGACTGACACAGTGAAGACTGTAGGAAAGAAACACCCAATACTCAAAGAATCTTACATCAAAATACTTGTAAACTCTGCAAATTCCTCCTGCTTGCATTTGGCAGAGTAACTGTCTTAACTATGCCACAGCATGCTTTATAATATACAATGATCAGAACCAGGAGCAACCACTTCTAGTTCAGGCAACTTCACTTTTTTTTTTTTATTTTAAAATCCTTCCACTAGAACTTTATATATTTAGAGTGGGGTAAGAAGTTCTACTCCAGACCAGAGTTCTCAAGGGGTTCTCAAGCCAAGGAGGCAAGAAGGTCTAAGATCCACTGCTTTGCACCACACTACAAGCACTACAAGCAACAAGCAACACAGGTATAAGTGGCTGCTGCTTTGCCTAGGTCAGGCTTTGTGAGCATGCAGAAAAAAAATGTACCACTGTTTCCTTCAGCCTAACCTTACTGCATCATTCATCTTCTCCCAATTCCCAGTTACAGCTTAGAAGCATCATCCCAGAACTCAGCAGCCTCTACAGGCATGTGGTAGTTGTCATTATGTAATTCATGGAAGTGAGTTTTGAACCATATTTTGGGCAGTTCTGTCCCACAGCACCCCCAGCATCTCTAACCTCTACAAACCAATGTGAAGCAATTAAAGATGCTCCACAAAAAAAGCCACTAATGTGTAAGATATGTATCTGCACCTGACATGTCCACATAAAAAACTGCCTAGTTAGAACATAAAAGACGCAATGAAGATGCTTCAGGATCCTGCTCACAGAAGGTACTTCGATGTTCTAATATTCAGCTAGCATGTATTTGAAGTTATCTCAGTTCAACGTACAGTCTCAAGAATATATGAAATCCAGCACTAAAAAGTTTCTTAACTTTAACTGTGAGGAACATTCCTTCCCAGTTACGTTAACTTTGTCAGTACTGCCGCCTCATTCTTGAAAAGCAGTTTCATCAGGAAGAAGAAACTTCTGAAAACATAAGCAATAAATGCAGTTAATTAAAAGAAGTAGGGGAAGGAGCAAACTGTTAGGATACCTCCAAAAAGACAGGAAAGATGAGCTTGTAATTTGCTCATTTTGGAAAGCTTCTGAAATTAATTTTGCTTAACTAGTATTATACCTTTACGCATTCCCTTGAATTTGATTATACTTTTCTGAAAGTCTTCATACTCTGAGATGATTCAAAACAGAATTAATTTTAACCATGAAAACATTACAGAATATTTGGAATTAGCATTTTCATTTGAGCTGAATCACTAATAGTCTGAGCCCCGTTCACAGAGCTTGGCAAAATTCATTTACGACTATTCAATGTTCCCTAAGTAATTTTTCTATCTCCCTCTCTGTCAGGTGGAGATATGGACAACATAAGGAAATGTAACATATCCTTAGACATTTATTCTATATGCAATATCCAAAGTTCAGTTAAGAATACCTTTGGGAAGAGAGTGTAGAAATGCTACCTTTAAAAAAACACTTTATTTTTGCAGTGCAGAAAAATTGAAGCTTTTCAAGCAGTTTTCAGAAGAGAAGGCTGAAGGTCTGTCACATGAGATTAACCCTAAAAAGGACTAAGTTCTTATATAAAGGAAAAGTGCATGCAAAGGGCAGTAATATACTAAGCAAGCTAGGTTAACTAACAAAGCCTGTTATCTCAGTCATTCCAGCAGGCAATGTTGTTCATACAAAAGATCTTACCACCACCCCTCCGCCACTTTTTCTCTACTTCAAAGACACCCTCCATTACAGGCCAGTGCTTGCTCAGCAGTTATTTATGATAGTATTCCACAGGTCAGGGAGGAGGAAAGATCAGCTATTCCCATCTACATATTTCAGATCCATAGGTAAAGCGCAATGCCCAAACAGACCATTCAACAGAAAAACAAAACTATAAAACCACCACATGACATGTTTTGGTCTCTTTTTGAAGCAAAGTGGCTATAGTCATAGCACTGTTACTCCTACATGACAGATCAATTTCCTGAAGTTTTAAAAAAAGAAGTATGTTAGTCGTAGCACTGACATCAACAGCCCTGTTCTAGCAGTCATCTCAAAGCAAATCTCTGCAGTCAGCAAGGCCTACAAGATGTTCATACTCAAGTCAAGACTGACACCCAGTGGCCATATCTTTTAACTGATTTTTTGTTTGGTATGCCAACCTGGTTTTTAAGAACTGAGATTCTGTAGTGAGATTTTACTCCAGACATTCAGCCTTCTCTTCTGAAAACCACTTGAAAAGCTTCAGTTGGTCTACAGCATACATAATATAAAAATAAATCAGCTGAAAACTCACACTGTATATAAACTTATTTGTTTCCTTAAGAGCCTCTGACAAGTCAGATGTTTTGCAGCACTATGCACATGCGCACTTGTTAAATACAAGTTTAGAATACCACAGGCTTTAAAAAATGTAGAGACTCTAGTCCCACCTCTCTAATCATTATGGTTAATAGATGATAATACCAGAAGGAGAGGAGAAAGATGTTTTGATATTAAAGCACTGTGGTAGGTTAACTATTTCAGAAATAGACATCTATTTTCTGTATTTCCACATAATCCTTTTTACAAGGATTACAAGCTGTAAGCATGGTATTAGATTCAAGTATTAGTGATTAATTAGTGACTGATTTCACTTGATGCAGTATTAATATACTGGTTCTAGCCATTGAACTTCAGTGTAACACCAAGGGAAGTAACCTTTTTGTGGAAGTAGAATACAGAACACATGTAAAATGATCATCATACATGGAAAAAATGAGTTTACTTTCTATATCTCTTGCTTCATTTATTTCAAAAGCATCAATACCATAATAGACCAGTCTATTTTGATTGGGGAGTATCATTAAATCTAACTGAGAGATAGGTAAGTCATGTACTTGTTTGTGAGATTCTTCAAAATAAAAAGGCTTATTTTATTCTCCTTCAAAGACAACTGTTATGATTTTGTCCATGCGTGGTGCCTTGACAGGCATAACTACATAGACTTAAGGTTTCAGCTTATCCAAAGATGGTATAGCGAAGTTTTGTGATACTAGCAACAAGTGCCTTCTTTATCATATGCCCCATCTTTGGTAAATGCTTAGCAGCATGACCCTTCAATATGGTCAACAAAATATGGCAGAATGATGCAAATATCACTAGACTATCATGATAAGTGGTTATTATTTCACTAACACTATCAGCAGTTCAGCGAATGCATTCAAGCCCTAAGGCAGCACATACCAGACTAACAGAATGAGGTTCTCCACTAAAAGGTGGGAGACTAGCATCAATCCAGCAAAGTCATTTTTTATCTGGTAAAACACAGCTTTGCTGGATTGGCATTACTGTTTTACCAGCTAAAACACCTGAGAATCATTCCTTTCAGAGGCACTAGGTTTTTAGTCATAACCAGTGAAAACTTCAATACCCTGAAAAGTCTGAGACAAAAGTCTCTGAATTTTGAGTCTGAGCTACAGTTGGTCTTTCTCAGACAGTATACCCATTTCAAGAATAGTAATAATATCTTGAAATTATTTGTAATCCTATTTGGAGGAGATGATGCAAATTAAATCCTCTCTCAAAATCACTTTAGATGAAATATGAATGCTGCACATGATGCCAATTATGAAGTGTCAGTTGCTTGATCTGGAGTATTTTAGCTTCCCATTTGAATAGTAATAGGAGAAAGTAGCAAGGGCACAAACAGGCTACCAGGAGATTTTTCTTTATAGCACAAGCCACACCATAGTATTCTGAGTCTATAGGATTAGGGTACATGATTTCCAGTGCAGAATCCAGAACAGATATTGCTGAAAAGATACCCAGTTCAGCAATAGCTCAGGATAGTACTGTGGTAGCATCTACGCATTCAAATAATATCTGCAGGCAGGTCAATCAGGTCACCTGCTGAAACACAAACCACTTTGAAACAAGTCCTTCAGAGTACCAGTAGTTTTTGTCAGAAATTTTTTCTATTGCTCCTTAAAAGGCATAGAATAACACTTAGCGCACAGATTTATAAAACACTAGCAGTCACCGAAGACTGGAGTCTACAATTTAGTGTCCAAACCATCTCTATCTGGTGCAAAATGTTACATTCACTTTACTCTATGTAAACAGAGTTAGAAGCTTGCTACTAATACCAGTAAAGATGTAAAGATCCCTTCTGTGTAGCAGCTGTTCTTTCCTGCATTGGGTCCATGTCTGTAGCCAGCAGTGGCTGATAACCTACAGGAGAGATGATATGAGCCAGAAGTGCACATACATGGAAAAGTGCAAGGACACATAACTATGAGCTCAGTAAAACAGAAGGTTTTCTCAAAGGTATTCCTTTTGTCCTGCCTGTTCTTGGAGTAATGTACACAGGTGAAAACTTCTTACCACTGTCCCACACTCATTCAGTGATTACATGTAAAGATAACCCAAATCATTTTGAACCCCTAGACCATTTTTATTCAGTAGCCAAATATCCTCATCTTCCATAAGTACACAAGCCATTGATATTTTCAAGGCACCTTGTAACTGCCCTGGTACTAATCTCTGGGCAGTTCTAGAGACAGGAAACATCCTACTGTCCCCTTTTGGTATCCAACAAGACCACCATAGCCTGAATTGAGGGAGGAAACACTCCTTTAAGAGTGATGCTCCAATCATTTGCACAAAGAACATCTGAGAAAGTACTTCAAGTACTTGGAAAAATTACTTCCAAGTTTTTTTTCCTACCTCTACACTTCAAAGGTAAAGCAGCTGAGTTTCACTATGAGGTAAGGCCTTGGAGTTAAGTAAATATTATTCTGACTACAGTTGACAATAATATGGTTCATGTGGCAACTAGAGTATCTAAAGTCATGTTAACCATCAGACTTCTTGGTATCTTGTATTTTTAATAATGAAAAAGATGTAGGTGAAACTTCTTCAAGTTGTGCTTGCATACATTATTTAACATTTGACTTTTAAGTACTTGTAAAGCCATGCCATCCCATTTTAAGTTTCACTTAAACTAACATTTGTATGTTTTTATGTATCCTCTTTCTTTAACAATACATCCGTTTATTGTAAGGATGAGCCTTACCAATTTTTTTCTTCTCTGGCATATGGAGCTAACAAGTCCACAGCTAGCTTAACACATTTCTTTGAATTCAGGAGCTTCAGCATGGATAGCTGCAAATCTAAGCCATATAAATTAAAACATTTCTTAATGAAACAAAAATATTGTTGAAACAAACCCCATCATCATTAATAGCTTAGTTTCTATAGTAATCCTCAGAGCCAGAAAAAAAGGTCTTAGATTTTTGCTAGAGTAGATACAAAGGATTACAACAGAATATATTTTGACTGGTAGATGTTTATAGAGAATTATCAATGTCCTTCAATAAGTCCAACCCAAACTATTCTATGATTCTATAAAGGAACCAATACTTTTCTTCACTACAAAAATCCTTGTTATACTAGCACCGAATGTGTTACACCACTTTTATTACTATATAAGCATTTAAAAACACAGCCTCCTTCCCTCAGCTTCACACTGCAGACTGTATTCCTTCACTCCTGCAGAGGATTTTATGGCTATATCAGATGCTTAAGCAATTTCATAAGTCAACTCTGCAGTAGGAACCAAGTCTCTACTGCAGAAAGCCACTAGCCATTTTGTCCCTCACACTATTTATTGCCTCCACTCGTGGGAAAACATTCCTCTCAGGTTAAATGGATTTCTGCCTCCCAAACTCAGGAGGCCTTTACAGTAGCTGCTGAGAAGAGCCAAGCTGCTTGCCCTCAGGAGTCACGTGCATGCAGAGGCGCTGCAGCAGTTTCAGCTCTATGTACCAGCTTAGCAGGAACAGGCAATCAGACTTTGCTTTTAAAAACTTTTGTTTTTCCTCTTGGGCAGAGCTGCAGAGGCCGAGCCAGCAGCCACAGCCGCTGAGCAACCCCTACTGCCAGTCAGCACGGAGCCGGCGGGGAAAGGCCGACACCCGCCCGCCCCGCACGGCTGGAAACTACGCTTCCCGGCACACACTGCTTCGGCCGCCGCCGAGCCAACGCCTCGGGCGGCCTGCGGGGCCGCTCGCCGTACAGGCCGCTGGTGGCCGCCCCCGGCCCGTGTCGTCAGTAAAGTCGTGTAGAGCAAGTCCCGAACTCGGTCCCATCTACTCACTTTTCTGGCGAGGTCTAACGCAATTTAGCTTTTACCAAGTTTCATTTTATCCCCACGCATCTTAACCCACCTTCTTAACCACCTTCTATAATGCCTCTACTACTTACTAAAGTCCTGTAACAGTCAGATACAAAATCAGACATTTTTTAAGGCTGAACAGCAAGATTCAGCTGGCTTGGTGCTCCAGATATTTAAGAATAGACAGGATTAAACGCTGCCTACTGCTGTCAGTTGTATCTGTGCAATACCATTCAACAATAATTGCATGTCATTAGCTCTTAACTCACCAAGCCATAATACAGACTCCTGCAGCTAATGTGTACCTACATATAAAAACATATCTATGGAGCATGCTACAGGCACGCCTAAAGGAAAGAGCTGTTCGAACACCGTATAAAAGGATGAACAGATCAGAGTTCTTCCTAACATCGCTCAACAGAAGCAACTCTATGCTGTTTACATTCTACAAGTTTTCATTTACAAACATATGTTTAAACATACCTTTTTTAAAGCCTCTGAATGAGGTAGAGTTTTGCTAGTTTATGAGAGTGAAGACCTACCCCTGGCTCCAGTAGTGTAGCATTTAGCCACAAGCAAATGCTGTGTAATAGGATTGATGTTTCACACAGAGCTCACTAAGGGTTTTGTGAAGAGCTACAGTCACCAACTGGCGTTCAGATGCGTACCAGCGTTCACGCTGAGCTGTAAATAATGGCACCGGCTCTTGTCAGGAGCAGCGATGGCCAGCTGCATCCCCAGGGCAGGGGGCACAGGGGCTCCCCAACGGGACAGCAGAGCAGGGCCTCTCAGCCAGGGCCCATCCCACTGCCCCCACCAAGGGGGCTGGGCAGGCTGGGGGCAGTCCCAGCCCAGGGTATCAAGCACCTCTATGGGGACAGGACAGGATGGGACATCAGCCACAGGTCAACATGTCCAGGCAGGGCTGTGATAGAGCCAGTGACCAACATCACACAGCACCACAAGGGCCAGAACTGATGGCCACAGGCTGAGCTGAAACAGAGCCCCCAGACCCATCGGCAGGGGTGGGGGGGGAGGGGTATCAGGTGAGGCTGGTCAGGGCCATTAAGGCTTATCAGAGCATTAAGGGCTCTGAGAGCTAGTTTACTAGTACAACTACTGCTATGAGCTTGGAGTCTAATCCATAGTTTTATAAACACTTTAAAAAATCCATAGGTCAAAAGATGCAAATTCTGACATTTATGCAAGTTTAGAGTTATACTGACAACAATGGTTGTAAGATAAATGTTTATCTTTTTATAACACTATAAATAATCACCTCTCTGAAAGACAAAATCTATTCCCAATATTAAAAGGATTACAACTTTAGAACTGTATGGAACTTGACTTTTTCTACCAAATCTCTACCGTTTTCATTTGCAAAATACTGTGTACTACATATAGCAATATGCTTTAACTTGCTAAATATATTTCCAGCAGAGTAATTCCTTTTCCAGTTATCAGACAATATCGTCTCTAAATGTGCTAGGTAAGATTAAAGCATCTGCTTTTTACTGCAGCTCCATCAAAATATATGAGCTTCCACTCCTGAAAAATGTAATTACTGTATTTAAAAAGGAATAGTGTAAAAGAGTTTTATATTGCTAATTACAGTTATCACGCTGTTGAAAATCAGGCAGGTGGAAGAAAATAGTTGTGCAATATTTTGCACAACTTCTTTACAATAAGAAGTAACTGAGATGCAACAGCAAATTCAGAATAATTACTTGTCTAAGTACGTTTTCATTGGCATCAGTGTAGCAAATCAAACCTTTAAGAGTGTTCTTGATCTAGTTAAATGTTCAATATCATCCAATGTTCAGTCAAATATTCAGTATGTTAAAAATGTATCTTTTAGTTATATGCTTTAATTCCCTTGTTAGGCTGAATGCTACAAATACTTTTGAAAATAACTGTTATTCATGTATAGATGTCTTTACATACTTAGGCTGTAAGGTGGAAAATATCTCTTAGGGAAACTAAAAATGAAAGGATGAAAGGAGAACTATTAGAATAAAAGTAGAAATAAGCAAATATCTTCAAAACAGAACAAAAGCTAATATATTGATATTACACACAGAAAGATTATGAGTATTTACTTACCACCAAAATGCTCAGAGTGAGCTTTTGGCTGTATTGTATAGATACAATGGGAAAGTACCGAAGACAGCCTCCTCCCTTCTATGCCTCATTAGAGTTTAAGTTTTCTCACTGCACCTCCTGAAAAATGTTGCAGAAAAGCAATATTAAAAAAGGGGGAAATGGAGAGCCAGGTTCACACCAGCTGCAAAAGAGAAGGCCATGTTTACCACTCTAGTCCCAAAGAATCCTTAAAATCTGTTGGGAGCTACACAAAGAGTAACTCTTTGCCATCAAAGACGTTGCTTACAGCATTTTCCGTGACAGTGAGTTTAGATGAAAACACAATAAAACCCATTTGCTTTGATCAGCTCTTTCAGACCACATGCTCAAGATTAATACCAAAAAGCAAAGGCAAAATCCTGGCCTCACTGGAATCAATAGTTTTGCCACTACCTTCACGTACGCCAAGATTTCATTATAGGTTTTTATAGGCTGTGCCATTAAGAAATCATTTTTCATATAGAACAATCATGTTTTGTCATAGAACATAGGTCCACATTAAAAAAATTTTAAAACTGCAGCCACAACAGTTGGCAAATAGAAGTCAATTTGTCAAGACTTACCAAACTCAGCTGACTATTCAGCCTGAATCCTGAGCTGTCAAATCCACTAAAATACATTTTGCAGTCAAAAGGTAAAATAGAGGTTTCTATTTTATCCTTCTTCAGATACAATCTTCAGTGAAGTTAAGTTTTGATTTTTTAAATTTTCTTGTTCAATTACTTTGAGTATTTGAACTTTTGAACTGTTTTTCCTAAAATTCACACATGTGATACAACTTACAGGACTGTGAACCACATTTTTTATAACACTGCTTTTTAATATCAGGATTCAAAATATTGTAAATGGTGTGCTTTCATTATTTTACGAGTTCAAGTCAGGTAGGTTTTTGTTTCTTCGTGGGCACTTTGGTCATGTACTGACATGTATACTATAATGAAATAAATACTCTTGAAATACCATTACAGCATGATGCAGTCAGGTTAAATGGTCAAGACTATCTTGAGGCCATGAAACACTAGAAGAAGATTGTGTGAAATGTGCGTATTTTTAACAGTTCACAGCAGACAAGATATGTGCATTATTCACATTGAGGTGGCAAAAAAATGGAAACATATTTCAGAAGCATCATGTCTAGCTCTTTGGGACAAAAAAAATTACCATCAGAGCAGAGGAAAATCGGAAGCATGTTCTGTCTGCTTCATGCTGCTCCCAAAAACTGGTCTCCCTGGTGGTTGAGTATTCCTTTAGCATACAGAAATATTCAGACGGTATTTTGCCAGCTATGCTGGCTTGTGATTACTCCATCTCCAGTCCTGTCACAGGCTTGTTGGACAGCTGAAGAAGGACTAGTCAGGGCTCTGTCACATTCTAGTGACATGATATCATGCTAGAAGATATTTAGTTAATCCAGCTTAACAGAAATTACTCAAGGCTTCTCAATAACATACTGAATTTTGCTAAACAATGGATGAAGTGGTCACAGTTAAGCCAGACCAGGCTGTAAAACAGGTACCCACAGACAGAGGGGAGCGACAGTTGAAGAAGAGAGCACCAGGAAAGAAGTTTGGAACAGTCTGGCTTGCTGCTACTTTTGCCCATTGGGAAGTGATAGGGCTGTTGCTGACACAAGAGGTCATGCTACACCACAGCAGCTGGCATCTCTAAGCCCCAATTCTTCACTCAGTGTCCCTTCAAAGTGGCCTTGCAACCTCATGTAGCTCTGAAGCTGTCACCACCTATGCAATGGTAACGGCAGTGACAAAGGAGTGTAGTATTACTTTGGTTTCCCTTCTTAATAGTGCTTAAACACACTCACTTGCAGAAAGAGCGTATCTTCCTTCATGATATCTCTCCTCATGGTTCTAAAATTTTAAGGAATTTCCTTTGATTGAGTACAGCCTATTTAGCTGTGGTTTTAAATAGCTCTCATATACCCCTTTCTTCTTTGAAAAAAAAGTTAGGCCTCATTTCTCAGATTGAAATACTGAGATCAGACAGCTGAGAACTCTTGGATTTCAAACAGTGATGGAAAAAATCCAAAGATCTGGATATGCAGCAATATTCGTGACCTCAGCTTCAGTTGGTGCAATTTTAACATAGCCTTTATAGTCATTTCAGTCTTTGACTCCTGCAAAGATTACCAATCTTAATGCCAACTACTGTGATGTTGGAAGCATATGTGAGATGGGGTAGCTGGGCCCAACTTAGTCAACTAAGTACACAAGTCTGTAGTTCATCTCCCAGAGAAGTCAAAGATACTTAAATATGTTTAAATAGTAGGTGACTAGAAATGTAATTAATTGTGTGCTGAAGCATCCAATGTCTAGATTCCTTAAGATTAAAAATGAAACTTTTTTATTCCTTTACCAAAAAAATTGAATTCTAGCAGTAAATTTATAACATTTAAATGGCAGCATGAATCTTCCTAATCATAGCTTTTAAGACACTTATTCTGTTTAAAAAATACATACAGTGTAATGCCATTAAAATGTTAAATAAGCACTTGGTAAAGTTTGTAGTAAGTGAGGCAAGAAAGCTTGCCATTAATTTTTATTTTTAAGAATTATTTCAGATGCATCAATGCATATATATTTTACATTGGTATCATTTAGGTTTTGATAAACTGTCACCATAAGAATAGTGCAGGTATTGAGAACATCACAACTTCAGAAGACTGCAAGTCTAGAAGTGTACTGTGTGGTATGTCACATACCTGGAATTCTGGACAGAAGAATACCATGCATCCCACGCAAACAGGTGTAAAAATGTGGAGGCCCCACTAAGCTTTTAAAGTTGCACCTGGCCAAAAAAAAAAAGAAAAATTTGTCCTGAAGGTAAACATCATTCATTAATAAAAGGAAATATCCTGAAGCCAAGAACTTGCTACTAAACATACAAGCAGAATAGTTACTTAATTAAGAAATTATTTGCCAGCTATGTTTTAAGGTAGGAATTAGCAGTGAAAATGAAAGAATTACAATGTTTTGCTTATGGGAGGCACACAATCCCAACCATAGTTAACATGCTTTTTCTTGCTAGAATTAGATTTTTTCTCAGTAAGATTTAGGGGCTATGTGAGATTTATTATTTCAGTTAAACACCATATTATTTGTATTCCCTAAAGGGCAAAAAATTGCCTTTTCATTCCTTGCCTTAATCAAAATTTAAATATGTCAGTGTAAGCATGGAAAAATAAAAGTGGCTGAAGAGAAATAAACATCAGTTCTTTCCAACCTTGAAAGAAGATTCTTTCTTAGCTGTAACTGTAGCACAAATAGCTGTATCTGAGCTAGTTTCAGCTTAGGTAAGGATAAGCAACTGTACAATACGTAGAGCTGCACTTCAGCCATCCTAGTTCACCAATTTAGCACTAATTACTGGCAAAGATGGAAAATAGAAAACAGGGTTAGGACCACAGCAAATGGCTTCAGCATCCAGCTGTGTTGTCCTACCAGTCTCTCCCGCCTATTTAATTTGGAGCCAAAGCTGCATCCTTTCCCCACAATCCCCTCAGACTCCTTGGCTGTGACTGTCACAAGTGGGCTGAACTGGTGGACACTTAAGATGGAAGGGAGGACAGCAGTTAGCATTGGGTCCTCTTTGCGTGCATGTAGGTGGAAAATGATGGGTCTACAGAAAAAAAAAGGTATGTATTTCTGTGGAAAAGAGCTATTTGTTTAATACGTTTGTTTATAATGCAAAAGCTTTCTGAAGATATTTGAAGAATTAGGTGACAGGCTGGTAAAAGAGATTGCCTTCAGGATCCATAGCCACCTAGCTTAGGTTTTGAGGGCATCATACTATGTGTCAGTCCTTGTTCTCTAACTATTAGAGTCTTTGAAAGGACAGGTATGACAGACAAGCCTGGAGAAACTGTATGGCTTTCAGACTGGTCTGTCTTTTTTGACCTCCTTATGCTGGGCAATCTCACCAGCAACTGAAATTTCAGTTGGCCCAGTCCGTGGGACAGTAAATCTTTTTCTACTACAGCAGTAACAGGAATCCCTCATTATGAGGAGATTCATTTAGGTCTGACAGGGATCCTACAGACATGGACCGCTGTGATGTTGAAAACATGATGCCCAGTACCAAAAGCTGCCTTCCCAAAGCATGACAGATGTGCAGAAGTATGGGGGTGAAAGGTGTGTGGTAGTGATGGGAGAAGAGAGTGAACACAACTGGGCTGGTGTGTAGGGAAGTGTGTTGGGGTGAGAACGGTCCTCTTCCATACCTGTGCAAGTACGGATGAGGATTTATGTGTGGAAACGGCTGTGGGGGACTAAACCTAGGATGCATGTGCATAGGCTGGGGAGGAGGAGAGGAGTGGGTGGGTGCCGAGAAGGGGGAGCCAGGATTGCTGTTCTTCCCTTTTCTCCTTGCCTCTGTGTGCTGGCCCCTCCTGACACATGACACCGATTCTCGCAGCAGCTTGCAGCCCAACTCCCTCCTTTCCTCACAGAGCATCCAGCACAGAGAGGACAACACAGCTGCCAGCGAGCCCAGGGCAGCATCCAGCATCTCTGCAGAGCCTTTTGCTTAGGAACATCGAGGTAAGGACCCCCTGCCCTCTCTGTGTCTGTGGACACCAGAATTCCTGCCCTAAACTAGCAGGAGCTGAGAAACTCTGCAAACGTGGCTGTGTTAGGGACTCCTGCAAGACGCTCAGTCTTGGCAGGTTCATTCTTGCCACTGAGCTGCCCTTTTGCTACGCGCTGTGCCTACCTGGGGAGAGCTTGCAGGGAGGTCACAAAGAAAGCGAAGTGGGGCAGGACGGACTTTGTCAGTCCCTGATCAGCCTCCGAGCTCTGGGTGTGTCTGTGAGCCCAGGACAAACAGCTCCAGTCCCTGCAGAAGGAGAAAGTCCTATCAACAGGTAGCTGTCAAGCCTGGGCTCATCACTCTGGGCCCACATGCCCCCAGGGTTGCACAGCAGGTACATTCATGCCTGGACAGCACCCTCAGGCCATGACTGTTCCTGTGTAGGACTGCTAAGGACAGGGGGACTGTGATAGCAACGAGAAGTATGCATGACCCTCAGTTCTTAAGTAAAGAGAACAGGGAAAAACTCGGGTCTGCCTCTGTACCTCCTTGTCTCCATGCCAGCTCTGGAAAAAGCAGGTTTAAAAAAAACACCCCTGTGAATTACACTTGGGATTCACACTGCATCCACAACGGTACAGCCAAGGGTAAGGTGTCTGAGAAGTGCTGGTTGTACAAACACTACCAGGCAGTGAAAGAGAACTGAAGTATGTTTGCAAAATGTGTCTCCGGTTTGTCATGTGCTAGAACTATATGTACTATGCTTGAAACTCACTCCAGTATGTCTCTGTTTATTATTTATTACATATTTTGGAGAAGATCTTACCAAAAGAAAATAAAATCAGCTCATTTTTAGGGACTATATTTTAAAATACAGCCTGCTAAGCAACCTGTTGAAGCAAAATTGAATAATGTTTTATTGTCGTCGTACTGCTGTACTTCTGTATTATTATTTGTGTTGTTTAGGAAACAGAAACCAAACAAATGATGTTCTTCAGATTGTGGTGGCTTTTGTGGATACTTGAACACCATCAGTTTTTAGCAGAAAATCTCAGGGAAGAAAAAAGATATGGATTGAGAAGACCAAAACCTAAACACATTCTGTCAAATACTGTAGAAAAATATCCCAGCCTGAGTGATCAAGGTGAATATTGTCATTTTAAAACAGGTGTGGTTTTTCCCCCCGATTCATTTATTTGGATTCTGGACTACATGGCTAACTTGCCCTCTAAGATATTGCTTATAATCAGCCAGGCTTGCCTCATCCTACATTTTCACATGCCTTATTTTTGCACTTTTATCTTTTTACTCCCATCTTTTCCCTCCCCTTTTGTGTATTTCAGAAAAGTAGATTACTTCTGGGCTTTTTTATGATTTGGCTGATAGCCTGTTACTGTCACAACAAGAATAATAGCCCACATAACTGTATTTCTATAGAAGTAATGTCATCAGTAGTTCAGAAAATTAATACTCTACAGATCCTGCTTTTGGAAACTTTTATGTCACTGGATGCAAGTGTCAGTAGCAGGGACAAAATTTAGCTCTTGTCAAATCACATTCCAGTGTCTTATTCAGTAAGACTCATCTTCCTGTAAATGACTTCCACCTTCCCAGTCCTCATCCTGGTAGGATATTCAGTGAAATACCAGGCAAGGGGACAATGAATGTATAAGACCACTACAACATTCCTCATTTCATACTACATGACATCACCTCACCTTCAGTTTCTTATTCCTTGGGGCATCTGTTCTGGAGCAAATTCCTCAGCTTCTACATGCTCTATCTTCATGAGGATCTCACACTTGTGATCACAGATGTTTTCAAAAATTTCCATAATTGCACTCCCACTTTTGAAGCCGAAAATACATGTAAGGGTAAGGGTAGAATGAGATTTAGTATGAAATCACTCCACTCACCTACCTACCTGTTTATTCTAGATGAAGACTGCATTCTGGAAATTGCTTTTTTACTGGACAGCTCTGAAAGTGCCAAGTACTATAATCATGAACAGCAGAAAAAATTTGTACTGGAAACAGTAGAGAGAATGAAAAGTCTGCAACTTAGTTCTGGACGTACCCTTAGCTGGAGGATGGCCTTACTTCAGTACAGCAGCACTGTTTTCCTCGAGCAAACTTTCCATGACTGGAAAGGTCCTGAAGCATTCAAATCCCACCTTGCTCCCATCACCTACATAGGCCATGGCACCTACACAACTTATGCTATAACTAACCTCACACAACTCTACATGACTGAAGGGACTCCAGGTAGTGTGAAAGTAGCTGTGCTCTTCACTGATGGAGTGGACCATCCAAGAAACCCAGATATTTTTGCAGCTACAGCTGATGCTAAACACCAAGGAATTGTATTTTTCACAATGGGAATGACCAGAGTGGCTGAGGAGGTTAGCAATGCTGCCAAGCTCCGTCTCCTGGCCAGCATCCCAGCATCTAGGTTCGTTTTCAACCTCCAGGAGAAAGAAACCGTGGAGAAGGTTCTCAAAGAAATGGTACGTATGAGAAAGAATTTGAAATAGTTATAGGAACATATGTAAAAAATGGTCTTATTTCCAATATTTTGAAACGCTTATGCTATTGAAGAAACCTGTACTTTTTACATGTTAAAGCGGCCCACTTATTAGTAAGACCACTGTGCCAAAGTAACAGGTTTCCTTTCTCTCCCCACCATTCAGATCTTGCCAGCCAAAATATTTGAAGTTGGAAACTGAATTAGACTTAAAGAGACCTGTTGTGAAGTTATTTTTATCTCTTTTTCCTCCTAAGAAAGGTATTTTAAACCTCCTTTCTTAAAAAAACAACCAATTTTTGACATCCTAGTGCTTTCTTCTGTAGCAAGTAGGAATGTGACATTGCCTTTTGTACCAAAAAAGATGCAGCTCTTGCAGATGTGAAAATAAATTTGTAGACCTTAATGGAGATATGTCAGTTTAGATAAAATCTGAACTTGGCCATAGACATCTTTAAATTTCAATGGAAAACCTACCACATAATCAAGAGGAATTGTGTAAATTGAAGTTGAAGTTTTGCTTGGGTGCCTCTCTTCTGCATGTGAAGTTAATTTATAAAAAACATTCCCTGCCAAGTATGGAGAATAGAGCCATCCTCTAGCCTATAAATCTGGTGACACAAGCTGTGGATGAAGTCCTGATCTGAGCATGCACAGAGATATAAAATAGAAATATGAATAACAACTAGGAGACTTCTGCAGTGAAACTGTCATCTAAGTGATCTCATCCAGGCCTAGAGCATGTACACAAGCTGGCCTTCCTGTCTGTCTGTCCTTCACTTCGACAGCCTGCCACTCTGCATTGGTTTCCCTGCATATCACCCTTCGCATCTTCTCTATTACCATTACTTTCTGTATCACAGCAACCACCCCTCAAGTGACTAAACACACTTTATTTTACCTGTTCCAAACAGGCAGCCATCCTCAGGTGCCTTCTTTTGAGAACACGGCTGCTGTCTGGTTTAAATAATGGCTTTGGCATAATCATATGTGCATACATCTGAATTTTAGAGATGTGTATTGCACTGCTGCTTATCAACACATTTATGTCCTCTCAAGGGACTACATCAGTTGCGAAAAGTGGGAGGAATGCATTATATGTGGGTGTTTCAGCTGTAGAGATGTTCTAAAAAATAACAGAGCTAATTCGATGATGGTAACTTCATGTAATCACTGTCAAAGTCAAATCTTTTCTAAGGTGTTCTTACTGTTCTCCTTTTGTGTGTGCCTAACAGCACGCATAGAAGAGCTTCTGATTTTCTCAAGTGTAGAGTATGTATCATTCACCCTTACTAGAGAGCTGCTGCTATTCAGCACTGTGGAAACAGTGTAGTTGCTGGGTGCATTGTTCCCATATACCTATCTAACTATGTTGGTTTAGGTCTGTTTACCATTGTAATTTTAGCAAATTATGGCTGGATGAGGAGAGTCAGTGATTTGTGCAGTCAACAATCTATAATAGGAATTGAAATTTTTAAAATTATTTTTTAGAATGGAGAGATTGCTAGAATGTTTCTCAGAAATTAAAGCTTAATTAATGTTAGTTAATAAGTTAATTGCATAATTTAATTAACTAGCTGCTGAAGCAATTTATTTTAACATCTTTCAGTGTCCTTCCTATAGAGGTGGATTATGACTTTAAGTTTCTAATGTTTTGAATATCTGTCTTTACAGAAAGATCTGTCGGAGGAAGAGGTAAGTGGTTTTTTTCCCTGTACAGAACTACTGCTTAATATAGACGTTTACAATTACATGGAAGCATAATTCAAGAAAACTGATAGCTCAGGAAGTTAGTTAAACATTGAGTTTAATGGGATTGCCTTCAAGTAAACCATGCTTTTGTATTTGCAGGACAGAACTTTAATTTGCTATCCTAATGTCATTTACTTTCCCTCCTTATTTTCAAAGTTGAAAAAGAACAGTGTGTGAGTATTCAAGTTAGCAAGAATTTGCTGATATGTCTCGGCATGTCATCCAACAGACTCAGTGGATAAGAAAACATGACACACAGCTGAATGTGGTGCAGTTCTAGCCCTTAATGCTCTTCCTATGTAATAGAGTTAAAAAAAGGGAAGGAACTCGAACAAAGCTCCACCATTGCGCTTTTCCAGTTTGTCCACACTGTGTCACCTTGACTGCAGGCATTGATAGGTCTGGCTGCCATTTTGGGGGGAATAAAGTTAGCTTTCCTTTTAAAGATGTTACTCCTACTTAAGGTACAGTTATCTCAGGCAAAGACTGTTCTGATGAGCAGCTCAAGGAAACTGCTAAATGAGTGTTTGCAAAACTTGACACATTTTATATTTCACTCATTTCCACTGGCATGTTGATTTTTCTCTGCCAAAATAAATCCTGAAGTAGTAAGACATTCAATGTTATCCTTGGAAAACGTATTGTTACTAATTGGGATATTCAGGTAAGAATGATATTTAAACCCTTCACTTCTAGACATCTCCAAGCTGAGTGGAGGTTTAATAAATAATAAAACCAAAAATAAAAACAACATTCCTTATTCCTCCTCCAAAAATAACCCCAGTATCTGTAATAATTCTGTATTATGTAATGGTTTTAAAGTTTCAAAAAGATCCTAAAAATCACATAACTACATACCACAATGATGTCTGACTGGGACACATGACGGTAGAGATGACAGAAGACTAACTAGATAAAAGTATACATCCATAACATGTATTCATAGATCAAGCTAGAGCTAAACTATGATCTATCCTACATATAGTGGAGTAAAGTGGAAAAAGGATGCAAGATGTTTTCTTACCCCATTGTCTTGGCTATCTCTACAGTGACTAGTAATCAAAACAAATCTACAATCATAGACACAGCATACCAATAAACCGACCCTGTGAAGAGTTTGGAGGTAAAGCCATTATCGAGATGACTGAAATTTCAGGAGTCGGAATGATACGGATTTTTGGATGGAGTGTAGGAGGCCACATTCCTGATGAGTGGTAAAATGAGTGACAGTTAAAAGATTTCTGTAAAACATGTAAATATAACTGACTTCTGGTCATTACTGGTGTACTCAGACTAGCCATACAGTAACTTAAAAGCAATGTTAATGTGTTTTCTATCTCGTCTATTAAAATATGCTGATTTGGACTATTTTCGTTCAAAGTGTCCCCAGGCTGCCGCATGTAACTGTGAGAAGGGGGAAAGAGGCCTTCCCGGCCCTGCTGTAAGTAGCTGTCATTTCTCAAATAACTGATATACAGTATAAATCAAGATTTATTTCATTGTTGGAATTTTTTTAGGAAATTATTTGAACACACATCCTGAAACAACAGAAGTTCAAGGTTCAATGCATAGTCCTCCATAGTTACATTGCATGGAAATGTCACACCAGTAGGAAATGCCTAGAGAGCCCTGAGAATGCCACGAGATACTCTCTCTGAAAAAAGAACAGTGTGATGTGGCGAGGCTCTCCTTTTAGCCGCAGCAGTTTAAAAGGCAGGAAGGACCAACCGTGGAACAATAATTCACCTGTTACAATCAGACAGCCAGACCAGGTGGATCTAACTAGCCCCAAATCAAACACTAATATCTGAAAAGCTCTCTGAAAGCAAGAGAGCAAGAGGCTGAAGCATTAGGAACAATTGAGACAAGAGACTTGTAAAGTGGGTAAAATAGACTGGACTTCTTTCAGAATAGTCTTACAACTAGACCCCCTAAGCAAATCTAGGGGATTGCTTCATACAAGGTTTGGTGATCTAAACTGCAGGTTTTATGTTTCAAAAAGAACTCTCGGAGTTGAATGGTCTGATACTATATCCCTAACATTGAACTAAAGCACCTTAGTACCTTACAGCCCTTGCTTAAGGTAAAGGGACAGTGTCAGAGTTTGAAACAGAACCCTAGAGATCCACCCATCCTCATCCTTTTGACCTGAACATCTTACACATACATAAACAGAAATACACACTGGTTTTATCCTGCACAGTACATCACACTTTAATTGAAAATGTAGCCTCTTGTGTGCAAACAGTATTTTTGTTTGGGTTATTATTCCATGTCTTTACTTGGAGAGTGCAAGTACCTCTTAAACAAAAGCATACACCTCAAAGAGTTCAAAAGAAAACAAAACACCCACTTGGCAAGCTGGGTAGCTACAAAAACATCTGATCACCTCTTTTCTTCAGAGGAGACCTGAACAATTTTTTTTTACAACAAAGACAAAAGAGAAAAATGGCTGCCTATTGAGTTGGTCCTGCTGCTCCCAGAAATTCAATTTCAAGGTTATGGTAAATGTGGAGATTTTTTCAAATAAATCTATAGGAAGCAAATATCCTAAATATAAAAAAACCAGTGTATATATTATAAAATAAAATTATTTGACTAACATATATTATAAGAATTTTATTTTGTTGTTTTCAGGGTAAAAAGGGTCGCACTGGGGATGATGGAGCTCCAGGCCTGAAAGGAGCAAAGGTGATGTGATTTTTCAGATTTAGGAGAAAGATTTGGTACTTCATGAATATGGAAAGACTATCCTAATAGTGCCCATGTACTTTCCACCTGTGAATTTCTTAAACTTCATCTACCCCATTTGCTGTAGTAAAGACTAAGATTCTTCACAAATTAAAATCTTGTATCTAACGTATAAAATCATCAGTGTAAAAAGAGGGAGCTCGTATGCTTCCTATATTGCACTGAGATATCTACTCAGATAATCAGGACGATACTATCTTATCCTGATTTCACTGATCTTGATGTTGGATTATTCATAGGGGGAGCCAGGTCTTAATGGAATCCCAGGACGAGATGGAATAGAGGTAAAAAAAGATTTTTTTCCCCTTCTTCTCCAATGAGCAGTGTTCCTTCAAGGCAAAACACCACTTTTTTTTTTTTAATTATAATAGCAAATTTCAATTCTGGTTCACCAGCTAATGATTCATTAACACTAGAAGAACTGAAAACATTATCATTGCTTAAAGAAAGGGAATAATTCCTCCTTATAAGAGTGATCTAGAAAATACTCTCTAATAATACATAGTCCCTCCTAAGAAGTGTAAAAAGCTCTGATATGATAATCTAAGAACATTACAGAAATTGACACTCTGCCTGCATCTTTATGGATCAGTTTAAATTTTTCATTTGGCAAATAAAGGATCCAGTATGTAATAGCAATGAAAAAGTTGAATGAAATACATATAGGAAGTAACTGTAGGACCAGCCTCTTGGTGCTTAACTCTGAATTAATTCACATATGAATCACTCTACTTTGTATTTTCTTATTTTACAGTAAATTTTTAATTAGTGACTTTTTTCTTGCTTTCTTATTTTAGCATGTTTCTCACTAAGATGGAAATATGAACTCTAGTTGATCTGCTTTTACATCATCAAAATCCCAGTCTAAAATGACACTTTCACAAGATTTGTTCACACATACGACAGCATCTATCATGACCAGTAGGTGCAGTATTTAGAGTCATATTGCCATGTTTATCAGAGATCACCTTTTCTACCTAATTGTTCATTATAACCTGAAATGCTGTTTTTCTAGAGAGAGTAGAATGTTAATAGTGCCAATACTCACATTCTTACATTTGTGTTATATATCCTCACAATGTGCTTTGCTTTTTTATTTTCCCAGGGAAAATCTGGATATAAAGGCGAGAAGGTACTACTTTTAGTCAGAACTTCTGCTTACATATAGATATTTGATGTTATTATTATTTATTAGGTATAGTGCCATTTTAATTATAAATACTAGTAATGAACAATAACATCATCTTACCAGCTGCTGTACAAGCTCTAATAGAAGATGTGTCCCTTCCCCAATGAACTTACAGCACAATTGCTGTAATATGTCATGAATAAAATGTTTTCAACTAAAGCACCCAAAGAATAAGGATGATATGCTCAATATACCTCATAAATATTTATTCCCGTTCCTTTCCAGGGAGAAAGAGGTGAATGTGGAATTCCAGGGATAAAAGGAGACAGAGTAAGTAGCCACAAAGTTGTTATGCTTTCAGGACACAGTTAAAATGCAGAAAAACTACGATTTCCTGAATAACAACCATGGTGATAGATTTAAGGCAAATATTAATTCTAAGGCTGAAGGAAATTAACAACTGACAGTTTTAAAAAATGAAGTGAGCAAGGATATCATTTTCAGTAACTTTCTCAGCTCCTTCTATATTTTCATGTGATTCCTCTTAAGGCCCAAGCCTAAACCTGTTTATAACAATGGTAAAACTCTACTTGACTTTAACAGAGGCAGAAGGCTTGAAGTAGTAAGCAAAGGGAATGAGAGGTGAAAATGAAATCAAGGTTTCTAACATTGATCTTCAAGATTTGGTGTATAATTGCTGTGAATATTTTAAATGAAACAAACAGTTTAATCCTGGATTACTGGTCCTTGATAATTCACTCTGTTCATTCTTACTCTATATTCTGATTACCACAGTACATTTTAAAAATATTTATTCAATACTTGCTGGCTGCTGAGCTTCTCTTGATTTTATTTTTTATTTTAATGTAAAGATATCTAAGTAAGATACCTTAGTAAAAAGTTATCTAAGTGTTTTTGACCAAATCTAAATACACATAAATGTATCCTTTTTTTCACTTGCCTTTCAGGGTCCTGAAGGTCCAGTAGGCCCCAGAGGAACGAGAGGGCTACAGGTAAAAAAAAAAAAAAAAAAGAAAGAAACAATAAAAACAACAATACCTGATTCCCTGGGATTCAAAGCTCTGAAATGATATCATACCACAATCATCATAGAATGTTTGAGTCACTGAGTTCAAGGCATCCAAAATCTATTTTCTTAAACAGCAAAATTAACAATTTTGAGGAGCAGTCTAGACAAATAAATCATCCTTATAATTCATTCAGTCTCAAAGACTACAGCAAATACAGTTCCATAAAAAACAAAATCACTCATTTCCCGTTCAGTGTCTTAACTATTTCATTATCTCACAGAAGTACATGGAAACACCAGTCTCTTTTCATCCCAATACTCTTGGACTGAAGGCCAAGAAGCTTAGCCCGTCATAGATGTTTCAGTAAATCTTGACTACAATTACCTTTAACTGTATTCAAATAAAGGGAGAGCCAAATTCTCTCCCCCGGTTACCAGACCCAGCTCCAACTGAGTTGAGCAGCTGAATCTATATATGCATCAGAAAGCAAAGCTTCAGTTCTGAAATGTTTGTAAATCATATTTTCATGCAGACTACAGCAAATTAGAGATTGTTTTTCAAGCTGCCATTGTTCTGAAAGCTTGAAAAGTCTCATTAAAACCACTCCTGTTTTAATAGGGTCCACAAGGACAATCTGGAGATCAAGGGCCTGAAGGCCTGCAAGGATCAAAGGCAAGAACAGTATTATTTCTTCTCTTTCTTGATGTAAAAAGATATTAATACAGCCTCACAACAATAATGCTTTTATCCTTATACCCCATACCCTTCTTGTAGGGGATGCAGTTTAATATGACATTGCTAGCAAATCATACACTCTTTGTATTCTACAAGGTTCCTAAGAAAGATTTTCATTTGCTCTTTGTATTGGATTCAGGTCTAAATCACACTCCAATCTTTTCTCACAAACAGTTAAAATGAAAATATGGCAGCATCACAGAATATTACTTAGCAGCAGTGTAGCATTGCATTGTTTCAGTTTTCAATTTAAAACTATTTTTTTCCCCTAAGTGTCAAGTAGGAATTCTGTTTGGGATCTCAAACAAACTCTTCTCTTGAAACTGCACATTCTCAAGAAGAATTCTATAGCTCAAAATTAGTAGTCCCACTGTTTACTGATGCTCAGCAGAAGATATCTGAAAGTCACAAGGATGAGTGCGATTCAGGACACAGTCTTGCAATGGGCACTCTGAAGGTGGGCCACAGAAATCACCCAGTGCTTCACTGCAAGATCCAGTCCCTGCTGTAAACATAAAATATTTTTTGTTTGTTTGTTTAAAAAACATATGATTTACATTTATTAAATCCTTAAGATTTGCTGGGTTTACTTCTCACACTACCCCATTGTAAATTCCAGGTATACTAATGGAGATTACTTCATTCTGTGGTTCTGTGATGACTTGATATCTTTATCATAGTAGTTTAATGGAAGATGCAGATATCACTGGGTATTATAGACAATTATGGGAATTGTTTTAACTTCATTAAAAGACACCATAGTTAGACTTTGCTTCTCAGAAAAACCTTAAACTGAGTAATTCAGCCAAGGCTAATGGGTTCTTCAGCTACTGAAAAGAATTTTGTTGTGGAGAAAAACTTTAAAATAAGTTTATGAAGGACATTATCTCTTTTGATATCTCTCAATATCTCCTTTGCACCATATTTAGAGTGCCTGCCAGCCAACAGTGAGGCATAGAGCAGTTGAGTGTCAAAGCTCATATCCCACATGAAATGAAACATTTTTCCTTTTGTTTAATCTGGTATCACTTTGCACAGGAAATATCTACGCTCTTAATAAAGGGAATTTTGAAGCACTGAAAGGGTGAACAGATGAAGTACTGTGTAAGACAATTCTAATGGGCTGAAATTCAGGATATACAAAAAATGAACTTACAAACGAAGTTAAACTGATTTCCCTAGACACCAACACCAATTTATAAGCAGAATTGTTTCTTTTTTCATTCTTTGAAAAGGGTGAAAGAGGTCTCCCTGGGCCACCTGGCTTGCCTGGAGAGACTGGAATAGGACTGCCAGGCCCAAAGGTACAAGCATCTCTCATCTTCTATATTACATGTATTGTAGGATAAGAACAAAGTCCAACACAACTGAGATAATGTACTTGCTGGTACGTGAGAAACTTCAAGCCCCCAAATGCTGTTTTTATGGTACTGGAAAGGTATTTTGTATGTTGATCAAAACTGTTGGGAAAAAAAAAAGTACATTTTAAGTACGTACTTTAAAGGACTTTTTTTACAGTAGTTCTTACACTTGACATAACTCAATCCAAGCAGTGTATGGCTGAGTAAAAATGCATACATAGTCTTAAACAAAAATTATCCTGTGAAAAACAGGCTTGTTGCTTTGGATGACTGGCATAAAGAAAACAGAAACACTATGATAGAAATACTGACTTCTTGGAAAAGGACAATAAGTGATACATAATGTACTAGGAATATGATGGGCATAATTAACCGTTTAGATTCAGCATTGTCTTCTCTCAAATGCAGAATTGAGGCTGTCCCCTAATGCTGTGAAACTGCACCAGTTCAATGCCTGTTGGGCCCTGCATGCTGTATGACTCTGAGGACACTCAGATTTTCTCTGCCATTCCTGTATTCTCCTACATCAAGTATTTCAAGTACAGAACATCTGATGAGATGTTATATGCTGCACACATACAAATACCTAAATCAGGCATTTTCAAAATACATTTTTGTTTGAAGGGTGACACCGGTTTGACAGGAAGACCAGGCCCTGTTGGCCCACCCGGAGTTGGTGAGCCAGGACTTATGGTATGTCTATTTTTTATTTGGTGAGAGAGAAGCAGGTCAGAAGGGAAAAATTCTCAGTGCTTCCCTGTTAAAAGGGATATATGTGTGTTAAATGATACCATCTCTTTTCTTTCTTCCACTAGTTCTCTCTCTCATACATACTACGTTGTCTGACTTTCATTTCCCTCAACAAACTGGAAACTTTTCTAATTCCTTAACTTTTCTAATTATCTTAGTCTCCAAAACAGCTATGAAAAAATAACACCTTATGCAAAACCACATAAATATTTAAATAAATCTGTCCCCTGATAGATTCAAATCCACATACGGTAACTTTGAAGTTGACTGCTTTTCAGTATCATTAGAACATTAACATCAGCATGGCTTTGAGGGAAAGACTCCATTTCAACCACTGTAACACTAGAAACAGTCACACCTAAACAACCTCCATAAAGACATTCAGATTGCATAAGTGGTCCCAGCAGGCAATTTGACCAGTATTACCTTTACTGGAGATAACAGAGGGAGAAATAAAAAAAAGTTTGACTTTCAGAATTTATAGTAGGTTTGGCTCTGAAGTCTTTTCCTTCTTTTCCTTCTCTTCCTCCTCCTGGTAGTTGTAAACTCAACCTCTTTGTGGTAATTCAGAAAATCAGTATGCCAATTTTATGGTCGCTTTTTTTCAAAGTGTCAGCACATTTTACTGAGCTATTTACAATACAGCAGACTCAAATTCATTTCTCATCACCTGGATGAAAGACCCCTAGTGCAACCACAGGGGAAATTTTGTGCAGTTTTTTCACAAGTAGCTTTTCCCCATTGACAAGGAGACATTTGTAATAATCATTTCAAAAGAGGTGCTCCCATGAAAAACAGAAGGATGGTTTGGTAACTGACTGATTTCAAACCTGCTTGAAAATACACTACTGGAGAGGAGTGAGTTCTCACTGAAGAGCCCAAAGAAAAGAGCATTACTAGTAAGGCCAGTGGTGACAGTCAGTCAAAGTGGGGCAGTAATGCTTTCTGAGTCTCTTCAGTAACAGCATAGAAAAAAGAGCCACTTTGGGGTGGAAGAGGCGCCTGTGATGTGCATCTTTATTAGCCACAAGAGCTGTACTGGTATAACAAGAGATTCTGATTTAAAAAAAATTCTAAAGGTGTTTTTTAAATCTACTTTAAAGTGAGTTCAAACTTCAAAAGAGTTTTCTTTTAATGGTTGACTGTAGTGTAATTATCTTTACCTAAGAACTAGGCATAATTCTAAAGCTTTATGCAGAAGAAGCAGAAGTGTATTTAGGCTATGCAGAGCCAAATGTACCAGCATTCTGTGATGTGTGTGTAATCTCAAGGAATAAATCAGAGGAAAAATAAACAGATGCGGGAAAACACTGTGAAGCAGACTCAATATGCACAGGTTTTGGACTCGCATTTAGTGAAAGGTTTTAATTGTCTTACTTGCCCCTTGTGCTCCTATCAGATCTGCTTTCAAAGAGAGAAAGGCATGCTATTATTCTCTTCACCAGTTACAGTCAAATCTCTCTACAGCTACATCTCCTTCCGTACTACTCTGCATGGTCTTTAATCTGTTTCTCCCTGTCTCTCATGATTATACCGATACATTAATAAGGATTAGTAACAATTTGTAAACCAAACTAAAGTTTAGGGAGTGAAGATTTCAAAAGTATAAGGAATAGGAATTTCAGCTACATAACCTGTGATTCATAAGTAACCAGAAAGTAAAACTGTCTGCCTTGTTACTGCTGCAGGCCAGAATGCTCATCATTTATGCACTGTAAATATCGTATTACTGTATTATTTTTAACAGGTTATAACTACACCAACATTTAAAGACAGACGTGCTTAAAACCAACAATGACATAGAACATGCTGCTGTTGATTTGAGTGATTAATACATATTCTAGGCCATTTTAAACTTATGTTAACAGGGGCCTCAAGGACCACAAGGTGTTCAAGGAGAAAGAGGTTCACCAGGAGAAGGGCTTCCAGGAGCAAAGGTACAGCAGTCAAAGGGTTTTAAGACCAGAGCAGCACCGTTAAACGAGTGCATGCCAAAACAAGTCCATAGCAGACACGGGAATCTGAGAAAGTAGCTTGTAAATTAATATTAAAATTTGGCATCAATTAACACAATATATTTTCATAGAATTCAGTTGGTACAAACATGACTTCCAGGCACAGCTAGCCTTTGGAGCCTGTAAAGCTGATATTTAATTCACCTGATGCTTGATTTGTGGGATCTAAGCCTGGAAAGAATTCCAGCTATAATTTTAAAACAGCCTCGAGCATCTGACTTCAAATAAAATGTTAAAAAAGTGATTCCTAGATGAAAAATTTACCTTTTCGTTGTTGCTTTTTTCCTAAATCCCTATATATAGAGATCTTTGCTGTCACTAAAGACAGGCTTCTAAGCTTCTTAAACACCTCAGCCACTGGCTTATGCATTTTAGCAGAAGTCTGAATTCAGTTTGTGGGAACAGAAAGCTGCTATTACTAATTTTCAGATTCAGGGGAAGTAATGACAGTAGTAGTTGCACCTACATGGATGGACTCACTAGACCCACTGCTAGCTCCTTTTGCAGCCCGCTGAAAACCAACTCCCAGGCTGAGTTGTCACTTTGACCTTTGGTTACACTAACAAAGTGACACAGCTTGTACATGAGCTAAATAAATATCTAAATGGTTCACTCATTTTTATGCATGCACGAAGGCGATTTTTGTTGGGAAAACAATAAAAAATTGTTTTGCAGATGCAGGCCCCAACTGTCCCTTTACTAAAAATCTTAGGATTTTTGCTTAGCACAATACTATAGTCAGCTAGGTTTAAATTTGACTGCTGCTAGCAACAGAGTATCTTCAAACATCCAGTATATATTTTATGATGAATTATATAAATTATCTAACCTCGTTGTTGATGGCTTGTATTTGTTTAGCAGATCTCATGCATGAAAACAAACAGAAAGACTATTTGAAGAAAATGCATTTAGAAATCACTCCATTGCCACTGAAATACCAATTCATGTGGGAAGAAACACTACAATTAATAAGTAAAGCACAGCAACAATGCACAGTGGGAACAAGTACAGAAGAATGCATAATCTAACCAAAACTATTGAGCAATTGAGATAGGCAGAATAAAATAATCGAACTGGAATTCTGCCAGCATTATTGGAACTCTGGATTCTATAAAAAATACACTATTTTTTACTGCCAAGTCTGACCTGGAGCCAAGCATGTATCAACAGAGCCTATACATAGCTCTAATCCTATTTACGGCTGCCAAGTATGTCAGCTTGCTGGTTTTAAACGCATTTTAAATAGGTGATTTGTTAATCTAAAGCAAATTTTACAGTTGCTTTCTTCAGAACATTTTTACTACAAGCTCACAGTTCAGTAAAAATGAAAATGAAGGCAGGTGTTCTAAAGCATCAGGAGTAAAGAATGTTATTTTAAACAGAAATTCACATACTGTATTTCAGTCAAAGTTACAATGATAGAATTGGTTACTAGGGAGAGAAAAGACCTGTCTGGGGCATAACTTTATCGCCTTGGGTGATTCTGTGACAATTTACACACGCTAAAGATCTGTCTCTATGTGTTTTATTAACAGAAGTACAAGAAAGCACAATATTTGCGTCCTTATTAGTAACCTGCATTTTCCCCAAGACCACTGTTTTGTAAATAAACATTTAGATAGACAACGATATTTACAAACAGACTTCTACAACAATACAGTTTGGCCTGGTCTTTACTCTGGCAAAATTCTTAGTGAGAGCCAGATCCTCATTGCCACACTTTAATGAGGTTAACCCATGAGACAAATAAGCAGAATTCAGCTTTCAGTTAGTGTCATTACTCAGCCCTGCTGACATTTAAATCAGTTGTGGTTTTGCCATTGATTTGAGGGGAAGCAGGACAGGACCTTAAGCAATCGAGGTGGGCAGAAAGGTAAAAAGAAGCTTGTTCAGTTCTTTCATCAGCAATTTCAAACTGCAGAGCAAGCTCATTTGAAAAGATGACCTCTTTGGTATCCTGGAAAACAGATCCAGGAGCTACTTTCTGGTCCTTCTTGTGTTGGTTTTCATGATGACAGAGCAAACAGTGTCTCTAGTTACTTCAGAGAGAACAGCTGCGTGTTTCTACAGTTAACAACATATTATTTTTTCATGTAGGGAGACCGTGGTTTTGAGGGACCAAAAGGCCCTCGTGGACTTCCAGGCATCAGCATAAAAGGTGAAAAGGTGAGCAGTAAATACACCAGGGGATTAACAAAGTGCCAATAGATCTACATAATACAGGGAATACAGGATAAATATTCACTATAAAAGGTGTAAAGAAGCAAGGAACCCACAATAGGCCCTGGATAATAAGGTATTTTGTAGAGATTTATGCACAATAAACTCTCCCAACCTATTTTAACATCTCTTCATAGTAAAATAGGAAATGTTACAAAAAGCATCTGATTTTGTGGGAAAGTTAAGGTTTAGAAAGGAAAAAAGAGACTAGCAGTTGTTTGCAACTGAACCAGCAGAGAATAAATGCATATATGAAAGATAAAAGGTCAGATCCCCAACTTCACTGACTTAAGAGAGGTTAAGTCAACATGTACTAGCACAGGAGCTGTCCCAGATTGTTTCTGTATCTTTACAAAACTAAGCGATTGTACTTTGTTTGCCAGGGTGAATTCGGTCCTCCTGGTTTACCTGGGCCAATTGGATTACCTGGAATTGGAATTCAAGGAGAGAAGGTGCAGTTTTCACTTCTCCCTCACCCCGCACTTAAATGTGTAGTAACAGAGAATATTTTATTTTTAATAATTACTTAACTGATCTTTTCAGGGAGTGGAGGGCCCAAAAGGACCACCCGGCTCTAGAGGGCTACCAGGACAGGGACTACCTGGACCAAAGGTTAGGGAATTTTCTGAAGTAAAAGCTACTGTGCTGTTTTTACTGTTATGTTTCCTGATAAAGAAATGGTCTGTCTCTATCCTTATGCTTATTAAAGTGCTGGATGCCAATCTAAGTATTGACACAGCTGCAGGAAATTATTTTCTTTATTAATATTATTAAACTGTACAGCAGATCCTACTCCACTGAAAAGCCTTGATAAACCAATGCCATAGCTATCCATTTAGGTTTTGGCTTGGGTCATCACAGAACCTTTGAGGTGCTACATATCAGACAGTGAACTGCACTTTGTCCAATGCGTTTCCATAGAAAGGGTTGTCTGCCTTGAACTTGGCAGTTTCATCATATCAGGTGCAGGTGCACTTAACAAGTTTTGGAGAACTTTTGGTGTTCTGGAGAACACCAAAATTTCAATATCATCTTTTATCCTCACTGTACTGTTTCCATTCCAGAAAAATACATACATACCTTACAGATTGGCTGCCTTCCTTGTTACTTCTGCTGCCTGTTGTCTCAACTGACTTTGTGTATTTACTGTATCTAGCAGTTAAGAATGGTCCAAGGCATAATGCAGACTACCTTTGCTGAAGGAAAACTGCCCAAATAATTTAGCCTTGACTGATTCACAAAATAGAGAACTGTTAATGAAAGATGTCACCCTTGAAGTGTTTGGAATAGAGATTTAAAGTGATTTCCTGAAAGAGGTGACAGATAAAGTTCTGAATGACTGAAGGCTATTAAAGCATAATATAAAGGAACTAGAGGTGTAAGTGGGTCAAGGGTCCATGCCAGGTAAAGTATTTTGCAGCATCAGAGATTATGTCTTACATTTTAAGTGATTGTGCAGGGATATGCTTTACCACTGGTAAAAAGAAAGAGAAGAGTGAATTGTCTGTGGATGTCAGATATGCTCCCGAAATACCAGCTACTTTGGCAGGAAACATTCACAAGGACATATAATTATAGATTTACAGCATTAATCATTTCCACCAAAAACTTTCTGGTGACAGCTCAAAACATGCTGCAGATTCCTAATCTTTGTGACCAAGGATTTAACACATCATACTAAAGACAATATCACACTAATCTTTCTTTAAATGTAAGCAATCAAGAATATGCTTTTATATTTTTCCATGATAACGCTGTTAAAAAATAATTTCTACTTCAGGGTGAACAAGGCTTGCCAGGAGAGACTGGAGTGCCAGGAGAAAGAGGTATTGGAGAACCTGGTTCTAAGGTACATTGTTAATAGAGGAATTTATTTATTTATTTATTTATTTGGATTTGAAATTTGTGTTTCCTGAGTGTCCTTTCTCTAGGCACTTAAAAATAGGTTTAGAAATAAAATTTAGGTTCTTAGTCTTTAAAATTTTTAACACAGACTTTCATTAACCTCCAGAAATGGGAACATTTTAAATACACCAGTTCTGTAAAACAGTAGTAACATTTATTGTGACTGCAAATTTCCACGTGCCTGGCCTATGCTCAAGTCAGTGTTGCATACAGCTCACCTACAGCTCTGTCCAGAAAACCATCCAGACTATTAAACAGTTGCCAGAACTCGCAGTCCCCAGCATAAGCTAAGCTATAGCCAGAGCTGGTGAAAAAAAGCACTGAACAGTCGTTATTGTGCTGCTCCTTCCCTTTTCACACAGGACAGGATGTAAACAGAGCAGCAGCTACATCCTCACACCTTCAGATGGGAAACAAGCTGTGCTACTAGACAGAAAGCACACTTGCTTGGAGGAGAGGAAGCTGTAACCAGATTGTCTTAGTGCTGAAGTGACCAAGATATTAACCAGTCCCTATGTCATTAACAGCCAGATTAACATAAAATAGGGGAACAGATGAAAAAGTACTTTTGTGATAGTGGAAAGGCACAGGACTGTGCTGGTTTTGCTCTTTTTTGTTAGGGATTTGGGACAGGGGTTGGAAAAGGAAAGAAATTGAATAATTTCTTAATTTCACAAAATATGGTAATGCTGAGCGAACCCATTTGACCCCAAATGATCGCATTACACCTAAAACCAGGTCAGGCTCTTGAACCTTACATAAATAGGTTGATGACAATTCCACTGCCATTAATAGATTTGCACTGATATTCACCAGCAAGATGTCAATCATCATGTCACAGTCAGCTCTATCTGATATTTACTTCAAATGCTGCCACTTAATGAAATGATGGCATTATTTTTTAAGAATGAGCCGGAGCATTAATAGCTAATATATTAACTGCGTAGATAAAATGCACAGTTCAAACAATCGGACGGTAGGATAGTTCCAGATACGAGAGTCGTCTTTATAAAAAAATGGCAAGATTTGGGTTCATATGCATAAATGTTTGCTATAAATATATATACAGTTTAGTAAACTTTTTAAAATAGATTTCCTTGATTCAGAGAAAGAATAGTACCAAGTCTGCATTTAATAGAAGGACTTACTTTTTATTGGTGTCAGGGTGAGCCAGGCCCTTCAGGACTGGCAGGTCTGCCTGGTCTTCCAGGAGAAGATGGAGCTCCTGGACAAAAGGTTGGTTCATCTCTGTCTGCAGTCTACCTGCTTCCCTCCAAGCATTCCTACTGTTCTCCCTGTGCTGATACCGAAACCTAGAAGAGAGAGTGTTCATGGACAAGGGGAAAAGCAGCACATTTTTCAGTGAAAAACATTCTCTTTCAAGCGTACTTTTTTAGGGAAAACTTTTTCTTTTTTGGGGGGGGGTGGGGGGTTGTCTTATCTTGCTTACAGTTGTTGGCTTTTTTTAATCCACCCAATGCCCTGCAACTCAGAAGGGAAACCACTAAAATGGCTACAGGCAACCTTTCATAGCCTTCCGATCATGGTATTTTTCTAGAATCAGAAACCCCATCTATTTAAAGATATATACTCAGAGCGTTCAGCTATCTCTAAGGAAACATGCTACTTCGTGCATTCCACCCAGAGTTTTACAATGGTTGCTTCTGAATATGGGAAGAAAATCCTGGGCCCACTGACATCGGTGGGAGTTTTGCCATTGACTCTAAAAGGTCTATGATTTTAATGAGATTATTCAAGATATGCAAGTTGATCTTGCACCATGTCTATGCAGTACTCCGAAATACTGCTTTGATTTTTCTATTCCAGGGTGAACCAGGGTTACCTGGTCTTAGAGGTCCTGAAGGTGCTCCAGGGATTGGAATACAGGGGGAAAAGGTGAGAATTTCTTACTAAAGGTGACATTCAAAATTGTAATGTTCCAGGAATAGGTTTGTCAAAGCCTTCTCTTTCTTGGTATATTATAAGTAATGAAAAAATATACCTCAAGGAATAGGTTAATGAGTGCTTCTAAAAGTGGTTAACTGCAGAGTTTATTTCAGCCTCAGCCTAAAACAACAACTTTTAAAATAGTGAAGTTAATAAAAGACCATCCAGGACATCTTCTTCATAAATTTTTTTTGGAAATGACAGCACAACAGTTCAGTGGCTCACAATTTCCAGTACCTGTGATAGTATCTGGTCCAAGAAGTTCACAAAGACCTAACTGGGAATACTACTTCTCTTAGTAGGAATAACTGGGTCGATCTTTTAGGTTCTGGCTCTTGTACCAGTCTTCTGTACTGATTCACAGATGGAGAATTAATTGCGGTTTCTCATATCAGCATCTGTATCCTGTGAAATAAAGACACTGGAAATTGCTGGAATAGTTGTCCAAGACATTGGACAAGACATACAGAGATTAAATGTCACAATAGAAGATAAATAAAAATATTAAGTGTCACAATTGCACGAAGGTAGAAGGGCTAAAAGGCAGTGTAGGAAGGAAAATCAAGGCATCCACCATGTAGAGAATACATGCAGATGACATGATGCAGCAATAAAATTAATTACTGTATTGGAACTTTTTCAGGATGATTCTATACTCATAGCTGTTTCATTTTTGTTTTAATTATTACAGCCTAATAATATGCTTAAATAGCAGTTATCCCTTTACAAACTTTACACTATCTATTCTTAGCTTTTTCTGTCCAGAAGTATAAGCTGATCAATCAGAGAGGGCATCGTGGTCAATTGATTGGCCCTATTTGCCTTTGAATAAAAAAAAAAAGTACCTTTGAGTGAACTATCTTTTCCTGTTTTGATTATTTCTCTTAGTATCTTTTTCATGTAATTACTTAACTTGATTTTTGAGCTGCAAGGATGCAATCTTTAAGACTCCTTTTGGTTCTCATTTTTTTCACAGTATTCACTGGTAAGTCAGTTACTTTAATTTCAGATGAAATCTACGTAGTTTTAACTGTACAAATCCAAAACTGGACAATTACTGAGCAGAATTAACTGACTTGCCAATGAAGGCAATAGGAACAGCTCATGTGCACCCGCTACGAAATAGAACTTCACTATCTTTCACTGATATTTACAATTAATTTCAGTTAACACATTCTTAATATTATTTGGTATGTGTGATGTCTTCTCCATTTTTGTAGGGAGATCAAGGTCAGAGAGGAGTACGTGGATTAACAGGACCAACAGGAGTACCTGGACCTGCTGGAGCTAAAGTAGGTTTATTACCACGTTATGCGTGTAAAATAGCCCCCCAAAGCTGTGCTTTCATCTAGATCTCAGAAACAACCGTCCTGGAATGAACTTGCTTCTTAAAATATAATTAAAAAAAGAAGTTCAGCTAAGGCTTCTCTTAGCAAGATACACCATGATCCCTATAAACATCTAGAAGTATTTTTTTAAAATCTTTGCATTTACCATATTGCTTCCCTGTCAGTTTGGAAAAAGTTAAGGAACGCTAATACTGGTATTTTTATGCTGAAATATTTGGGAAGATAGTATGGTGTATGGCATATACAAGTGTGACAGGACTTCATTTTCCCTTACACTGACTTATGGCTGATATTCTTTTATGGATTTGGAGATTCTATTCAAATACTCAGTACTCACTGAAAGTGAGAGAAGGGCTACTCCAGGTTTCTCCTCCAGTTTCTTATTAAGTCTTTTGCTATTTATACACACAAGAGTATATATTTCCACATAAGAGGAAAAATAAAAAGGGGTAAACAAGTACACTGAAAGGACTATTTAAAAAAATCTACTCTAACAGAAAAATATACCTGTTACCAGTATACCTACACAGATGGGCAGGAAGTTTTGAGTGCTGGATGTGCTGGACCAAGTCTCGAATATACTAAGAAAGACATTTCTAATAACATATATTTGTTCAGTGACTGAGAAGAATCTCATTTCCATTGAGAAATCAGAACTGTGCTTGTTATCAGTTCTTCAAATAGTCAGATTTCACTTCATATAGAATATTAGAAATTCTAATAGAATTTTAATGGAATATTATAAATTGTTGCATAAATGTCTTCTCTATGAGATGCTCATGCTCACGTTCAGAAAAATCCATCATTTTTGCTCTCCTTCCTTCACTGCAGGGAGAGCCTGGTGCGCCAGGACGTCTTGGAATGCCAGGCCCTCCTGGAAGAGCTGTGCCTGGACCAAAGGTAACATCCACACTCCAGCTCCTAGTGCTTATAAACACAGGGTAAAAACTATGAAGTAGGCCATGCTGTTATTCATGTAAATAATTTCAGCCTTATGAGGTCAACTAAAACTTCTTTCCTATGGACAGAGTTATGGATTGTATCCAGTCTAGTTACCACCATGCCCTGGTATTAACTGTATGCCAGCTTGAGGTGTGGCCTACCTATGTTCATTTCTTTGTTTTGGATAACCTTGGATATCAAAATACTTTTCTTTCCTCTGCTTTTGGTGTTTAATGCTTGCAATAGCGATAAATAAAATTAGCTATTAGATTTAATATATATAAATTTGTATAACAGAAATCCAAAAACACAATCTGTGATTGGTGTTTAATAAAATACATAACTAGAGTATGTATTTTCTTCATTGCAGGGTGACATTGGGTTACCTGGTCTTGCTGGACCAATTGGAGAACCAGGTTTTGGGCTTCCTGGGGCAAAGGTAGCTCCTAAATTGGTAAACTAATTTCTGATAGAACTGTAAAATAAGGCAGGATTTCAGTGCAGCAACAGCAAATTGCCTAGGATGGCCAAGTGTTTCACAGTTCTTAACGTGTATGTCATACAGCACTGCTAGAGTGTAAGGATTTGCAGATCCAGAAAACCACAGATGGTCAATCTTCCAGACTCCATGAACGATAAGCTTTCACATGGCAGAGAACCAGGAGAAAAATGACTGGTTTTAATTGATGAGAAGTGAATACAGAGAGAACACCTGATTTATGTGCTTACAACAGCCTACCTGTTAAGCACAGTTAATTTTTCTCAGCCAGGCTCCTTTGCTTCATTCCTAATTTTGACACCAGGTAATCCACAGACTCCAAAAAGATCTCAGGACATGGGCCAAACTGGCAATGTGAGAAGATACGCCTTAAGCAGTGGAAGAAGAACATGAACAAGTAGCTAATCTCTAAGGACTTCTCTCTAGCACTTCTCTAGTATTGCCTATAGTGTTACCTAGATTCAACTTTTGTAAGCCACTCTTCGTTCCAGGGCTGATTTTGTCTGAACACCAAGAAACTTGGGACATATAAACCTGTGTTTCTCAAAATAAACCAGATCCCGCCCCCACCTTTTTTTTTACTTAGAGAATTTGACAGTACTTTTGAGTATAGCCCTTATCCCTTGTTCTTTGAGTGAACTGAACACAGTAAAAGAAGCATGAGAAACATGTAACAACCTCTATCCCTTTTTGATCAGTTAGTGGGTTTCAAGATCCTTAAATTTATTTTCATCAGGAGGAGATGATGATGATGGAATCACATACTTTTCTGGCACAGTCCAGTTAATTCAAAGAACTGCACGTTGTCCTATTTCTGGGAATCAAACAGGAATCAACCAACAGGAAGCAGGTCCTTTGCTCAGAGTTGCAAGTCCCTCTCCCTCAGCCTTGAGCCCCTGAAGCTCTTTCAATTGGGTGACACTGCATGTTTCTGTGACTATGTTCTTCACTTTTTGCTGTCTTTGTCAGTATTAGTGGTTTTGCTGTTGCTTCACTCTCAAACACACATCTGCACTAAGCTGTACAGGGTAAAACCTTTTACGGTCTCTTTTTTTTTAAATTATTTTTGCATGGGCCTTTGCTTGCCACAGTTACGCATGCCCATATTTTGTGTAGCTACAGGGACAAACACAATCTTGATCATCCATCCAGTTGTAACTGAGCAACTCACTGCACCATCCAGTATGGCTGGGAGGGTTAAAGTCCTCTTAGTTTCCCTGGTAAATCTGTTCCTGAGATAGTCCATGTGGATCCATGAAAGGAGCTTAATTGTACATCTCCGATAGGAAGCTCCTGTTATACTCAATAGCTTTAATGAGGTTCCACAGCATTATAGGAAAATACAATTCTGGAACAACAAAAACAGACACAACCTTGTGATAGAAAACAATGTTTTTAAATTGGCCACACAAACCACTGTTGTCCCCTGCCCTACATCCTTTGTCTCACCACACAAACATACAGCACATGCAGAAGCTATAGAGTTTTCCCAATGCTCTGCAGCAGGTTATCTATCTTCAATTATAAGAATTACATAAAGTAGCTACTGAGTAATTCAGTTCCCATGCTAGACTTTTGGCTGTCTGTCAATTTGGGCTCATTCCCCCAAAGTTGGAGTAATTGTAATCATGATAAAAATACAGGGAATGAAACTGAAGTCATTCCTTCTTATATGTACACCACAAATGACAAGAGACAGAGCTCTTGAAAAAGATTCAAATTAGTGACTTCGAAGTGAAAGGTCCTGTAAATCCTCAGCACTGTTAAATATTCCAGTTTTAGTCCAGGATTAATAACCTACAATAATCATTCACATAGTAAAATACATTAGCAGATAGGCAGACAGGTAAAATCAACTTACAGTATATTTGCCAAAGAAGTTTCACTTTCATGGAAAATTTCCTGCTAGCAATTGTACTGGCATTCACCTCAGCTGTTTTTCCTGCCTTCATCAGGGTGACCGAGGTCTTCCAGGACCCCCCGGGCCCTTTGGGCCAAAAGGAGATGGTTATCCCGGCCCACCTGTAAGTTTATAGACAATTTTTCGTATGTGAATTGGGAACAAATAGGTGCTACACCAAAATGATTAGCCTCCATGGCTGACATGCTAGGAAAGATTTGCTGGTCTAAAACCCTAAAAAGGCTCCTCAACTGTGGAAATGCATTTCAGCATAGAAGGAAAAAAAATCTCCCTCTGAAATAGTCCAAGACCTTCCATGTCCTCCACTCCTCCTGATTACACAATGTAACATATTCCAAGTGGGGCTTTTTTTTCCCTATAATATCACTGATGTTTCAATCAGTTCCCTCAATATCTTGATGTAGGATACTCTCTTCTGCACAACCATACAAAATTTATTCCCAAACAGGAGAATATAGCCCAGCTAAGCAGCTGTGTTTATATATACACGGGTGTAAATTCAGGGCAACACTACCTTCCAGAACCACTAAAAAAGCAACTACTGTCCAAAGAGCCAGAAGAGCAAACTGTCCTCAGTTCTGTTCATCAGGTTATTGAAGGTGTGGCAAAGAATTGGTTTATCTACTTTATAGCCCTTTGCAGAGGTCTTTACCGGTAGATATGACCAATCCCTGCAAAAAGGATACAAAGATAAAAGGCTCCTTCCTCTCCCTTCCTTGCAAATGTATAGAGCACTGGCCTCACGTACCTAGTCTCCTCAACAGGGTGCTCCACCAGCCCTGGCAGTTAACATGCCTGTGCAGTGAGGAAGTACCAGGAAGATTGCTGGCTTGAGTCAGGGAGTTTGCTGATATACTAGCATTTATCTGTGCTAAAGACAACAGTAAAAGTGCATGCAATTGCCACATTGAGGAATAAAAATTAATGAATGTCAAAATGGAAATTGGAATTCGATTTATAATACTTCCTGATATTTTTGTGCAATCCAATGCAGAACTGCCTCTGCACCTGCATCTCCGGATCAGACTCCTCTGTCTTCAAACACATGCAAGCCTCCCGCGTGACATGCAACACACATGCAAATGCCACTGACACCACTTCTGGCTTATCAGAGTAGAATTTAACCAATTGTAGACCACAGTGATCCCACTAAGAGACAATATATTCAAGATACTACAATATTAATATTAACAAAAGCATGTAGTCAATATAGCCGTAAATTAAATTAATATTCTGTCTGTGCATATAATTTCAGGGCTTGCCAGGCCTTCCTGGGATTCCTGGTGAACAAGGCCCAGATGGAGTTGGACTACCAGGACCCAAGGTACAGGCCTTAACTTCTAGAAAAGTAAATGCATGTGTGTACTCTACTTCATGCAGATAAAATTCCTACCCATAGGTCACAGTCAGAATACCTTTTTAATCCTGCTTTAACATACTTGTCAGTATATAAAAGGTAGATCCCATAGAAGATCTTCAAGCTTCACTTCAGAATTCATCCTGATGCTGATTGCAGGATTACTGGAATTATACAGGCAATTGAAGGATTGACTACAACTATTTAAATATGCTTAATGTCCCTTAAAAGGATGTACATCTTTTTTCCAAACCCCTAGCTGTCTGAAGGCACTGATAGGAAAAAAGCTAGAACAGTGCCAATGTGAACATAGAGTCTGATTCAACTGACAGGCAGCAAGCAAAAACTTTTTTTTTTGGTTTGGGGAACGTGGAGTTCATTTTATGATATGGGAATTGTAATTCCTGTGTAACTCTTGCATAATTGACTGTACACTGACGGTAGCCACTGCTTATCCCCAATAACTTTCTTGTCCTGCCTGCAGTATTCATGGATTAGCATTGTTTAGACTTGCACCATGCTGTTCAATAATTCTCCTCTCTTTGTCCCATTTGAGTACAAAGGATGCTGGGAACTCTAGAGATGAATTAAACTTTGCTATTCACTACTTATTTTTTAAAGTATCGACTTTCAGGGTGATCCCGGTAGTAGAGGACCAATTGGTCTCCCAGGTCCCCCAGGAGAAGGCCTGCCAGGACCAAAAGTAAGCCATTTAAACAATTATGTCTCCCATTGTCTATTTTCTAAAAAAAAAAAAAAGTGTAGTATAAAAATGTGTGATCATACATACACTTCTACATGTTTTCTGTCTTCACTCTTCACTAGAAACAACTAATCTGACAAATAAGATAACTAAGGAATACAGTGTCTTTATGTTGTAGAAAATAAAAAATGTTTCTCGTGACCAGCCATAAACCATGGCCTTCTTCCTATTGCATACAATAAATTATAAAGTGATAATCTTGCAGTGAAGATCAGTGACAAAACATTTAGCTCCTGCAGACATTAGCTGCAATTGAGTAGCAGAAATTTCTTCAGACCTAGCATTGGTCAGAATTAATGGCCTGGCAAGCACTTTATCATGTCTTGCCTATACTACTGTTACAGCTACAGGCATACTGTTGAGTTCTAGAATTAATTCCTCTTTTTTACTGTATAAAGTAAATCAATAATTATCCAATGACCAATATGATGACCAATCCCTGCAAAAAGGATTATTTGTGTAATTATAACAAAGGCCTGGAAATAATTGTAACTATAAAAAGCAATTTTCACTGTGAAACCTCCCAAATTGGAAACTCTTATGCTCCTACAGCTCAGCTTTAGAAGTCTATTAATACAAAAGAACTGTTTTAGAATGTAAATGTAAATGAACTGAACAAGGGCAAATGCAAAGATTTTGCAACATAATAATGTATTACCTGCACAATGTGGCTTATTGGTCCCGGAGATTCAGTTCACATTGGCATGAAGGCTAGGTCCAGAGCTAAGCAGTGGTGAAGCACTTCCCCAGCCAGTGCTAGTCCCAAGGACTGGCATGTGCACAGGATCCTTACAAAAGAGGAAACTGAGAATTTCATGCAGGGATACTGGAATAGCAATATAGGTATAAAATTAATATTTTACTATGTGGGTTTTGATTGCTTCCTATGAATAACATATGCAACTGAAACATTTTCTCTAGAGTTCTTTTAAAAACTAGCTTATGGCCTTTATAGCTTATAAAGTAGCAACAAGTGTTTATTTGCAATGCCACATTAGTATGTATGTCTATAGGTCTTACTGTGTAAACTTAGTGGTGATGAAAGATAACACAACAATAATAATCCTCTCTTAAATCTTAATTCAGTCCCCAATGTCCCACCAATACAATCCATCCTTCAATGCAATGTATATCTCTATCAGAAAGGTGATTCATGTTCAATGAGCATTAAGCCCCGCTGACTCCTTTGAAGTATAAACTGGATTTTAATAATCTGATAAAGGATAAAAAGAGTCTTTGTCAGCTAGAGCAATCTTATCCTCATTACTTAGAAAAACACATCAATTTGGTAGAGGATGGACAGCAAATTACATGGTGGTATAACAATTTATTGTGTATTTTTATTATGAATATTGTATTTAACATATGCAGGGTTTCTCTCTAGGGAACCGTAGGACGCCCAGGGCCACCTGGCTCTCTGGGACCTCCTGGTGAAGGTATTCAAGGAATTAAGGTAAAAAGACTCAGTGTCTTTAATATTTAACCTGTGTTGAGTGGTCAACCTGACCATCAGAGTGTTAAAGAGATTTCACATTGTTTCTTATATGAGGAGAGCCTCAGGCTAGAAAATGAGAAGGATAACATGAGCACCTACAAAGTATGTTCTGTCTCTAGTGCTGTAAATAAGCCCAAGGGTGTGTGTATTGAAGGAGAAGGAAGCAGAGGCATCTTTTATCAGTGAAAGATAGCCTTAAAAAATTAAAAATACCATTCCTTCTTCCCCAACTTTCATGCCCACAGAGACAGTCTGAAGTAGTTATATGAACTACCACCTATGGTAGAGAAAGAGTCTCCATCCTGAATCTATGTGTAATACTAATTTTTCCCTGTAATATGCACTTTTACCCAAAGTATAGATCAGATGAGACAGACTTAAAAGACAGAAATAAGAAAGGGGGAATGAGAAGGAATAAAATGGGATGGAAAGAGGGAACAGGAGAATTAGAACCAATAATGATCATGCGGTTTTTCAATATTATATATCTTTAGAGTAGACATACTGATGAAGTATTTGAGAAATATAAGCTAGCTACTACATTGTCTCAAGAAAAAAAAAATGCAGTTTGAAACACTCTTTGAACATTTAAAATTAATGCATGATGAATGATTACAAAGGGTTAATATCACTACCTGGATTATCATTAGGGGGAACAAGGAATTCAAGGAATGCCAGGACCACGAGGCCCCCCTGGAGAAGGGCTTTTGGGACAAAAGGTATGATATCTAAATCAGAGATAATGTCCTAGACCAAAGCCAACATACTGAAAATGCTCATTACAGTCAGCTCTCATTGAAGGCATATGAATTCTGTGAAAAAAGAATGGGGACTTGGGAAAACCCCAGTCATTCACGGTGATGGTTCTAATATTTTCTAGCAGCATCTCTTTCAGTGTTGCTTATTTTAATATCATATGAGGCTTATCTTCTACTGCAATTAGAAGAAGTATAGATATTAGATTTAATATCACTGCCTTTCTTTTACCCACCCACTATGCAAAATTTGGGGACTACATCAATGCTAAGAAAAAGAGAAATGTGGGTTGGAATCAGTTTTTGGATGTGGCCACATCGGCTCAGAGGCTGTACAAAGTCCCATAGCCTACTAAAAATTAAACCAGGAGGCACTAATTCAGCTGTTTGCTATTCCAAAAACACCTTTTCTGAGCCAAAAGGTTTCTCGGAGTGATATTCCCATTATTCATTGCAACCACGTCCTTGCCTCTCTTCTCAATTTCCCTACTGTTATCTTATTTTTCTCAGACACAGACAATAATTTCCATCATGCAATATCCCATGAAACTCCTCTGTCTGCATGTACTTGTTTGAGATGCTTCATTGTTCAAACTGCTTCAGCTATTTTTTCCCATAAAAATGCTTAGCCAATACTACAAGTTATTAACGAAATTCACAAATACCAATTGATTTAAATGATCTCTAACAAAGATTTCTAACTCATGTCAGAAGCTGAAGGTGAATTCGACAAAGGCAGCTAGAAAGAAATGTGAAAAGTGTAATAAAAACTGACTTACACTTTCTGTCTGCTTACCAACATGGTTTTAAAGGGAGATCGAGGAGCTACAGGTGAAAAGGGGAAAAAAGGAGAAAAAGGTGATGTGGGTGACCCTGGTTTATCTGGAGAACCTGTGAGTAACTCAGGTTTATCATGTCTGTTTTCTTAAACTGCTTAAAAATAAAGCTGGGTTGTGTGTTCTTCTTGCTGTTTAACTACATATAATCTGAAATACTTAAGAAACTGAAACTATGAAAACCTTTAAAAGCATAAAGAAGACATTTCCGTGCTGAATATCCTACTTCCCACAGATGTGGTTTCTTTCTTAAGGCAGTGAAAGACAGTTGCCGTCTTTTAAGACAAAACTATGCAATTCTATTCTATGGCTACCAACTGTAGCTCAGACTTTCCCTCAAAGCTGATGAACAGATGGAAGGGAGGCAAAATGGTAACTTCTGCTGATGGGCAGGTCCCCAAAAGCTGGAAAGCAAAATGTGGTGCCCTTCTATTCTGACATTTGCATGCTATTAAGTAGGGATACATAAACACTATTGCCGTTCTTGCCCTGACACTGGCCTGATTAGACTCACACATGATGAAGCAGAATTCTGATCATTCCAGGGTGTCAGGCAGGTATACAGTCTCTTGAGAAAGGAAACAAACACAACATGGTAGACAGGAAAATTTTGCACAGATTCTCCCTTTCTAATATAAACTGACAATCAGTGATCCAGTGGGAGACTTGAGGTCATCCAGTTCCCATAAAAACCTCACCACCTTAGGAGGTTGTAGATACTGCATGCACAAGGTAATATCACAAGAACACTACTTTTTCGAGCCAAAGTTCTTATTGGCCAAATATTATTCTAATAATGGTATTGATGAAGCCATATTCTGAATTACAATGTCACTAACTAACTGCAGTAGCTTAATTAACAATCACTGTTACAGGGCAAAACTGGACCAAAGGGAGAGCAAGGCCTAACAGTAAGCAAATTCCATTATTTAAATCCCATTACGGCAAGATATAAACAATACAAGATACTATCAGATGAAATGTATCCTATGTTAATTATTTTGGAAAGAGCTTTCTGACTAGAAGTGGTCTCAGTAACAATATAGAAAGAAACCACGCAAAGGTTTCTGACTTTTTCTCATCTACTTCATGCTGAAATGGAATTTAAAGTTCCTGGTGATTTTAGGTATTTTTCTGCTACGTGTTCTTTTACAGTTAGTGTTAGATGACCCAGGTATGTACCTGCTGCAGGGAAGTTTTTTTTAAAGTATTTAAGAGTCTAAAGAGCAAAGATCTTCAAATCTGTCATGGTCTATCATGCTATAAACTTAATTACATTTCTGCTAAGCCTGAACTGCACTAGACCCAAATTCAGTAAAGCGTGTCAGTGAGTATATAAATACTACTGAGGTTTATGATGGAAGCTGAGCAGCAGTAGCAAAAGGTTGTATCTGAAAGACTGTCTCAATGCCAAATGAGTCCTGTCACGCACTTCAAAAAATGTAACAAATGATTGCTCTAATAATGAGAAACACTTTGCTTGCATGTCACGGAAGCTATCACTTCTCTCAACAGACAGCTCTGAAGGCAGCAGCTTTTTTTTTTTCCTGCTGAAAGCTGAGTGATAACAGTGGGCCAGGTACACTAGGGTTCACAAATCCCAATTCCATTCTGTGTTGGCGCTCTCTGTCATATGCCAGCTCACTACAAGCAATACGCTTCCTGAAGTTGGGTCTATTTCTCCACTCCCAATACATTTAAAAGGGACATCCATATTATTCAGATGGTAAAATATGAATGGGTTTTGACTTCAGGCATTAATGAGAACCAAATCATCACAAAACATTCTTTACAATAACAGTAGTTAATTGTTTTAGATAGAGGTGTTACTGTATTGTCAAGTTAATAATTCTTACATGCCATATAAAATAGTTAATTGTAAAATGTGGGACTCATTCCACGCTTGAAAGGTCAGGTTTGAAAGTTAAACAGTAAGATTTTTCTTAAGTCCCTGTAGGACACAGATATTCGTTATAAACAAAGTGTTTGGTAGCGTCAATATTATGCCTTATTTGAAAGAGGCAAATTGCAAAATATTTTTATATTTATTTTTTTCATCTCCAGAGAGAAGATATAATTAAATTAATTAAAGAGATATGTGGTAAGTACTCAGGAAATCTTTAATTTCAGATTCTATTTTTTCTTCATTACATTTACATTCTTCTCCTTTCCAAAAGGATACCAAGTCAAGTCATCATGATCTGTTTTTTTATTTTTCCTTTGCAGGTTGCGGTATTAAATGTAAGGAAATTCCTATGGAGCTTGTATTTGTGATTGACAGCTCTGAGAGTGTGGGACCAGAAAATTTTGAGATTATCAAAGACTTTGTAACCGCTTTAGTAGACAGAGTAACCGTAGGCAGAAATGCTACCAGAATTGGCCTTGTGTTATACAGTTTAGAAGTTCAGCTAGAATTTGGTCTCAACAAGTATACAACTCAACAGGATGTTAAGCAAGCAGTTAGAAAAATGCAATACATGGGAGAAGGCACTTACACAGGAACTGCTATCCGTAAAGCAACCCAGGAAGGATTTTTTGGTGCTCGAACGGGAGTGCGAAAAGTAGCTATTGTGCTAACAGATGGCCAAGCAGACAAGAGAGAAGCTGTAAAACTAGATATTGTTGTTCGAGAGGCTCATGCAGCAAACATCGAAATGTACGCAATAGGAATTGTAAATACTTCAGATCCAACACAGGTTGAGTTTGTGCGTGAACTAAATCTGATTGCTTCAGATCCAGACGGAGAACACATGTATCTCATTGATGACTTTAATACCCTTCCAGGTGCGTTCATTGCAGTTTTATTCTGCATTGTATCTGATGCTTCTCAGAACAGGGCCGGGGGGGGGCAAAGCATTATCTTTGTGGATATGTTATGTTTTGATGCTGATCAGGATTAGTTACAAGGTGCAAAGTAATAGGAACCTAGAGATACAGATTCCCTTCTTTTAAGGAGTCACGTTATAGGGCAGTGATTCATCACGCTAACAGGGGATGTCACCTACAGTGTAGGAAAACAGCTGCTTAAACTCTAGCTTTCTAAGCTGTAAATCTGCTGGACTGGAAACCAGAATCAAACTCACTGCTGTAAATTCTACTTACTCATTTTCATTGGGAAATAACTCATTTTCATTGGGTTATTCACATGAGTAACGTAAGCAGTTATTTTCCTGCTACCAACTAGTAGTTGTTACTAAGCTCAGATGAACACCTTTAAGTGAGTTCATTGTATTCTATACCATGTAGAGGACTTACGGGCTGGCAAATTTGTGACAAATAAAAGCCATAGTCCAGACAAACTGGAATAATCTTTAGATGCATATAAATAATTCAAAGGAGTACTGGATTACATGTAAATAATCCAAATTCAAAAAATACATTGAATTTCTCAGTATGATGAGTTTTTTTACTTTTTTTTAAACAGCTCTGGAGTCCAAATTAGTCAACCAATTTTGTGAAGATGAACATGGTACCTTAATATACAACCGTAATGGAAATGGTGCAAGCATAAGTGGACCATCTCTCCATTCAGTGTCTTCAAGTTCTTTACATTACATACTTCAGAACAACAATGTTAATAGCCAATCACTTTCAGCACAGACAGCTGGAGTATCTACAGTAGAAAGTCCTCTGAGTCTTGGCGATCTTCCTCAACCATTAGCTCCGGTATGAAAATTCAGCAGGCTTTAATGAGCAAAAGTTTTATATATGTATCCTTCTCTGTTGCCTGATGTAATATGTAACTTTCCCCCTACTTTTCTACAGGACAGGTACTGTAATAGCTCCTTTAAGTTGGTATGCTCAGAGCTGGTTGTTCCGAGTAAGAGTTCTGATGTGGCATGCAGGCAGTTATCTAATGGCTATAATTTATTCCTGATACTGTTACAAGGATTATTATTCCTGTGTTTAATACAGTAATATTTGTGCCACAGTGTGAAACATAATGTTATTAAAATGCAATTACACTGTAATAATTAAGTCTAAGAATAGTAATTAAACTCAATTGTAGTCTATATTTTTAAGTTTATAAATAAAATTCTGTAAAGGTCAACTAAAAAAAAATATATGCCAGGTTTAGGATTGACAACCCTCCTAGTTAACCAACGAGGTGAGGTTAAAATCCTGATTCTTAACGCTGAAGTCAGGGTAAATAGGAAGGAAAAACATTAGAAAACCTCTGAGTGATGAAGGGCTTGTTCATTTTGAGACACTTCACAATATCTGAAAAACAAAGAAAATCAAATGCTTATTTCAGACCAAAGCACCTCCTGTGGCAGTATATGAAGCGGAACAAGAGGAAAAGGAACACTCATCCTTGCTAACAGTGGACACTAGAGGTATTTTTATCATCAATCATTTCTTCATTTTTGGCTGATCAAAAAAATCAATGTCTCATTCTGCTTCTTTTCACCTGCAGCTGTGGTACCATTATTGCCATCTAAACCATCATCATCAGACAAAGTGATGACATCATCTCTTTCAACTGCAGGGCTCACACCAAGACCAGGTTATAGATCGTAACTAGTTTTTCATTTTGTTCCCTCTTATCCTGATACTAACTTTTCCTAAGGCTTTAAATCAGCATAATTTTGTTCCACCCTCTGAAGATTTCGTGAGCCCATGCTGTGGAAGAGAATTCATTTCAGGATTTTATAATAGATCCTAGTTGCAGTTCTTGTCCAGCCTGTTCACCAGTTCTTGTCTTCCCAAATTCCAAATCCCACCGCTCCACTTACAGCAGAAGCAAGGTCAGCTATAACCTGAGACAGAGCTCATAAATGACATCAAGAGAAGCTAGCTGAGGTGGGTCAGTGAGCAGGTAATTCATCAGCCGAGAAGGAGCAGTCTGTAGAGATGGGAAGCTTCATTAAAGACAGAGAAGATAATGATTTCAGAATTGGACGGAAAACAGATTTCTCCTTCAGAGAAGAAATAGGAAAAAACGGTGTTTAGTCATTTGAAGGAAAGTATAGTAATTAGCTGACTGCTCAAAGGATTGATTCTTTTTATATGAAATGTCCAAATGTATTCTGTTCATCATTTGGGGGATTCACACTTTTGAGTTCCAGTAATAGTGTATTATGATGGGAGCAACAGAAGAGAGCAATAGAAACATGTTCCCATGCTCCCTGGGAACATGGACATGCCTATTATTCTGTCTGTGGCAATAACTTTTTTTTTTTTAAAGTGTCAAGATACTAATTGCCGAAGACAGAATATTGATGTCACAACATTAAACTTGAAGGAAAAGTATTTTCTATCTCATGGTATTATTACAGTGAGTGAGACTAGATTAGTATGTCACAGTCCTCTAATGCATATCTGTAGGAATCATTAGACCAACAAGCTTTACGTTCAAACTTAACTAGTATGTACATAATTACTACCATTGTATTAGGTAAGTAGCACAAATATCTTACAAAAGAAAGACTAAAGTTTTATATTCTTCTCACTATTCTAATGCCTTTTCTCCCACACCACAAAGAGAACTAATGTACTGAAGCAATGTACTGCAGAAGGATCATAGTCATACTTGTGGTTCGAAAACAGCAGATACAACTAGCTTACAGCTCTTTGGCTTACAATTTTGGGTTGCTCACAAGACTGGTTGCCGATAATTAAATTTCAAAAATTAGATTTCAAAATTATAAGATTCATATTGTTTGTTCTTCTTGTACGTGGAGCCATAATACTATTATTTCTGGAGTTACTAGAACCATGCCAGTAAAGGAACAGTTTACTTGACCTACTAAGATGCACTTTTAACTTGCCTTCAATGCTAACATCTTTAGAAGTAAAAATGAATCTTAAACTGCTGTATAACATTAGCAGAAAAAATTAAAATAAAACCAGAGTTTGAAAGTTAAAATCTATGCAATACAATTGTCTTTTACAAACTGAATTGTTTCTGTTCCTTTTTTTCTTTATTTTAGAAAGTATCCTGGACCTCCAGTGCAAGTTAAGGCTGGATCAAGGGCCATGCCGTGTTTATATCATAAAATGGTATTACGATAAACAAGCCAATGCTTGTGCTCAGTTTTGGTATGGTGGCTGCGATGGAAATGCAAATCGCTTTGAGAGTGAAGAGGAATGTAGAGAGGCTTGTGTATTTTTTTCTGGAGGTAGGAATTTGTTTCTGTATTAATAACGAGCAAGTTGAAGCTACTGATTGTTTGGGTTTGTTATCAAGTATCCAGCATGGTATGTAAAACCAAACCCACTAATTTAAAGAATGTTACCATTATGAAGTCATATGCTCACTAATTAAAAAAATGTCTACCTATGCAAGCTCACTTTAATTTTTTTTGCATATATTGTATGATGTAGTCCTTATGTAACAAAATAGCAATGTTTCAGCAGTATCAAGAGCACAAAACTTCCTTTTTACTAAGATATAGTAAGACTAGTATAGCATTTGCCATAGTAATTGCCCTTCCTTCACCTAGATCTTTAAATACTACCATTGTACAATCACTAACTATACCTCATTTTAAATTATATATATGGCTTTGGAAAGCAATCTTTCGTCATTAAAATTATGTAATTTCTTTTCTTTCTGTTACAGAAATCTGATATTTGGCATGGATTCTGCAATGAAGACTTCACTTTTTTTAAGTGAAAGTGTTCCCACAAATCCTGTTTTAATATTTCAAGCAAATCCTATTTTAATATTTCAAGCATAAAATATCAATTTCCAAATTACATGCAGAGTACTACTCAGTACAGATAAATACAGCAAAAGCATCAACTTGTGGCCTATGTGCTCTCTGGGTCACAAGACAAGAGAGGTGGCTCAGCCACCCACCTTTCCCAACCACATCAGTTATATTTAGTCCTTTTTTCTGTAAACTTTCCTCAGTTTCTATTAGCTAGCAAGATACATGACAAATGCAGTTAGAACACATCCACATTTATAGCAGTGACTACACCAATAGCTGGCATCACTAAATTAGGTTAGTTCATGTCTGAAGTGGTCCTTGACATGTGTTTCTCTTCTGAAAGCCAAGTCTAATTTTTAAATGCATTTTAGTATTTTCATCTTTCTTAAAAAACTTTTTAAACTTATGTTCAAAACATCAAACGCAGCATAGAGTTTATTCTTTATTGCCAGTCACTGCCATATTGCTTTTTAGATTTACGTCTGCCTGTGTATGATGTATTTCCTATTACTTGACTTATATACTTAAAAGCTTGTTTCTAATAAAACATTTCTGGTTTTACTGCCAGGACAGAGAATGGATAACGGTACCTTTACAGGACTAAAAACTTACCTCACAGCTAAATTACACTTACTGTGTAATGTGCTCCTGATGATGTAACTGGATTTCTGCCACAGCCCTTAACAAGACTGAACGTCTCAGATTAGGCACTCCTGCATATGAAACCCGATGATCATTTTTGGTTGGGTTTGTGGGTTGTTTTCCTGAACAAATGGTAAGTCTGGCAGATGAACAAAAAATGGAATTTGGCCTCAAGCCAAACACGCGCTACCCTTCCTACTTCAAGAGCCCCCGGCCGCACTCCCGCCGGGGCCGCAGCAGAACCCCGCCTGGGCGCGGAGGCACGCCGCTCCCCCTGCCAGCGCGGGAGGATGCAGGGCGGAGGGAGAGGAGGAGGAGGGACGGGTAGCGCCGACAATGTTTTTTACTTCATCAAGTTTGTATCGTCTTCCAGGTGGGTCGCAACGGGCTCCTCACCAATTCAGGGACCAGCTCCAGGGAAGCAGCTGTCAAAGGACAAGTTTCTTCCTATGATTCTTAAGAGTATTTTTTTATTTGGTAGGATACTGCAATTAAAATTTGGCTAGATACAATTCTCAAGTTATTCCAAATTAAAAATACGATACATCCCATCTAGTTTAAAAAAAAAAAAACAAAACAAAAACCACAGGACTTAGAGCTGTAATTTACAGAGTAAGCGAGGGTTTCACAGGTTTTAGGTTTACCGACTGCACAGGGGTTTGGTTTAACGAGCGTCCACGGCAATACAGATGTTACCTTCTACCAAACAAAACTAAGACGCGAAGAAAAGCTGCAACTACTACACGTTCCAACTGCTCAGAGCACTCCGCTCTCCTTCACAAAACGTTCACAAACGCCAAGCCGTTGGCGTTGCCGAGGCTGTACAAGCACGCCACCGGGTCGGCCACAACGCACGACTGCCAGAGCGCGGAAGGCGGTGGGCTAGCCCAGCCCCCACGACCACAAAGCCCAGTGCCACCCGCGGCCGCCACCTCAGCCGAGCTGGGGGCGGGCCTAGGGCAGGCAGGAGAGCGAACGGCGCCCCCACGTGCAGCGCCGCAGCCAATCCCGATCGCTGCGAGAGCGCGAGAGACCACCCCCGTTGCCACGGCGGCGCGCGGACTCGCCGGAGGGAGAGGTGCGCTGCGGTAGGCAGCCATGAGCGCGGTGCTGGACGTGCTGTGGGAGGACAGAGATGTCCGCTTCGACATCTCCCCGCAGTGAGTGTCGTTGCCCTGCCCTCCCCTTACAGCAGGGCTTTCGGACCCGTCCGGCGTCTGTCAGTAGGCTGAGCGCGGGCGCCATTAGTGGCGCGGTGCATGCTGGGAGCCTTCCCAGTGTGGCGGCGCGGGGGGGGAGCGTGTTTTCCTGGCAGAGCGGGAAAAGGTTTGTGTGGCCGTTGAGACTCGGGGGGGCTGGCTGAGGAGTTTTTGGTAGGTGGAGTCTAGTCACTGTTTCCAATCTATAAAACAAAAAATAAAAAGGTTGCACACTGGAGGACTGAGGGAAGGGTGTTCTTTTCCCAGCCGCCCGTAGAGTTACCTGTCGCTGAGAAGTAAAAACAAACTTAAGGTGTGTGCCTGAGGGGACAGTACCAGTCACTGGTAACAAGGACTCGGCGTCCCTGCCGTGGTGTTGGCAGCCTGAGCTCACGGAAACGGGCAGTGGCTGTGCAGCCTCCGAGGGGCCAGAGCTGAAGGGTTGTCAGGTACATCCTCGCTGAGGCAGTGCTTACTCACTCCCGTAGGCCTTGACCTCTGATGAGCTGTCAGCCTTATCTGAGACATAAAACTGCTCTGGTTTCTGTGGCAAAACCCTGCATAGCTTTTGTAATATGGAACTACAAATTAGCAGCTGGTTGGTGCTGATTTTGGGGGTGGAGGCTGAAAGTGTATTGTCATGCTTCATCTCCCTCCTACTCAGTTGACCCTACTGAGAACACCCTTTGTCCCTCAGGCATGCTGCCTGCAGTAATTTTAGAAACATGAAATTGTACCTTGGATGTTTAAGCAGTTCTGTGTTATTTTCTTTTAGAATTGTCATGTAGACAGAGCCTGCTTCCGTATTTTCTTTAATGCTAATGTTACTATTCTTGCTACCTCCTGTCTAATATCTTTTGTGCTGTTCTGGTGATGTATTGTTGAGGCCATACCTGGTGTCTCGATCCTGATCTCCAGTAGTATCTCATGGAATTTCACTCCTGATAATGCATTTTGTTTTTGTCATGCCAATACACTGAAGAGTTTTGGCTACCTTACACAATGCAATTAAAATACAGCAAAATTTTACACCACACCTGTTGTTATATAATTAAGTGGTTAGACCAGTTAAATCAAGCAAAATACGAAAAAAAACCCCAAACCCAAACCACACCCTTTGTGGAAAATTTAGCAGAACATTTCACGTGTTGGTATACATCTGATATTTCCTTTGAGGGCATCTATTCTTTCCTGAGCCTAGCTCCACTCCTTATGACGTAAAAGTACAGCAAGAGGCAACAAACTATCCATTAAAAATTATGTGAATGCAACTTTTTTGCTTTTCCCTCCCATTTTCACACACTTTCTCCCTATTCTGGAGTGTAATTTGCTTGGTCATATTTGCTACACATTTATTTATTGTTAGAATTTACTAATAAAGGTATTAATATTTTTCATATGCCAGGTGTAGTGACAACAATTTCAGGTATATAATGTTGATTTGTATGTATGTGTGCATATGTGGATTTTTCATTGTATGATGCACTAAGCAAAAAAAGGGGAAAGGAAAGCAAAGTGGGGAAATAGAAATGGCCTTCTTTTGGAGGATAAATCCAATCTATTTTTCATTAGGTAATTTTTTTCTTTTCTTTTAGACAAATGAAAATGAGACCTGGAGAGGTCCTTATAGACTGCTTAGAGTCTGTAGAAGATACCAAAGGAAACAATGGAGACAGAGGTAACTGCATGCTCAGGGAAATTGTAAACTTTCTAATTTATCCTGTGTAGGTTCATGAAAGCCCTGTCTGGTTTCCATTGAACTCTGTATCGATGGTTGTTGCAGAAAATAGATCCTGCCTATTTCACAGATCTGTCTCCCCTTGGAGTATTTTCAAATAGGATCTCTTGTTCAAAGTTATAGGAAGGTGATAATCTTGTCTCAGAATTTGTTTAGAATTGAAAGCCTGGTAAGAATAATCTATTTATAAACATTGTGGTGATCTTTTGCTGTAATCCTGTTTAATGCTTAGTTTTTCCTAACCTGATTTAAACTGAATCAGTAAGGGATATATATAGTGTGTGTGCAAGGGCATGAAGCTCCAGCATTCTGAGATGACCCTTCCTGGAGTTGGACGTGTTGATGTACAGGGTACAAAATCGAAGAAATTTGCACATGACATAAAGGGGTGAGGTTATTCATGAAGGCAGCTGCGATAGTTAACTCGCTGCCTTCCCCTTCTCCTCCCCAGAGCAGTTCTGCACTGATTGTGTCTCTGCATTTTTACTATAGGCAGGTGGATGTGAAATCAGTAATTGTTCTTGGTTTGTTTTTGAGGAATGCTGGTATATATTAGAGGTTGTTTCATTTGTTCCTTGCTGGATTTTCTCTCCTAGCATTCAAAAACAAAAAAAAGTGATCAGTGATTTTTCTGCTGGGGTGTCCTGTGCTTTTCTTCTTTTTCGTATCAAGGGGAAGGAATATTCTGGTGTTTCAAAACTAGAGGTAAATATGTACCATAGAATGGAACATTTAATTTAATAGAAGTTATTCAGATTAAAAATATCTACACTCCTTATTTCCAGGTAGACTGCTCGTGACAAATTTGCGGATTATTTGGCGCTCATTGTCATTGCCCAGAGTCAATCTCTGTAAGTATCATCTCCTATTAAACAACTGCAAATTCTGTGTTTCCTTTGTGGTGGCATACTGTTCTTTCACAATAGTATTAATTACAGTACAGAATAGTGAAGTATAGTTCTGTTGCTCTGTAAAGTCTGAAATAAACTGTTACTAATGAATCTATTTGTAATATAGGAACTGTTACAATAATTCATAGCAAAATACTAATATTCAATGTTAATTTCTCAGAACATAAATTGAAGAGTACTTCAGACATATTTTTATTCGGCCTATGTGGGATTAATTCGTTTTTCTAGAAAGAAACAAAAGTTTGAGTTTCTTCACACCTTGCTTTACTTGTACTTCCTGTTGCCACCTGTTTATTCACATTCTGTATTGTCCTACAGTTTTTATTCCCCACAAGTAACTGCCTTTCCAAATTTACTGTTTTAAGCTCTGAAGAAGCTTCTAATTTTAACTGTATGAGTAGCTAGCGGGTCTAGTCATATTTAATTGAATTTGCTGAAACAGGGGCAGCATGCACTTACTTTGTACCCATATTATTTCCAGTGCTCAGTTCCCAATAGCCAGTCAGTATTGAAAATCTGTATTCTGTTCATAATGTATATAAACTTATGCCCTCTGTCTGCTTGCTTTTCTGCATTTGCTATCTCATACGTGTACACACCTACAAGTGTACACACACACACTGCTACTTTTATATGTATTTATAAAATTAAAAACAATTGTTTGTTTGTATATTTAAGTTTTAGAATAGAACTTTTTAGAGGAGATCACAAAGAAGCTTATGGAGTAGTTCAGCCCTATAGAAGCTCAAGGAAGTCTAACCTATGGCTTTTAGAGCTTAAAATACTCTCTAGCTTTCAAGATAATGCATTATTTCTTACATTAAGGGAATATATAGACAAAAAATAATATTTTATTGGATGCCATTGTTGACCATTGCTGTTTCTTTTAGTTTTAGAAAATTTCTCATAAGCAACCTAGGAAATAGTCTTTTTCTGGTATTTTCTTAAGTATTAATTCCATAAAGACTGAATATTCTTATCTACATAACTGCTGCCACAATTCTAGTTCTCCTTTGATTTTTTTTTTTTTTTTCTTTTGGAACCTGGCTGTGCTATTGGTATCAGTAGCAGGACTGTCATTGACATTCAGATTTAGCCCAGCACCATTTTAGTGCATCCGTTTGTTTTAGGAAGAATGGCTGGGATTGTTTCTGGTTTTATTTTGTATCAGAGCACTACTGTAGAAGAGGTAAAGTGAAATTTGTAACTGTTTTATCCTCCTCTTCTCTTTGTTTCTTCTCCACTTACACTTCCCATTTTGCTGCTTTTTTTCTTTGTCATATCCTTAGCTCTTCTTCTTCTACAAAGTATATCGATGTAGAAAGTTTTATTTATAAGCGTAAAATTTATGGGCAACATTATGATGAAACAGACCTTCTTGAGGCAGAAGTTAAACACTGAAACAAGGGAAATTCTGATTAGATATTAGGAAAAAAACGTTCACAATGATGGCAGTCAAACAGTGGAACAGGCTCCCAGAGCGGTTGTGGAATCTCCTTCTTTGGAAATATTCAAAACTCAATTGGACGGTACCCTGAGCAGCCAGATGGAGTTGGTCCTGCTTTGAGAAGAGCATTGGACCAGACAACCTCCCAAGGTCCTTTCCAGCTTAAATTAGTCTTTGATTTTGTGATGAAGGCCCAGACCATTAACCATAATGTGCAATTCTCACAAATAGCATCCAAACCTGTGCTACAGAATTCAATATTGTACTTCGTAATTTTGACTATTATTTTTTCTTGTTCTCAAAACTGTTCTTTTTTTTTTTCTCCCCTAACTTTTAGCTGTTGGTTACAACTGCATTATAAATATAACCACAAGAACTGCCAACTCGGTAAGTTTCAAAAAATACTTTTTAAAAAGAATAAAAGGAGCTGTAATTCATTGTTTGTACTTACTGTATTATATCAACAATAATCTGAAAGTTTACTTGCAAGAACAGTAATAGAATAGTAATGGAAGTTCAGTTTTACAAGTTGAGAGAGTTTTACATTTCTATAGGAGTGTGGTTTTAGTCAGCTTCCTAAGGCAGTAAAACTCATGTAATCACACTGGTGATTCTTCTCCCCGCTAGGTAAATCAAGCACATGTTGGCTCATTGTGTCTAAATTTAACAAAGGTCTAGAGAGGCACTAATTTTGTGCAAGAAAGCTCTCAAATACGTAGCCTGAATTACATGCAACTGTGAAGCCATTTGTTTGGCTTGCAGCAAAGAACTAGCCAGGAGATATGTAGGTTCCCTGGGCAGCCACATGGTAACAAAGCCAAAAATACTGTTTCAGTCATGATATTGCAAATGTATAGCAGGCAGGCTTCATTAGTTCTACTGTTGATGGAACTGCTAGTTTCTCCAAAAAAACTGAGTTCAGTTGAAGACATCAGTAATCAGTGGTAGAATCAGGATTACATCTTCAGATACACTATTTAGAAAATATGTCAAGATTATTTATTGCCTGTACAGTCAAGCTACTATATTGTCAAAATGTTAAATTTCATTTTTTCCTTACAGAAATTACGAGGGCAGACGGAAGCTCTGTATATATTGACTAAATGTAACAATACACGGTTTGAGTTCATATTTACCAATGTTGTCCCCGGGAGTCCCAGACTCTTCACTTCAGTTATTGCTGTACACAGGTAGCATACTTAAAATAGTGTTTGTTCATTTACAAAATTCAATTAATCAAATATGTGGGATTACTACTGCTGATGGACCGGGTATATAACTGCCCAAATTTAACATTCAGGAAACTTTCCCAAAAGAGGAGAACGCAATCTCTGAAAGGAAGGGAGAGAATGATCACAAATTCATAGAATCATGGAATCATAGAATAGTTTGGGTTGGAAGGGACCTCTAAAGGTCATCCTTTAGATGACCGTGGGCAGGGGCATCTTCAACTAAATCAGGTTGCTCAGAGCCCCGTCCAACCTGACCTTGAATGTTTCCAGGGATGGGGCATCCACCACCTCTCTGGGCAACCTGTGCCAGTGTTCTACCACCCCCAGCGTAAAAAATTTCTTCCTTCTATCTAGTCTAAATCTCCCCCCCTTTAGTTTAAAGCCATTCCCCCTTGCCCTGTCACAACAGGCCCTGCTAAAAAGTTTGCCCCCATCTTTTTTATAAGCCCCCTTTAAATACTGATAGGCTGCAAGAAGGTCTCCCCGAAACCTTCTCTGCTCTAGGCTGAACAACCCCAACTCTCTCAGCCTTTCTTCATAGGAGAGGTGTTCCATCCCCCTGATCATTTTCGTGATCCTCCTCTGGACCCACTCCAGCAGGTCCATGTCTTTCTTACGCTGAGGGCTCCAGAGCTGGACGCAGTACTCCAGGTGGGGTCTCACCAGAGCAGAGGAGAGGGGCAGAATCACCTCCCTTGACCTGCTGACCATGCTTCTTTTCATGCAGCCCAGGATACGATTGGCCTTCTGTAGATTCTAGTAGATAACTGTACATAATGAAAATTAATGTGTATTAATACCAGTCATTGATCACAGTTTATACATCTTGTGTGTCGAAACTATCTGAACAAATAAAAGTACAAAAGAGCTAATCTCAGTGTACATTTTTGATCTATAATTTCTGTCTATAATCATTTCCCATAATTTTGGACCATGTAATGGAAATGAAGAGTTAAATCCTGGTCAAAACTCTAATTGACTACAAAACAGTGGATGTTTCACACCTAAAGATAAGTCATCTGAATGAATGTGTGCATAATACATTACCACAGGTTTCTATTTAAGAGCTGTGGAACACTGATGTTCGTATATTGGATGTTTGTGACTTAGCCGGCACTGAAAAATAAAGGATTCTTGTTGTCCATACTAAGTATTGTTATACATAGTCTGGGATCCAGAAGACTTATGCTTTGCAATAGAGGCTGGGAGATGACTATCTTAACGAAAAGAAAGAAATAGTAAACACATGAACAACACACGAGATCAAAACGGATGTCAAAAAAAAAACTTTAAAGATAACTTCAATAAGGAAAGCTGAAATATAATGGTTTACGTTGATGAAGTTTTAATAGTACTGTCATTTTTGTGCAACGTGATAAGAAAAGTTGAAAATACACAACATTTCATATTGGTGCTAAAACAAACAGTAAAGGTCATAGAAAACACTGAAATGGTAATGTGTATTTTTTATATTTTGCAGAGCTTATGAAACTTCTAAAATGTATCGTGATCTGAAGCTGAGAAGTGCATTGATTCAAAACAAGCAACTGAGATTATTACCACAAGAACAAATATATGATAAAATCAATGGAGTTTGGAATTTATCAAGTGACCAGGTATAGTGAAAAATGAGACTACGTTGACTACAGCAAAGTTGAATGTTTTGGCTTTCATCTAGCAATTGTACTACTACAGTTTTATAACCTCAAAGGAGTTACCATTAATTCAGTTCACATGCAGAGAAGCTGATCCCATATATTTGCTACTCAGTACAACAAAGTCATTTTTTGGCAACCTGAAGTCTATGTGACTCAGCTAATAGGCAAGGAACTAGATAGACAGTTCCTGTTAAAAAGATATATTTATGAGTCTAAAGCTCTGTATCATCCTGAAAGACAATCATGTTGTTTCCAAAGTGCTCTGCTGAATATTTGTATGTTTACGTGCAGCTTTTGACTACAGTGTAAGACTATATTGTCTTTCGATTACTGGAAATTGAAAATACTGGAATAGGAATCTATGTCTTAAAACATGGAAAAATAAAGACTTTAAGGAAAAAATAGAAAATGTTTCTGTTATTTTACAGGGCATTGGTAGCAAGTATTTCCCAGGGCCATGAAACAAAATGGGAGCTGTTATTTCTGTCTGTGCAATTTTAGTCCAGAATGGAAATAGGATCCATCCTGACAAGCTAAAAAGTTCTTTCCTCTACATTCCCTTGGCACACATCTCCACAATTGCCTAAGTTTAACCCACGTGCCATTATACTTATGCTATACGCCAATTCCAGATCTGTACAGTTAAGAACACCACTCTCAGATCCTTCATGTACTCCCATGAGGTCTGCTGTGCTGTAATTTGATCCTGCTTTGCTGCAGTAATAGGTACTCTCAGCTATTTTCACCTCTCGGGTGCTGTATCCTTTAAAGATTGGATCTTGGCGTCATTGCAATCAATAGAAGCATTTTGACTGGTTTTGGTGGGGAAGAATCAGGCTTTTATTGAATTAAATATGAAGCTGTATCCTGCATGTGTTTAAATGGATAGCAGTAATCATCATGTTTGGAAAAAGGCTCTGTACTTCAAAGCAGTTCTAACATACCTTTTCTTTAATAGGGAAATTTAGGAACGTTTTTTATTACTAACGTGAGAATAGTTTGGCATGCAAATATGAATGACAGCTTCAATGTCAGCATACCATATCTACAAATTGTAAGTATCTTAAAACAACCATTTTCAAAATGAAATGGCATAAGTTCAAGTCTTCAGTTAAAACTCCCAGCTCACCAAAATTAGTATTTCATGTCCCACAGTCAGGGAGGAATTTAGTCTTACCAGCATCAACCACAGGGTAGATTTTTTTTTTTTCTGTCCAGATTAATTGGGAGCTTTCATGGGCAGGTACAGATGTTGAAAATAGCTTGTATTTCCAGTTTTCAAACTGTTTACTATGATGCTTCATGCCACCTACATACACCGGGATTAATGGTCTGTGAACGTGATGTTCAGAAATGAACTGTTAACCACTGTTACCACTTCTAATAAAAACACTTTTCCCTGAGGTTCAGGGGTTCAGATTTGTAGTGGTAAATGGGAGGGAATGCTGGTATCCAAGCTTCCAAAACCAGTAATTGTAATTAGTACAGTTTAAAAAAAAAAAAAAAAAAGATAAAGCAGATTTTTAACAAGTAATTCCATAATTTTTAACACAGTTTTTACCTCTTTACCATTAGCGTTCAATAAAAATAAGAGACTCAAAGTTTGGCTTGGCGCTTGTGATAGAGAGTTCTCAGCAGGTAAGAAGCTTTAACAGCCTTCTTTCATTGGTTACGTTTTTATATATAACAGTTCTCTAATTCTGAAATGTTACAGGGCTACTTTTAAGGTACTTAGAGTGTTCCTTCTGTGTGGCCTTTTGAACACAACTTTTAAAAAGTCCTTTTTGCACTGCTTAAAATGTCTGTATGTTAAGGTCAATATGGCTGTTGTGAGTTACGATTTCTCTAAGCAAAGCAACAATAGGCCAGCATGACTAGTTAAAATAAAGTAAAATAACTGTTAAAAAAAAAAACCAGTGTCTTCTGACAGATTATGTTTGGGATCTAATTACTTCTCTACTTAATTAAGGCCACTATTTTTAGTATTTTTCACTTGTGTGTCTGTTTTGCTGTAAGAGATAAAATTATTTTTCTTCAATTTCACCTTAATCAGAAATGCTTTTAATGGTGATTTTTTTTTTTAAGTTCAACTAACTTTATTTACTGTGTCTGAAAGCTTCTTTAATAACAACATCAAGATCTAACAGACTAAACATTTGCTAAGTAGCTAGAAATAAATCATTAGTACCAACTTCTGAACTTCTCCCACCCTTGTTTGCTTTTGTTTTTCTGTGTAAGAAGTTTGTTCCCCATTTATATAATGGGCTAACAGTTAAAACCTCATTTACCTCATAGAGAAACTTTGTCATTGTTTTTATTTCACCCATGGTTTAAGTGGCAGAATGAAAATAAGATAATACCAAAATACAGATACTGTTTTATCAGCAAACTGAAATTTGCTCTCATTAAACTGCAAATCCCTATCAAGGGGAAAAAGTTGTTTAAATAATAAGCAACACTAATAAATATACATCTTCTTTTTTCTCTGTTATATAGAGTGGAGGATATGTACTTGGTTTTAAAATAGACCCTGTGGAGAAACTACAGGAGGCAGTGAAAGAAATTAATTCACTTCACAGAGTTTATTCAGCTAACCCTATATTTGGAGTGGATTATGAAATGGAAGAAAAGGTACTCCACTCATTTAATTTAAATTAGATACAATATTGTGTTAACAGCAGTAATAAAAATATATTAAACCCATTAGATACGTGGATTTACTTACTTTAACGTTTTAATTTGCAGCCTCAACCTCTTGAAGACCTAACAGTGGAGCAGGTTCAAGATGATGTGGAAATAGAATCTGATGAGCATACGGATGCTTTTGTGGTAAGCTGCTCCACAGAAAACTAAAAAATAAAATAATTCTTGTTTGGTTATTCAAATGTAAGCAATGTACAGCTGTAATCATCTATTAAAGATAAGCTACAACTGAACTTTCTATATTTAAAACACACCTACAGACCTTTTATTCAAAATCCTGATTACTACAGGAAACAAACTATTATTCAAAATAAATAGTAGTAGATATTTAAAGTAACAGTTGTATGTAGTTTCTCAACACATTAAGATCAAGAATAGCTTGAAAACCAACAGTATAATATAATCAAATACACTATATTGAAACAAGTCTTCCTTCTCTTGGAGCAGATTAATAGATGGTGATATCTGTACGCTCAACATTCATCTAAGATTCAAACTTGAAAGATTTTTAGAAAGGCAGCAATAATTTTGAGTCACTCCTGACAACCTTTGCACTCCTGACAATACCAGTTTAGAAAACTGTATTAGTATCTGTCTCCCAGTATTTCAGGAAAATTTACCTTTAAATACGTTAGGTTGCTTGATGACCTTCTTTCTAGGAATTTCCAAATTTACTGTGCAACCCAGTAACACCTGACTGCATAATTGACTGCACAGGTAGACTGCATAATTGACTGCACAGGTAGACTGCACATGTTTTCAAGTGCTAGACTTGACACATTGACAATTGACGCGTTTTCTTAATTCATCTCTGAAATTTGGTAAATTAGCAGTGCTAGCACCAATCTTATTTCCACCTTCTTTTCTTTTGGTGTCATTTACTGATGCAGATAAGCTCTTATCCCTCCTTTCTCCTCACTTTCTGCCTTTTTTTGTTTTCATTTTTGCACATTTTTAAATTTACCTTTTCCTTAACGGTAGATTGTTTGCTCTATTGGTGCCTTTGTCATTTGGATTAAATAACTGTGCTTTGCATATTCTAAAACAAAAACTGGAAGCTGTAAATGATTAGGTGGTTGCTATAGGAGACATATATCATCCAGGACCCAAGGAGTGGTTCCAGACCAAGATTCCATGACACTTGACGACTGGGATGCTGTTCTGTAGAGTCTTGTATAGCTTGAGATCCAGCTGAGCAGGAGAACGCTTTCTTTGCTGCCCCTCGCCAGTCCATAGGGGCAGCTGAAGCAAGATCAGGCTCTTTTTGGTAAACATGAAAATCTAGAGCCTGCTGGTCCGGAGACTTCCAGAGCTGTGGATATTTTCAGAGATCTGATTTCCTGAAGAGTTTGAGCCTTAATTTCCATACACACAGAATGGGAAAGATTATCTCACTTCCCCAGATCTCTGTCTGAGAGTAGAAAAATTTGGTTAATTGTTCAGTTACTCTGTGTTCATTTCTTAGATTGGGTATGATGTTAACTGAATTTTGATATCACTTACGCATTTTAGTTAGTAATAAATGCTGCTGCACGCGAGGCAGAAAATGCTAGGATGCTGTCAGTTTGCCTTCATGTTAACATTTTATTCCCTATAAAGTATTTGTCAGTGTAACAAATGTAATATGAAAATTTTACTATTTAAAAATCTTTGTTTATTACGATGGAGAATTCAAAGATTGGTATTTAATGAAAAAGAACATAATTGCCAACTCCTGTTAGAACCCTTTTGTAAATTATTTCAACATAGAAAAAACTCTGATCTTGTTTACAAAACAAAAATAAAAACCATAGAGACCGGTTTGTTGAAGAAAACTTACAAATACAGTTTCGACCCCAAGGAATTATTAGCAAATTTGGTTTTAGACTTCTTTTTTTCCCCCAAGGTTGCGAGTTCTTTTTTTCTTTCTTTTGCAGGCTTACTTTGCTGATGAAAACAAGGTAAGAACATCCTTTTTCATACTATCAAATTCATGTTGTTAAAATGGGATAATAAAATTAAAAAGTACTTTCTGCTTTATTTTTTTCTCCTATCTCGTGCATTCAAAAAAGCAATGTGATCGGGAGCCTGTTTTTTCAGAAGAACTAGGACTTGCAATAGAGAAGCTAAAGGACGGATTCACACTCCAGGGACTCTGGGAAGTGATGACCTGATTTACATTGGCACGCGTTTGTTTCCTAAGGAAGGAAAGGCTCTCGGTTCTTACTGGGCTTGTGAGATTTGTAGAAGATAATTTAGAAATACCAGAGTAGCAGAGAAACAACACGCCAAAGCTAAAGAGCGGGCAAATATTAGATAATATGCCCTCAGGATACGTCATGAAAGAAAGATTATTCAAAACCCTGTGTAAAAGCTTTTTATTTATGACATTGTTTCTGTAAGTAGTGGGAGGACAACCAACACCTAGTACAAGAAGGGTGGGGCCCCAGCTGCTGGTGGAAGCCCTGCCCCCTGCAGGCAGTCACGTGTTCCACAAGCCCCAGAAGTCCCACCCTTCCCCTGGTCACATGGTGTAAGGACCCGAGAAGTCCCTCCTCTCTTCCTGTCGGCTCGTAGGGGCCTGGAAGTCCCTCCCCACCACATGCATGGTGGCTGCCATTTTATTCCAGCCGCCATTATGTAAAATGTCGTCCCCCAGGTTTTCATACTGCTTTGTGATTGGATTGGCTGACTGCGGATTTCAACACACTCGTACCCCAGGCGTTTTTAGGCCTGTGATTGGCAGGACCAGCCACCCCATCCTACTTCCCCCAGAAGGTTGTCGGAGGAGGAAGCCCCCTCCCCTAACAACACAGGGTCCGCCATGCTGGTTCAGCCACCATTTTATGGCAGGTAGCCGCCGGTTTTTTTTACAACTTCATGACCCGTGTGTTTACATACTGCCCTGCGATTGGCTGTCGGGACCAGCCACCGCCTGCCATTTTACCTGCAAGTATGTCAGAAAAGGAAGCCGCCTCTTGCTGTGTACGCGGAGACCACCGTTTGAGATAGGGCAGTCTGTGGTATATAGTTTGATGCTCATTTTAAAGTATTCATGCATTTATACACAGTGATGTACCTTCCCATAATGATTATATCTAAATCAATTTTCCATAACTTGTTTAATGTTGTGCAACATAGAAATATCATCATATGCAAAACATTTTGTATCTAGGCATATTGGCTGTGTCATTGCAGTGGTGCTGTGTTACTGATAACTTTGACAAAAAGTAATACTGTTCCAAATTTTAGTTTTCATGTCTCATAATTTTGTTAAATGTTCGGCACGTATCATTCCAGGTACTTAATTGTAATCCAGATATCCTCATAGAGATTTTTCTTTTTTCTTTTTTTTTTGGCTAGAGCGTGTTTTTTAAGGAATGATCTAGAAAAAAGTGCACACACAAATAGCTTCTGTGTCTGAGTCATTAGACCTTTATGATGTTATGTGTTAGAGAGAAATGAGTCATTTATTGTTTAAAGGAAGATGCAGCTGTTACGTTTTCTAGTGAGATAAGACCTCTGCGCTATTTTCTACAAGTGGAAAAAGTCAAATGAGCTCTCCTCTCAGCTGTTGTTTTAGCAGCTGACTGTTATAGTAAAGTAACTGTGGTGTGAATATAATTGTGGTGTTTGTAGAAAATCTTTCAAGGTATGTAATTTAATGGAATACTACCTATATTGAAAAGCAATCATTATTTCAATAAACTTTGATAATGTTATACCTCGTTGTGGATCTTGCATTCAAATAGTTGTGTTTTGATCCTGGTTCCATTACATTCAAAGAACATTTTGCCATACGGGTAAAAAGCATTCTCTATATGGGCAAAATACAGTCCTTCATCAAGGTACATCAAACAACTTAAAATTTCAAATTTGTTTTGGATCTGTATTACCACCTTTAATAAAAATATAAATGTTCCCAGTCTAAATTGTGAAACCTTCAACGTATGCAAAATTTTTCTAAATTCACATTCACTTTTCAAACTACTTGTCTGATTTGGGGCTTTTTTAGTTTAAATTCAGATTTTTTTTTTAGGTTTTTAACTTTATTTAATGGATGTGTAATTTAAATGTGGTGGATTACATGTTTTTCATTCTCTGTTCTACCTTTCCTATGTACTGTTTTTGGTTTAACTTAACAGCAGTTAACACCATTTCTAGTACAGTCGAATTCAAAAGGATTGGTAATGTCTACAGATTGTCTGAAATGAAGAATGGTGTTTATTATGTGGGGGTGGAGACTTCATTTTAAATTATTTTTGAAAGCAGAACTTTACCTGAATAATGTATATTTTATGTCTAAACAGTAGGGGTTTGTTTACAAATAAATGTAAACAAATGGATATTAAGAAGAAGCTCAAAATGAATTTCAAAGTCATCAATAGCTTAAGAAATCGCAGATGTGATATGGGTATGTAAAAAATAATCTTAAGAGCATAGATAATTGATGCAAAGTTCTGGAGTTTTTCAGTATCTTTATGACTGCAGCAACAAGATGTATTCAGCAACTGAAAAAGTGAGCAGCAGTTGCAGCTGACAACTTGATTAATATTTCTATTTCAGAATATTTGTAACGTATATTTACAATCTTGCTCATAGCTGTCTCACTGAGGGTCAAATTCTGCTGTCCTTACTCATGTCAAATAATTTCTTACATTGCACGTAATCTCATTGATTCAATGTGGAGAATGATGGCAGAACCTGACCATAGCGACTAAAAGCAACAGTTGCTTCTTTCAGTCTTTGACAGCTGCGAGAGCAACTCTTTTTTTCCAAACCATCCATCCTAAATTCCGACCTGTAAGAGTATGTACCTATATTTAGCTAGCGAGATTAAGTTGCAGAGGCTTCAGGCAGGGCAAAGCACATTGGTCTGCCTTTTTTACAGACAGACCTTTGGGCAGACAACAGCTAAAGCCTTCTGCTCCCTCCCCTTTCCCAAGTATTTGCAAAATGGATTCCCAAAGGGAACTCACTGAAGAGCTCAGACTTTACCAATCCACCCTTCTTCAGGATGGCCTCAAGGAACTCCTCGAAGAGAAAAAGTTTATAGATTGCTCTCTAAAAGCTGGCGACAGAAGCCTGCCTTGCCACAGATTGATTCTGTCGGCATGTAGCCCTTATTTTCGTGAGTATTTCTTATCCGAGCAAAATGAAGAGAAAAAGAAGGAGGTAGTTCTAGATAATGTTGACCCCAACATCCTAGATATGATTGTCAAATACCTTTATTCAGCAAGTATTGATCTTAATGATTCTAATGTGCAAGATATCTTTGCTTTGGCCAGTCGCTTTCAGATCCCTTCTGTATTCACTGTGTGCGTCTCCTATCTTCAGAAGAGGCTTGCTGTTGGTAACTGTCTGGCCATCCTTCGATTAGGTGTTCTGCTTGATTGCCCAAGACTTGCATTTTCCGCCCGTGATTTTGTTTCAGATCATTTTGTGCAGATCTGCAAAGAAGAGGACTTCATGCAGCTTGCCCCACATGAACTGATCTCGGTTATTTCGCCTGACAGCTTAAACGTAGAGAAGGAAGAACTGGTATTTGAAGCAGTAATGAGATGGGTCCGAACAGACAAGGAAAACAGAGTAAAGAGCCTGGGGGAAATTTTTGACTGCATACGTTTTCGTCTTATGCCAGAAAAATATTTCAAAGAACATGTTGAGAAGGATGATATAATTAAAAGCAACTCAGACCTTCAGAAAAAAGTAAAGATTATTAAGGATGCTTTTGCTGGAAAACTGCCTGACCCTAGCAAAACTACAGAGAAGTCAACCAAAGGGGAGGTGAATGGTGATGTAGGAGATGAAGATTTACTGCCCGGCTACCTAAATGACCTTCCCAGGCACGGCATGTTTGTCAAAGACCTAATTCTTCTGGTTAATGACACTGCTGCTGTAGCTTATGATCCTCTTGAAAATGAATGCTACCTAGCAGCCCTGGCAGAACAGATTCCCAGAAATCATTCCAGTATAGTCACCAAACAAAATCAGGTCTACATTGTTGGAGGATTGTATGTGGAAGAGGAGAACAAGGATCAGCCTTTCCAGTCATACTTCTTCCAGGTATAAGCTTTATAATTGCTGGTGCAATAATAGGTGCTTATAAGAGTTACTGAAAAGTATTCTGAGTCTATGCAAGTGAGTTGTCTAGTCTCTCTGTACGGTCGATGGAGAGAAATATCTAGAAAGCTATTCCTGTCTCGGAGAGAGAAATGAAACCAAGGGACTTGGATCTTCTCTTTCAAGATCAAGCCCCCAGTGAGATCTCAGAAAATATTAGAAGGATTAGTATATTTTATCTAGGCGCCGGCTTTCATTGTTTAAGACCCAGATTTTTCATGGTACAGATGCCTAAATTTAAGCCTAATAATATGTTGTAAAATACCTTTTGTGAATTTCTGTTAACTCCCATGAAAGTTGAGTGCTTAGCTGCTTTAGATCTAATGAGGTGTTTTTCTTTTTTTGCATCTGAAATATTTTTATGACAGCAGTAATGTGCATATTTTAAATGCCACTTTAGTCACTAAAATTCCAGAAGTCCTTTTGTCACATCTACATTTGAAAACCTAAGGGCATTCTAAAATACGTAACTTAGAGGATTGTTTTCTTGGCAAACTGTCTATGTAAGTACACTAAATATCATGTTTCAACTGAGAGCATAATTTTATATCTTTGTAAATCTGTATAAATGTAAGATGTAAGGCTGATTGATTAATACAAACTGTAACTTCCACAACGTATTTCAGAAAAATTAGCAAAAATACAATTTGACATGCTTACACCATAAACTAATTCTGTTGTGTTTTTAGCTACCTGGCTACATGCTTTGGGGGATATTTAAACTATCTCATGATGAATTATGCAATGTGCTGCTGGCCACGTCCTGTCTTTAGGCACATTGTCCAAAAAAGTGAAAGTAGGTCCTGTTTCAATATTAAGTAAAGCAGAGTGATAAGCAGTGACAGCATTTTAAAGCCTACAGATACTAGTACAGATACTAAAAAATGCAAATATTAAGTGTTTATAGGAGTATGGCTCACTGTGATTTCACACACAATGAAAGAGTTGGTTTCAGGCATTTGTTACATCTACGAGAGGGAAGCCGTAGTTTGCTAGAGAGGGATTAGCACTGTTTCATTTCCTTATGTAGGTGTAAAACACTAGTCACTGAAGTGCAAAACTTGTTACAGAAATATTCTCCTAATAGAAATACTGTGGTGATGTCATAATGTATATAATCCAGAACTGAATAGTCTAAGTCTCAGGCTACTAGAAAGGGGCCTCTGAAAAACTAAACCTCAAGACCGATACTAAAAATTGATGAAGTTTTCAGAATCCTACTGTATATGTCTACATCCATTTCCTGAAATCCTGCTCTCTCGCTTGTCATCTTTAAGCTTGCTTGCTACTGCCTATAGTTAAAATACTTGCGTGCGTTACCCATCTGGCTGTTGTTCCCTCTAAAATGTTAATGTGCTAAACCAATTTTCACTTACTGATCTCCCTTTCCCCCCCAGTGAAGCACCTGTTACCATTTTATTTGGTAGCTAGCAACCCATGAGAAAACAAGGCTGCCACTGGCTCAAAAATGCATGACTAGTTTATGCCTTATCATCAGTAGGTATGTCATCTTCAAGACTGATTCACTAAGTACGCTGTGATCTGTGATGGGTACATCTTCTCATTACGCCACCCAAATCCAGCTACTGGGGCAATCCATGTCCATGAACTAAATTTCACGTTGCAATAAAACTTCCTGTCCAATAGGAGTGGTCTATCAAATTTGGGAGATGCATTTTAGCATGGAGACCTTGACTGTGGAACATACTTCCGGAAAAAGGATGTCACTGCGCTGAACCCAGATCCGATTACTTTGACTGAACTTTCCCTTGCTTTCTGTCAAATGCCTTTACACTCATGCAAACTCACATTTTACCTTCCCTTCCTATACATCATGAAGCAAATCTATATGTATTCTTTTTTGAATGTTAGAGAGCATTCAGGTTCAATTTGTAAGTTCTCAGATCAAAAATTAAGCACCACGGTTCTAGGAAAATACTGTTTTGCTTTGTTTGTTTTTTCTTCTCTCCTCCTGCTGCTGCTTCTCCTTAGGTGTTTTCAGCATACTGGACGTGCATTGAGACAGCTGTGGGAGTACTTCAGTAGGGATGACATCAATATTATTGCCAACGGAGCTGCACTGCCTGCCTTTTTTGCTTAGGAGCGAAGTCTTTATTCCTTGTGCCTTCAGAGATGTCAGGAGCTTTTGAGGGTATTTGTGATGAAACACCACCTCTTTTGCTCTAGGGATTGCAGAAGAAACATCTGTGCCATTTGCCATGTAGTATTTCCTGATCATTAAGAGGAACGGTGTGAGGATGTCTGGCATCTCTCATTGTAGCAATGAGCACAACCGGCTAAATGTATAGGTGTGGAATGGCAGGAGTGTCTGCTCCCTTCAGGCAGGAAGAAGAACAACTTGTTCTTTCCAACATGTGGTAGGGAACCCAGAGAGTAAGGGACCTTTAAACAAGGAAGAAGAGCTTAATAAAGAGGCAAAGAAACTGTGAGGATGAGCGAGGGTGAGCTGATGCAGAGAGCTGTGTGGCATTGACTCTGCTAGGTCTCAGCACCATGAAGTATGGATGGGTAGAAGTCATCATTCATTAGCTGCACTGAGGGAAGGGTAGATTGTTCAGGCAAGCAGATGAGCTGTTGAGAGGCACTGAGTGCAATTAGGTTAATTTTGTGGAACAATGTTCATTGTGTGGATTTTTACTATTTGCCTTTCCTAACACTTCCTGTTCTGATGCTCTTTCAGCTGGATAGCATCGCTGGTGAGTGGGCTGCCCTTCCTCCACTGCCGTCAGCCAGGTGTCTCTTCGGGCTGGGAGAGTCAGACAACAAGATCTATGTAATTGCAGGCAAGGACCTTCGCACTGAGGAGTCTCTAGATTCAGTGTTGTGCTATGATCCTGTGTATGTTTAAAATTCAATTATGCCCACTGAGGACAAGTAAATAGCCCGTTGTTAGTTGAACGAGCCTAATGGTGCTATTCTTTTTGTTCCAGGGCAATGAAATGGGGTGAGATCAAAAAACTGCCCATCAAAGTATATGGCCATGCTACTATCTCAAACAATGGATTGATATATTGTCTTGGCGGAAAAACTGATGATAAGTGAGTCTCTAAGTCTTTTCATGACAATTTATAACGTTATTTGGTTGTTCCTCTATAGATTATATGTCCTCACACTCAGAAATCAGGGGTTCCCTTTTCTACATCTCTGGATTAAGGTTGCTAACAATTTGGCAGAGGGGAACACATTATAGTATATAGGATATCTTTTTCATGATCCCAACTAGTTATTTTAATGACCGTACTTATTTCCAAGGCAAATTTTACTTACATTGCAGACACATCAGTAATACATAGCTATGAGGACCCTCACTAAAAGTATTATTTCCTTCCAAATAGATAGAAATACTTAGGTGCCGTGGAATTACTGTGTCAGTTTTTCAAATTTTCTGACCTGTGATGCCTGTTATACCTTAACGGGTATAACATTAGGAAAATCAAAGTTTTCGCTCACACTGAGCATGTGGTGGTAATTTTTCAGTGTTTGTATAGGGGACACTTAAGATACAAGCTTGTCAAATCAGCCAAAACCGCAGCATAATCTTTCTTTTATAACCTTTGTCATACATTCCTCCACAAACCCACCTGAATAGAATATGCTGGGAAAGGACTTTGTCTTTCTCCTGTAAGGTACAGTAAAATTGCTGCCCTGTGTAAGCAGCATTTAACATTTGATTTAGTTCTATGGATGTGATTAGTGCTTGTAGACATGCAAAGGTTCCCGGATTAGATACAAGAAAGGATCTCATGGAGAGGAAAGAGGTTTTATACATAAACCCACACAATCCACCTCAACTAGGTCTCACTTGGAACAAGCCAAAAGTTCATTAGAAATGATCCCAGGTTTTCTTTTTCCTCCCCAGGAAATGCACTAATCGACTATTTGTATACAATCCCAAGAAAGGAGACTGGAGAGACCTGGCTCCAATGAAAGTGGCTCGCTCGATGTTTGGAACGGCTATCCATAAGGGCAAGATTGTCATTGCAGGTGGTGTCACTGAAGAAGGCCTCACTGCATCTGTTGAAGCTTTTGATTTGACCACCAATAAGTGAGTGCAGTATTCAAGCTATTTTTAAGCAAGTGTTTGTTTTATCATCTAGGCTTTTAGGAGCTCTGAGATAAGAGTCACAAAGGTGTTCAGGTGCCTATACTCCCACTGAGACAGTTGGTCTACATTCGTATCTTTAGCAACAGCAGCAGCAGCAGCTTAAAGAGCCCGTATCTCTGGCCATTTTTCCTGCCCCTACATGCATTTTCTATGCTAGCATAGCTATGTTGCAACCATGATCAAGGAGCTCATGTAGCAAAAATAACCCACCCTCTCATCTCTTTTTTTTTCCTAAGTCTGATTACTTTCCCAATTTAGTTGACCACACAGCCACATAAACAGGTGTGCTGACATAATAGGGGAGAAGTAGGAGAGATGGGCAAGGGCCGCACAATCTAGTTGAAACAGCACTGGCACTAAACATGAAACCCCAGCAAGAGAAATTGGGTGCCTGAACAGGACTCGCTGAATGTCCTTCGGGTACGTGGCCTTGTGATGTCTTGCTGTTCACTTACCTTGTCACAGCAAATACCATTTACCACCAGTTAGTGACAGGCAGATAATTCTGCTTATTTATTTAATATGAAAACTCCATGAAGACTTTCAATTTTAAGTGCATGCTCTAAAATACTCTTTTGTCATGACTTTTTCTTTATAGTAAGTCATACCTGGAATTAGCTCACTTGTTTGGTCCAGATACTTTCCAATGTTCTTCCCCACAGCCAGAATCTTTTGCAGTCAGCATCCCTCAGAAGTTTATGATTTTCCAGGAGTTTATACCCTCTGTATCCGTGTCTTTCTACTCTTAATTTTCCTTTTTGTTACTTTTGTTACTTTTCCTTCCTACTATCTTATTTACAAATTTTTATTTAAAATAGCATCAGCACAGCTTTATTACGATAGCTCAAACTTGTAAGTGGTCCTGGGTGCACCTTAATTTTATTAGTAAGCAATTCTATTGTATATAAACACATTTGGCTGTGCTGGCTTCACTGACAGGTAGCATTGCAGCCATCAACCTCACAACAAAAGCTTTCATTTAAATGTATGCTATCCCAAAGAGATTTGCTTATAAAATTTAACAATGCAAAATTATGCAAAATTAACAATTATGAATTATGCAAGAAGTAATTCTATGAGGGAACTTTGGACTTTATACCTTCCATAGAAAGCAAAGTAAAGGTCATTTTGTTAGCATGATGTTTGGCACATTCTTCTCTTCCATTGTTCAGAAACACGTCCATCTTGCAGTCTGAAAAATCTGCAGGTTCCTGTCTTGGTTTACTCTGTTTTGTTACAGTCAAGTCACGCAAGCGAGAGAGACAAATTAGCCTATTAGTTTTGATATTGACATTATCCAGAAGTGGGATGTCTGTATGTTTTGTATGTTCATAGGTGTGAATTGGCAGAAAACTTGAAATTATGCTAATGAGCTCCAGTGACTTTTTTTAAACTCGAATTATTACGTCAGTGCCACTTGAAATGAGTATGTGTTTTGGAAACTATAGGGAAAAAATGAGAGTAGCTGGGGAACAACACATCTGTATAAAGCACGTTACTGATGATGGGACCAGGCGACCTGTAAGAAGTGGCCTCTGTGAAGAGATGTCATCACAGTGTAATTTCATCACTTAAGCCTTGTGGGAAGTCCCTGTGGAGATGGAGACACTGAAACTCACCGCTGATAAATCTCAGGATTTTTTCCTTTTACTAAACCATTCACTCAAGCGGTCCTTGGTACTTGAATTTATGTCACCCAGAGATGTATTTTAGTGCATTCAGTTTAGAATATCTCATGTTTGTTTAACTTAGGTTTTTCTTTTCATCTTTAGGTGGGAGATTATGCCTGAATTTCCCCAAGAGAGAAGTTCCATCAGTTTAGTCACCTTAAGCGGAGCTTTGTATGCTATTGGAGGCTTTGCAATGATTCAGCTTGAATCTAAAGAATTTGCACCCAGTGAAGTCACTGACATATGGAAGTAAGTTTAATTTTAATCACGCTTTCCTGGTGGAAAGCCATATCTAAAATTGTGGTTTGTAGACACTGGAGGGTAAAATTAGTTTTCTGTTTAACTCTGGAAATGAACTATAGCACAGGTTGTAAAGCACTTGCTGACAGATAGAAATGTTTGTCAGAAAGTAACAAATAAACATGAGACTTGGATCTAATGACTACTTCCACCTACTAATAATTTCAGCAGTCTGAGTCATGATCTTCAGATTCTTTTACTCTTTAAAAGAGTAAGTTGCCATATCTCTTGGCAGGTTTAGCCTTGTGAGTGTACCATAAAAACATTCTCCATTTCTTGACATTCTTATGCAGAAAAGCCTGTATACAGAGACGTTTGTACTTATTCATGTGTTAATAGTCAAGTAAGTAATTGTTCCAAGAGAATCAGAAATCCCTACCTCCTAGATATTTTTTAATCTAAATCACGGTAGCAGTGATGAAAATCACATCTCTGCTGTGACTCTTCAGTTGCTAAGGTAAATTCAGGAGTTTTAACTGGCAGAAGGATAGGAAGGATTCCCAGAAAAAACACCTTTATACGTAAGAATCTGAAGGAATTCAGAAAGGGGATACTTAAGACAAGGAGGAAGCTTTTATAGGAGTAACTGAAGTATGACACAGGCCAGCAACAAGCTTTAGGGACTAGGAAAAGGACAACTCACATGCGCGAGAATATCTTCCTGTTCTGTTCTAGAGGACGAGAGCAGCCTTTTGTGGCATCCTTCAGCACATGGTTGCTACAAGCCTTTGCAACACGTGGACTATCCTCCTTTTCATGTATGTGGGATGAAGCATCAAACTCAAATTTTAAGCAGCTATGTTCTGACCTTATTTTGTTAAATGCAGGTATGATGATGAAAAGAAGGAATGGATTGGCATACTGAAAGAGATCCGATATGCTACCGGAGCCTCCTGCCTGGCTACACGCTTAAACCTCTTCAAGTTATCAAAACTGTAAACAAAATGCTGGAAAATGTGATATGGTGAGGGAGTTTCGATAGGCTCTTCTGGTTTTGTTGCATGAAAATGTCCCCAAATTGTACAGAGTTTTGTAGCAGCATACTAGTTATACTGTTAACTGTTAAACAGTTCATCTGTCTGTCCAAGTCTTAAGATATTTACTAGCTAACCAACAGCAACTGAATTTTTGCCAACATTTAAAATCCTGAAGAATTCTAATTAATGTTGATTAGAATAAATGAAGATTTCAGAGAGAACTCCATTTTTCACTCTGTGAAATTGCCAGTAAAACTAGACTTCCTTACACTCAGACAATCCAGGATACTGGTGGCTTATCCTCCAAACAACGCCCATGAATTAATTGTTAAGTTAAATACAACTAATAGGTAGCTAATTTTATTCTAACTGGCTGTTTGTACAGCCTGATGTCCCCCTTCAGCAATGTATGTAAATCCTGCATTCTTCAGCCGTATCTCAAAAATATTTTCATTAGAGCCTTCTAAAAATAATTTAGCCTGGAATTGAAGTGCGTATTGAAAACAAAAGTGGCCTAACACTATGTGGCCTAAGAAATGCCAATCTCAGCCAAAGCTGTGCTAGTAGCCAGACGTAAGGAGAGAGAAGTTCACAAGGTTAATAGCTCTACTGTTTCACCTACTATGTTTAGGCTTCTGGTAACAAGGGTTTTCCACTTTTTTATGCTTTTATATTTATTTCCAAAGCAATTATTTTATGGAAGTTTTTCTCAGAGATCTGAGGCCATTAACAAGCATTCATGAAAAAGTCCTAGAAGAATTATCATCAGCAAATACCTACGGCAGAGAGGACTTTTCCATCTAATAAAGAGTTGATGCATTTTGATGTTGAAACTTTTAACAATTAAACTTTGTTTTTAAAATTATAAAAGTATCACTTGATAGTGTCTCTTTTGGTAATCAGCTCATCATCACTGTCGTATTGACAGGACACAGATTTCTTAGCACAGCCTTTGCCCAAAACAGAGCACTCAAGTTTTCTTAAAGTAGAGCACGTCCACCATTTTTATAGAGTATCTCTTCAAAGGATTTCTCCATTGAATAAAGAGGGTGTCATAAATCTAAAGGATGTCGTAAGTCTAACTCTAATTACAACTGATGTAGCAGGAAAACTGGAAAAGAAGCCCACCACACCTGACAGAATAGCAGTTCCAACTATCAAATGGCAAAGGCACAGCCATCATAGCTCATTGCAGTATGTTACTGCATGCCGGTATTTAACCTGTAGGACATCTTTTCTGTTTTCCCCTTTAGTATCCAAATCTTCAGCTGTTCTTGGCATCTTTTCATTGGCTCCAGTTAAATCACTGGTTTACACCAGCCCATCTGCTCTAACACTTGCCGATTTAATTTAGAAAGAATGACTGCAAAGGATCAAAAGCAGCACAGTTTACTGAAACACTCTTATATTTTGCTTTTCTTAGATGCCCTTTCTGAATCCACTCATAGCAAGTTTTAATCCTCTTCCTGTTGTGAATACTCGTAACTTTATCCATACATAACTTGAAGACACCTGGCTTGGCACAGAGCGACTGCCAGGTACCTGAAAAGCAGGGTTCAGCTCAAACACATGACTGATCGATCACTCCAGCTACAGCTGCTGCCACCTTTCTTACATTCCAAGGTTGCTACCTGAAGGCCATCTGTACAGAAGCAGATCATGCAAGAGCCCTCTGACTTGTAGCCCACCTTCTGAGATCCTAACCTATATTTATGATTGCCTTCTTCATTTTATACAAAATATAATGTGCATATAGTCTTTCTATGTGCTGTGCCTTCAATGACATTTCCTCAAAGCACTCGTCTTCTACATCTTGGAATGTTTGATACCATAAGCTGACAACCATCTACTATTTTTTTCAGTCATCCCACAAATGTGAGGGCTGCCTCAGGAGCAAAGCATCTTGCAGCTTAGATCAGTTTTGTCATTTTTTCCTGGCTTTTCATTAGTGTCCTGATTTGTATTCAGTCAGTATTTTCTTCTACTACTAAGTAATAAAAAAAAAGTGACAGCCAGGTGCATAATGGTCAATTCAGAAATGCAGTTGCTTACCTCTGCCAGGTTTCAAAGGAAGTGGTAAAAATGTCTATTGCTTCTACTAAAAAGGCAAGAAAACATATACATTGCGTGTGTGAAAGAGATGGGCACAGCTAGCAGTCGTCATGAGGTAATGGCAGCTGTAGTCACAACATGGCTGCCTCTGAAAATGGGCTGATTTGCGTAAGTATGACCACTCTACAGTTATTGCTCTACAATGAACATTCTCCTGGCTATTCCACTTTTTCCTTCTACATCTCAGTATCTTATGCCTCCTGACACAAACCCTGGCTGAGCGCGATCACAGGAAGCCTGGTAAATGGCAGATGGTTTTGAAACATGATAAATAAACCAGCAATGTTTTTCACCACCAGTAACCAAGGTGGTTGTCACTCTCTGAAGACTTTTCTTGATCTTGATTCTTGATTTCAATTTTCAGCCTAGTTGTGCTCTTTTGTACACTGTCTTATTTACAGAACAGGCAGATTAGATGGTTTGTGTAATTTTGTTTTATTTCTGTTAGCAAGGGCTAGTCCAATGCATAATGCCATAATAATAAATTTCATGAATTATGCAGTTGCAAGTAAGTGCCTATGTCTGACGTAAGCATTATTTTCTCCTTATCTTGTATAAATCTTTCAGGTATCCCTTCCAAGTTGCATTTAACTGGAGTACAGGTGTTTCAAGGGTCTGGGTGGCTGCCAGACCTCCAGAACTAGTCTATCTTTTAAGTACGTGAAGGTGTTCCAGAAGGCTCAAGCCATACTTCTGTACACGCCACATCACAGGGTAGGAGAAGCAGCTGGAGGTTCCTCACCACACAACACCCTCCCCCGACACAGTCGCCCACAGTACCTCTGTTCTGGAAGATGGAAACAGAATGGCTGTAATAGCAATCCTATTCTTAGTAAATCTGCATTTCAGTTTCTTGGTTTCACAGTACAGATACCGTTTGATCCTATTGCTCATTCTGTCACATGCTGGAGGACAGACATAGTTTCCAGTAGATCTGCTGCCTCCTTTCTCACAGTCAAGGGTATTTCCAACTTTTTCTTTGGACAGTTTTATGTCTGGCTAAGCCTCTGTGCTATTTGTTTAGGCGATAATAATGTAATTTTATGGCAAAACTGTCACAGATTCATGTACTTAAAGAACAGCTTCCAGATAATGGGAGATTTTAAGCCTCCTTATCACATCTTCATGGCCCATTGTGACCTGCCCTTTTGCAATCCCTAACAAATTGAGGATTACATCTCTTGACACCTGACGCCCCATGGCAAGCCTTGGTCCAGAGATTTTTGAAACTAAGTATTCCAGGATTACAAGAAGTTTAATGGTACCTGAAGTATTTGTATAAAAAGTACTTTTGACTGCATGTCTGACATCACTGTACTCCATATAGATGCTTTCTCAGATATTCTAGCTGTTCACCTTTTGTTGACAGAACCATAGAATTCCATTCAAAGTGAGGAATCTGTAGAACAGAATCATATAAACTGAGTGTCAACATTGGTATAAGCCACATACCATCTTACAGCAAAGAAAAGGCTCTCTGATATCTGTTGTTCTCCACTTGAAGATATTTTATCACCTGTGTCCTTCTAAAAGCTAGGCTTATTCTAATACTGAAAAGATTAATTTCTCAGCGTAAGATTCTTCTTCATGTAAGTAGAGTCAGTTTGCTTCCAAAAAGCAGCATAGTTGCAGAGATGTAAAGCAGATGCCCACGCAATACAGGCTATGACAACTCCATTACACCATCGCCCACCTTTTGAAACCCAAATCAAGAGAAAAATCCCAGGTCACTATAGTTTGTAATGTTAATGTATCAAACTGGAATGGTGTATCAGTAGCATAACATTTACTGTCCGGGCAATATGAGAAAGGATAATTATCCTGTTAAAAAACCAAAACCAACCTAACTTAAGCTTAAAGAAGGATTCTAGCTAAAATTAGAGTAGGTGAGTAATTATACATACAGGAGAATCTGCATTCATGAGCTTCCATTCCCCAAATGTTTCTATGCTGGTGGCTGTGAATTATCTCCAGCCACTAGTCTTCCTTGTCACAGCACTATCGCTGCAGCAGACAGACAGCACCCATATCCCATCTTGCAGCTGCCGTAACTGTCTCTCTATCACTCAAGGAGGGCATGCTCAATCTTTTTCTAGTGTAGAAATCTTTGGTGAATTGAACTGAAACTCGTTTCACTTTTTCTCCTTTACTCAGGCTACGTCGAGATTGCTAGTTTGCCTGCAGTAAGGTAAGACTGAGACCTTTTGATTTCAGTTTTGCTGCAGCCACTTTCAGAGAAGGTACAAGTTCTATGAAGTCCTTACACCATCTTGAGAACAGCTTGGAATTTCCTCCCTAAATACAAAAATTCCTCTCACCCAGTAGGTGCTTTTAACTATTAAAACTATCTTTAAATCTGCTGCAAGGAAAATGTATCAATCTGCACTATTGATACAACTCAGAAAGGACATAGAATATTGCTGACTGCTCACCTGAACTACCCGGTACCCCAGCATTTCCAGGTGTCGTTTTTTCAGTGCAGGTTCTCCTTTCAGGTGACGTGAATCTTTGCTAAAAGCTTTTGAATCAAGAAATTCCAAAGCAATTCTGCCAACAACAAAAATGTGCATTTACTTTCAGGTCCTACCTGAATAGCGAGAAGTGGTATTTCATTATTGATAGTTGCAGCAAGACTATTACTAGATAAACCTGACAACTCATAGAAAAAGAAAATTAAACAACTCCCTGAAACTAGCCAAAACATTTTCCTCATATTTATCTAGAGATACTTAAACTTCACATGATTTAGAAAAAGCATTTCTTCCCTGCATCTGTTCTTGTTCGAATGGCAAAAACAGCCAACCAGCATTTTCAAGGCTTACATTTAAAGAGGTGGGAGGAAAACAGTATTCCAGTCTCATGAAACACGTTTCCAGAATGCCCTGTCTGCCCTAGTGTACTGGGTCTGGCTGGGATGGAATTACTTTTCTTCATAGCAGCCTGTATGGTGCTGTGTTTTGGATCTGTGACCAAAACAGTGTTGATAACACACCAATATTTTGGCTATTGCTGAAGGGTGCTTGCACAGCATCAAGGCCTTCTCTGTTTCTCACTCTGCACCCACAGTGTATAGGCTGGCATGGGCAAAAGGTTGGGAGGGGACACAGCTGGAACCTCAGCTGGCCAAAGTGATATTCCACACCATATAACATCATGCTCAGCAATAAAACAGGGGGGAGTTTTTCCAAAGTAGCCATTGCTCCAGCATTGGTCTGCTGGTGGTGAGTGACTGCATTTGCATCAACTGTTTTCTTTTCCCTTTTTGTTTTTGTTCCCTCTTTCTTCTCTTCGCTTATTAAACTGTCTTAATTGCAACCCAGGAGTTTTTTTTCCTCGCTTTTGCCCTCCAGATTCTTTCCCCCATCACACTGCAGGGGAGTGAGCGAGCAAACGTGTGGGAGCTTAGTTGCCGGCTGGGGTCAACCCACCACACCTAGGAAGGCTAAACTTCATAAGGCTTTGGAAAAAGGAACAGAAAAATAAATAGCCTAGGGCTTGCAACAACCGTTTAGGACAGAAGCCTAAAAACCTCGTCTAAACTTGGAAGCTTGGAAAAGCTAATGTGCAAGAATTCGATGTACTAACCTCTGAGCTCCTGGTGGCAGAGCCTTTCTCCCTTCATCCTTGATGTCATGTCTCAAGTGTATTCCCTCCACATCATCCAAAGGTATATTCTGAGCCATATAGGAAAGAGGCTTTTTATTTTCATCCAGAATGCACTCAAAATCTGCGAGAAAACACAACAAACCTGTTTACTGACAAAAAGGTGAAAGAATTTGATCTGTACAGTGTTTACTTCTAGAAAAACTAAGTGATAACCATAATTAGAGATACCCAACATTATTTATATTATGCAGAACTTTTTAGAAACTGTATTATATACAGCAATTTCTTCTTTGCAGTATCTTGTGGCCACATGCCCAGGGGCTTCCTAATCTCGGTGATAACAGCGGTATCAGGGGTCTCCTTAACAATCCTTAGAGGATTAACTTCTCACCTATTTCATAGTAGTATGGTGTGAGAACAGATATTCTTGCATAATGGCTCCCTCCTAAGATCTCTATCAGCATTCTGTGAACGTGCTGTCGCAGTGGATTTATTCGGCTACTGCCTACAAAGACAAAATAAAGAATTCATACATCAAAACTTCCACAGCCAAAGTTTTGAAAATAGCACTTTGTGACACTGCATTTTTGACAGCCAGCCTACCGAATTAAAGCTTTTCCAGAGATCCCTGGTGTTATTCCATCATAATTCAGAGACAATGTGATCATCTTTTGGGTGGAAAGTTACAGGTGCCTATTAAGCATGAATTTCAAATCCAGACTTTCCATCCCAGGATTTTTCCCATTCACATACTACAAACACTTTAGTTTCAGGTTTCCCCTGTTGGATTTTGTTTGCTTTTATTCATACTTAGATACTTGTATGTACTTATTTTGCATCTATTACAGGCACACCACACTATCTGTCACTTCTCTGTCTGTTGCAGATTGTTTAATACCTTGCTCCATTAAACATCTTCGGTCTCAGAGATAAAGCAGCCGAGTTCGATGGATAACAAAGCAGATCTCCCCCATGAGAATTAGTGGAGGAGATACAGAGTTTGCATTAGCTGGATTTTCTGAACTGATCGCTATTCTTAAAGATCTCCGCTGCTACACTTGATCACTAGCCTACTTGTCCATCTCTCATCCTTGATGGATCTTGATTCTTCTGAGGAAGATGACAGCAGTGAGTTCAAAAGGAGGCAGCAAAAATGTTTACCTTGAAAAATTGAAGTCAAATGTTCAGTCTTGTAAGTGAAGCAGGGATCAAAGTGATCCATCTCCTCCAGTAGACAATCCTAATGATCCTCCTCCTGCCTCTCCATCCTCCATGCCATATACACTGTTTCTGTGTATTTAAATTTTATTTCTCAAGAAGAAATATCCCATCTCTATTACATTAATTCTCACGGGGATAACTGCTTTGCTATCTGTTGCACTACTAAGTGGTTGCACTTTTCAAGGACACATCCTCAGCAGATAGTGGGGTACACCTTTCTGAGCTTCTATTGTGTGCTAGTGTCAACATACAGTTTTAGAAGAAGCATCTAGCAGACTGTTGAAAATAGACTATTACTAGTAGTAAGGGCAGCTTTTCCTCTCCTAAATTACTTACTGTTACGGAAGACACGCTGGCAGTAGTGCTCATGAAACCAAGGGATGTGAAACTCTGGGCATTCCAGACAGACTGCTCTGTTCAATTTCATGAGGCGCGAGCGGACTCTCTGCTTTAGGGTATCAGGCAGGACTGAGTTAAACAAAATAAAAAGGTGTGAACTGAAATGTGAAAAATCCAGCACACTGAACTAAATGGCTACCTCTGAATTCTTTACTAGAGATGCGAATATCTGTATACTATGGCATTTATAAAATTCATGCTGCAGAACCTTAGAAAGGTTCTCAAAATCCCTGAGGAAAAAATGAAAAATAACAGTTTTGCTCAATATTAAGAACAACAGCAAGACAGAAGAAAGAATCAATTTAAACTCTATTCTACCATTTAACTTTTAAAGAAGTGGTTTAAGGCAAAATGGCAACAGTACATTGATAGCAAACAATGTACAGGTAGAGAGGAAGGAAGCAGTCAGACAAACACTCAGTCTCCTATTTAGAGACGAGACTGGTAGGACTCATTTCTTGCAGACAAGAATCCCACATTATTTCTTGAGCTTTGTGACTATTTCTAGTAATAAATACCACACTCAGGTAATTCTATTTCAAATAAAATTGAAGAATTATTAAATACTGAGTGCAATAAGTTGGCTATAAAATTTGTTTTAAATGAGCTTCTCTCATCTGCAATACAAGTCTGTACTTATAAAGCAAAGCACAAATTTTTGTTCATCCCTTCCCTTTTAGCACTCAAATAATGACTAGATTATACAGAGGGATCTTTCCAGAAAACTGAATCGTTTAAAGAGTAATTCTACTTCTCAAGTCATATATAGGTCCACAATTCCATTTTATGCCAAATGCTACGTAATCAAATTCACCAGAGAGCTAGATATCTACCTTCAAGTTGAGCATCCAGTTTGCTTAGGAAAGAAACATTAAATATCCTCGTTATCAGAACTGGAGGAAAATACCCAGCCACTGCCAAAACATGACCAAGCAGCACCAAGTGGTGAGTTTCAAAACAACCTTTAAAAACCAGACAAAAATCCATATTAACACATGACAAAGTTGAAAGGATTTGCAATGCCCTCCCCCTGGCCTCCCAAATCAAGTTTCTCTCTTAACACACTAAATGAACACACAGGCAGATTAAGGACTACCTCTGCTAACTGCACCAAGGTGTAAGGTAACTCTTGCTAGGTCTTTGCAGGAGGAAATTAGTTAGTCTTAAAAAAAGTTAAGTCCACGATATTTCAGTAGACAGCAAATTTTCACAGTTCTGTGAGGCTGTATCATCAGTCAATCAAAAAAAGTCTCTACACATTTCCTCTACAACTTAGCCATTTCTTTGTGATGAATCACAAAATGTATCCTGTCCCCAAATGATGATTCCTTGGGGAATGCCACAATTCTATCCAATGACAGCACAGCAAATTAATCAGAATTTTCACCTGCTTTTTACTATGCTCAAGATACCTTGCTAGTCCCTTATCAACAGTTATTTTTGAAGGATGAAATGAAGCTAGAAAACCCAACAGAAGCATACATTGAATCTTTGTCGTGGTTTAACCCCAGTAGGCAGACTATTAGTAGTAACATACAGAAACACTTTTTGCTTTGCTTAAAAAAAAAAAAGCCATTCTATTCCCATTTTTACTCAGTACAAATAATATCTTCCAATGATACTCATTTATTTGGTGTCAGAATATCTTTCTCTAATGCACTTACTCAAATTAGAAGTAAGATGTTGGATACAACTCTCAAAGAACTCTTCATTGGCAGGAGGGTCATAATTCACAACAGAGAAAAGGAAAAGAATAAAATAGATTTCAAAGGGGTGGATCTGCAAAAAAAACATCCTAAATTAAGTCACTGCAAAATATCCTAATAATGCTTTACAATAAAAAAAGAGTTTTATAATTCATTCAGAATTGGGAGATTTAAGACTAGAGGAGTTATTTCCTAATTTTTTTTTTTTTGTCAACTTTTCCTGGAGAAAAATATTAAAAAAATAAAATGCAGAAATCATTAAAATTGCAGCTATGGCTAAAACTTAAAATCTATTTCATGTAGATGATCCAAGTGTTTCTGTACACTTAGACTTTAAGAAGCTTTTAAAAAGGCTTCCCATTAAATGCTCTTAAAGAAACTAAACTGTCATAGAAAAAAACCAAAGATCTACATAAGTACCTGCCTGAGAAGGAGAAAAAAAAAGATAGCAAGAAAACACGGTAATTTTGACCAAAAAGACAGGCTATTGGGGAAATCCCCACAGGAATGAGAAATGTAAAAATATACACCGTGTGATGTGACAATTTGTAAAGAACTGAAAAAAAATTATTTAAGATGGTCAAATGTAAAGCTGAACACAAAGGATTATATTATTAGGTCAGTGTTGACCTAACACTGACTGAACAATAAAATAAGAAAGGAAAATTAAAGAGAAGTGCAAAATAATATACATGGAAGCAAAACAGCTTTGAGTGAATAAAGAAAAAGATGAGCTCCAAATCAGGCACACTGAAGAAAACTCTTAGAAACACAGTGTGGATTGTGCTCTGAAACACATTAACTACTAACCTGTCCTTTCTTACTGAATAACTTACACAGTAGGTAGAAAGAAAAACTGCAATACCTTGTCTATATTTTCAACAGTCACAGAAGCTATTCTGTCAAGTAATGAAGGACAACGGTGGTTTGTTTTTATGAGAAAAAAAGACAACTGTAATACATTTGCCCATGTTATTTGGTCTATCAAGCGTTGACATATGGCCATAGTTTCCTCACTGAGGACTTCTGCAAACCACTCTCCATTCACATGTGTAAGTTCTTCCAACAGAAGATTTAAGTTGTTGGCTTTCTGAAGCCTCTGAAATCCACAGTCATTTAGTTTTTGCAGAAGCTTTACACATAGCTCAGAACTGTTTTGCCAGTGCAACTGGTCATAATGATTCCATTTGACAACAGCTGTAGCAATGCAATTCAAATGATGGAGCCTGCATTGAGGCAGAACTGCCGCTGCTTTGTTTATAATGATTTCCTCCACTTGAAAGGAAGGGAGCATGGCCAGAACACGAATTATTGCAGCAGTGTCAGCAGGTATGACACTAGATTTTAAAAAACTGGAAGAGAAACAGAAGTAAACAGACCATCAGTACTGACAAAGTGCAAATGTTTAAAAAAACCAAATAAATTACATGCATGAAAATTCTATTTTAAAAGTCAAAAGCTGCACATCAAATATAAAATAAGTAGAATATTAATGACATGGTAGAAATTCACACAGTTAGTGACTACCATCTTTTTTCATTGAGATTAACTTCTTCTAACTTATTCAAAATTGAAAGAGGGAAGACGGGGAACATCTCAGTCAGCTGGTGAGGCTGATAAACACAGAAGTCCTTAGTAAGGGCAGAAGGTCCGCCTTTGTTAATGGAACCTGTGGGTTTCTGGGCCAGGATAATTTCTGTCCGGGGGAGCACCAGGTTCTGAGGTGCCTGAGGAACATGAAGGCATCATCCACAAAAAACATGTACAGCCAGGGCACTGCATTCCTATAGAGGCTGAGCAATGGAAGCAACAGTGACAGATCTCTTCTCCTGCGATTCCAGAAACGGTTTCCCTTTCTATGTTGCAACTGTACAAGCCTGAGAACTAACTAGACAGTTCTTCAATCAAAAGAAGAGTACTTCAGCTTCACACTTTCACTTGTCCCAACCATGGCATTCTTACTGTATATTTTTCATTACTTGTTCCTTCAAACATCAAAGACGACATTAATACCTACCCTTCCTATAAAGTACCAATCAAAATTTCCAGTTCAATGTCATTATATTGCAGCGGTCAAGGGGCGAGGGGCAAAAAACCCCCTATTTTTAAGTTATCATATCTATTAGCAGATACTATTGGGTCTATAGTCAAGACAATAGCCACTACCTATCCTCTGATTTACATGTCTAATAGAATCAAATACTTTTAACAGTTTGTTACTTCATATTTTACAGAAACAAAACAATTTAACATCTTAGCTTGTTATTTAAAATATTAAGTAGACAACTGCTTAATACTTAAAATAGCTACATTTCCAAGAATACACACTTACCCAAATAGCAACATTTTTAGTTTGGCAAACAGCTCCAGATTGTGGCAACGCAACACCACCAAGTACTGCGCTAACTTTACCAACTGTAATACATGATAGCTATCCAAGTGTTTGTGGAGAACAGAAGCCATTCTGAATACAAAGAGAAAAAGATGACATGGTATTGTGCTAATACAGAAGATATTGCAAAACCCATCACGCCACATGAAGAAGGGGTGTCCCATGGTGCACAGTACCTAGGTGGAGGGTTGCACACACCTGCACTCCTCTTCATCCCAGTTTTGACAGTGTTCCACTAAGACACAGCAGCCTCTCTCCACTTAGTGAATTGCAAAATTAAAGCCTTCATCACAGCAAACCAGCTACTTCACTCTAATAATTTCTGTTGCAGATTTTACAACCAGTTAAATGTAGAGTGGACCAAGAATGTTGTCCTGGTTTCGGCTGGGATAGAGTTAATTTCCTTCCTAGTAGCTGGTACAGTGCTGTGTTTTGGATTTAGGATGAGAACAATGTTCATAACACACTGATGTTTTAGTTGTTGCTAAGCAGTGCTTACACTAGTCAAGGACTCTTCAGCTTCCCATGCTCTGCCAGGTGCACAAGAAGCTGGGAGGGGGCACAGCCAGAACAGCTGACCCAAACTGGCCAAAGGGATATTCCATACCATATGACATCATGCTCAGTATATAAACTGGGGGGAGTTGGCTGGGGGGCAGCAATCGCTGCTCAGGGACTGGCTGGGCATCAGTCTGCAGGTGGTGAGCAACTGCATTGTGCATCACTTTTGTTTTGTATATTCTTTTATCATTATTATTATTACTATTTTCTCTTCCTTTGCTGTCCTATTAAGCTGTCTATCGCAACTCACAGGTTTTACTTTTTTTTCTGATTCTCTCCCCCATCCCACCAGGGCAGCGGGGGGAGGGTGAGAGAGCAGCTGTGTGGTACTTAGTTGCCGACTGAGGTTAAACCACAACAAATGGGATAAACTATCACAGCATCACCAGCTTCAGCATCACTGTACTCACTTATATAATAGTGGTTGCTACAACTATGTTGGTCTAAAGCTGCAAGAGGTGGCTAGATTTGTAGGGAAAGATAATACCTTAAGACCTTCTTTAGACAGTGAGATTAAAGGAGAAAAAGCATGAATTCACCTGGTCTTCCCTTTAATACCACTCTGCTCCATAGTACTACTTGTCCTTTTTCTTCCAAGGATCTGTTTGATTCATACAACTACATTCACTCCCGTTATTGCTCACAACCTGCATTTAACTCTGCTGCATCTGTGACATAATTGATGCTACATCTTCTGTGCCCAAAACCTCAACTGCTTTTCCCTTCATTGGGGGGGGGGGAGTATTACCTCTCCCTACCTTGCCAAGATATTACCTCTCCCTATAAACAATGTTGAGTTTACAACTGCAGAAAATCTGGCCCAGATTCTTAAAGACACAAGAATTAATAATTTGAAGTAGGGCACAATGACTTTTGAAGAAACAATTCACATCCATAACAGGATCTCCTAGGTAGGACACATTCTCTGCAACTTACTATATTCTCATTTGTCTCACCAGTTTACAGTAATTGTTAGAGGCTAGGATCATATATTTGTAAACAAGCAAAAAATTTTATTATATTAACTTGGTAGAGGTTGAAATGCCCTTCTATGAAATTCCTAAATTGCCTCAATTACTTCTGGGTCAAGCTGTGATATTCTAAAATCTGTAATAGCTAATTATATATAGTGAATATGCATTTGTGTGTAAGTGACACACTCTACACTCCCAACTTACTGGATATTATATATTTTTCCATACTAAATGGAAGTAGTTTACCTAGAGAATACAACTTCTTAGTAGTATCAAAAAAATTACTTTTTGAGTAGATAAGAATTTCTGCATTTCATTTTCTGCATCGTCTTCAGTATTACCAATACTTGGTGACTGCTAAATTCTTCTGCCATGCGCACTGCGGTTACTAGCAACCTAAAGAGGAAAAGAAAATATTTATTTTCCAAAGAAAAACAGTTGAAAATCTCCAGTAAAGATGGCAGCCATTTTCTTTGGCTAGGAGGGAAAGAACCAGTAGACTACTTCAGGAAATACAGGAAAATAAATTCCCCCAAACTAGAGACCTTTGTTCTGCGGACCCTTTTTCTAAACAGTTTATCTGTATGGCACAGATAAAGAGATGTGAATGTGTTAGATCAGTACATATTGCTCTGATGCTAGAAACCAGTGAGTCCAACAATTCTGAAAGTAGACAAGAAGTAGGGAAGGTACTCTAAGACACTGAACAATTCATGATCAATCAGCAAGCTACAGATAACAGAATCAAACATGAGTTGAACTGGTTCTGATGCAAATAAAGCCAATGACTTTTTCTACCTCGCACAGTTTTTTACCAAAAATAAAATAAATTAAAAAAAAACAACCTATGAAAAGCTTTTGGAACTGTCAGCTATGGCAAAACCAACACAGGCTTGCAGTATATCCAGATCTCTGAATAGAGGCAAATGTTCATGAAGAAAAGTCTGAAAATATGACTAATTGTAATTAATACAGCAAATTCTGCTTAAAACTGCAGACTTTGAGAGACCCATGACTAATACCACTCCCAAATAGGATTTTGTAGCACAAGAGAAACAGGCAGAGAAAAATCTGCCACACAATTCTATGCCCTAACTGCTAAACAAATGCTGAAGTATTCCTTGCTAATGACCTTTCATATAGAATAGGATGTACAGCAGACTGGATAGGACAAGACTCAGGCTGTTTCAGCTACTGCCAGTCTTAAAAAGGAAAAAGCAACACATATCACTGTATATATTTCTCAGGGGAAAGACAGAAAGTTTTTTACTACCATCCACTGTGAAAGGAAAGCTGTAGCGTGAGACAGAGCTACAAGATGGCCTCGCGTAACAGCATTCACATACCCCTTGATTACTGGATCCAGCTTTCTGTGCAACTGTTGTAAGACAAACTGCTAAGACAGTGTTTCCATAATGAAGTGATACATTGCTACAAAGTTACAACTAGGAAACCTAATGCTCAGCTCACAGATAGGCTCAGAAATTCCTCCAAACACTGGTACATTTTTAATTTCTGTGCAAGACTACCTATATATCATAAATAAGACAAAACTGTTAATAAACTTACCTTTCTCTTACCCTGGATCCTGCCATAGGCCCAAGAGTAAAAAATAATTTTGCAAAGGTTTCAGGATCATAATAATCATCTATAGTCTCAGACAGCAGCTGTTTAGCAACTAAGTGGAATTCAGCATTGTCAAAACCCAGCTGCTCGTACAGTCCAAAAATAAGACTAATACTGTGTATATCAAGACGAGAGGCACTTTTAATGAAAATCTTGTTGCATTTTTCTAGCAATGGATGATATCTCAGTTTTACATTTTGAAGAAACTGTAGTATTCTTTTGGCATAGTTGAAGTGGACTTCATCCTTTTCTTCCAAGAGCTGTCCAGCCTTGTGTAGTAGTCGATCTCGAAAACTCTGTGAGATAACATCAGATATGCTGATCATCAAAACTGACAAGATCCTAAAAAATTCAAAAGATTTTACACTTACACATTGAACATGGTAAGTAATACATTTTAGAGTTCTTAAATAAACTACTCAAAGAAAGGAACGTCAGGGTGTTGCTGACTTCTGCATAAAAAGGAATTTTAAATCTAATACAGAAAAACCAGATGAGCAAAAAACATTTCTCCTACTAAAGTCAAAATTCTGCTTTCAGTGAATTTCTGAAACGATTGGGATTTTTCAACCATCCCTTACAAAGTTGTATGCGATGAAAGCGTTTGCCTAAGGCAAGACCCTGATTTGCCTGATTCAAATTTGCAAAAAGATCTTTAATGTTCAATGGAAACTGAAGAAATCCAAACAATTCTCAAATGACAGAATGGGGAGAAGAGTCATTGTCACTCCTAAAGAAAGAATCCCTTCCTAAGGGAATAAAACTCATGACCACAGGGAGAGTAATTTCTGTAAAGAAATGCAGTCCCATTCAATGAGTTTCATAAGCAGGCTCCTCACATGCGCAAAAATAAGTGTTGGGACTGCTGGTGCTGTATAAAGCAGAAAAAAGGAAGAGCAGCCTTTGCTGTAACGGCCCAGGGGGAACAGAGGCAAAAAGAAGCTTGGACTTCTTTGACTAAGGCTGGTGATTTTAATATTAGGGTAATGCACTAGGCGAGCTAGCAAGAGAACTGATTAATTCAACTTGACAAAAAAAAAAAAAATGCTCTGAAGATAAATAAAAATAACATTGCTTTTAGACTCCTTATTGCTATTCACAATAGTATACTAAATCCATGTCATAGTAGAGAAACTATCAATGTCAAGGAAGAAAAACATCTTCTGGTGAGTCAATAGCCTCTAAATTCTCAAAAAAGTCCATGTAAAATTTAGAATCAGGATAAAGCAATATCTGCTGGTTTTCCACTGTAAGTAGAATCTTAGTTTTAATTAAGTGTTTAAATTGGCTATAGAGAAATTCTTCGCAAAATCATTGGGAAAATGCATTCACCTAAGCAGACCTGTCCATGAAAATCAACGCACGAATACAAATCACCTCTTTCCCACAAACCCCAAACTGAAGAAAAGCAACCTCCAGTTGAGAAAAAGGGAAAGCGTTCAGCAAAGGCAGCCCCATAATTGTGACATATTGCTTCTCCTGCTACTCAGTTTCATTCTGACACTTACCTTATATCCTGTATAGAATTCAGTTTCATGTCCACAATATGAGCTACTTTGCCAATTACGGGACTGAAATGTCTGCGTTGCTTGTATAAACATAGTGCGAATTTAGACAGAGCTGGCAAACTAAGCCTGCCAAGACATCAAAGACAGACACAGAATATTTACCTTTTATTTCTAGTGAATAACTAAAGACAAAAATCTACTTCAACAATTATATAAAAGACAAGGTTATATTCAAATTACAAAACAAGGAAACAAAATATCTAAGCATTTTCTATTTGGTCACCTATAGCGATACCTTGGACTTTGCCAAAACACCTAGGTATTTCATATTAAAGCATATTGTGCATATGGAACTCTACAAAAATCAGAAGTTCTTCATTTAACCAGACCAGCGTAAGAAATCTATAAAGATTACATTCTCAAGCAATGACGTGAAATAGCTAAAATGAGTAATTTATTACCCGAATGTCATTTTGTGTTCAAGCTACACTGAATTTATTTACTTGTCAAGATGCCCCAGGTGTTAAGCTGGGAGAGGCAATTCTGTGATGCTGGTGCCAAGACTGACACTAGCTTCTGCCATTAACCTGAGATTAAAGGACGAAAATTACAATATAAAAAAAAAACCACAAAAAACCCCCAACAAAAAACAATAAAAAACTGCACAAAGGGAAAATGTTGATGTTTTAATACAAAAGGTTTTTACTAAAATTGAGATGAGCAGGGTTCTAACAACCATTTAAGAGTTGGACAGCAAGCACTAAGATAAAACTGTAAATATTAAAACCTGCAATTTACTTCAAACGTGTAAGTCTACATAGACGATACATTTCAAAATCGGTGGCGATCCAGGTTGTTGCATTATCTGAATCTCTCAAGCATTTGTGTACCAAAGTCCATCAATATTCAAAGCCTCCAAATGTATAGAAATAATTTCCAAAACTTTCAAAAATACAACTGACATCTAAAATACTCATATAATGTTTAAAACATGTTGTAAATACTCTTTGAGAACTCTGTGTAGCCTCAGGTGAAGCAAATCACGCTTGCAACTTATACCTTTCACAAAGCATAGCAGTACAGTACTTGCCTTTCTAATCTTTTCCATGCTTCTGTGACAAGCACTTCTGCTAGAGAATCATGGTCTTCAACATTGAGCCTTCAGAAGACATAATAGTTTGAAGTTTGCTTCAAAAGTTATAAACAGATTATAAACATTTGTGCATCAATAATCATAACTCCATTTACTGGGAGTGCAAAACAGATCAGTTCTGCCTGCATCTCAAAAACTGAGGCACAGGACGTTAAGTTGTCTGTGTCACACAGTCAGAGTACAGAAGCTGGGACAGGGCAGTCTCCCAATCTCCTTATAGGATGGCTTTGTAGTCAAAATTCCATCTCTTTTTATTACCAAACACAAAATGTATAGATGTGGAATTCAACATAATGCTGCTTACCTCAGAATACTATATAGGGTGTCCACTACGGCCTCATCTTCCATGTGTTCCGCCTTGTTTTCTGCTAAAATGCAAAGGGTAAGAAACTGGGAGTGATTTCTTATATAGTCACTAGTCCTTAAGAGAAGCGGCTTCTTCTTTTGCAATTGCCACAGCATGTTCAATGCAATTCCCACATGTTTTTCAGAAAGCCTGGCCTTGTTCCTTCCAACAAGGCTGAACACTTCATCTTCATGGGTGCAGCTATTTATCTGGCTCAAAAGCAGATCACTACTCAGAGTCCGAGCTTGGTAATGTCTCAGTGTAAACAAGCAAACCTGCCTCAAACAAAACATTTTTCTATGCCTACCAGCTATCTTTAAAGTGTCCAGAAAGATTCTTTCACTTTTCACAGTAACCCATGTTGTTACAAAGAACAAACTCAAATATTTCAAAAACAGAAGATCATTTTTCTTTCATCCTGTATGGTCACTGTATTAAGAAGAATTCAATTCTGAGGCACCTGTAAAATGAGATAGAATTAAAGCAGTTAAGTACAGTCATAACTACCAGCTAAAAATCAACGTCTCTACCTTTTAATGTTCTGAGTAAGGTAAGCTTGAGAAGAACCTGCAGCCTGGATTCTCCTCAGAGAAGCTCCCAACAGTGAACACTGACATGCTCACAAGCACTAAGAAAAGTTAGTCCACCCGGTAAGTTTTCAGATTTAGAAACCTGCCTTTAAAAGGCACATGTGCTATCATGCTACTACTGAGAAGGCAAAGCTGAGCTTTTTGACATGCAGGCACTACATGACAAAGTCAAGTGAAGCTTGCTCTCACTAGGCCACTCCATAACCCCAAACTGGGGTCCAGGAACTGCCAGAAAATACAACTATTGGTGGTAAAAGGAAGTGAGATGGCAAGAGCTCCTGAGCTGGCATCACTGGATTCCTCTGGCTCTATATGTGCATCCATCCCACACTGATATCTACTGTATCCTATCTATGAGCCTCTCCCAGAGTTTCCTTTCCACTCTGCTCTCTTTAGTATGTGGCCTATGTCTTGTAAACACATGAATATTTTGGTATATGGCTTCTAGTCAGGAAGGTTGACCACCTTTGTAATATAGCATATTGATCAGTCACAACGCACCAGCTGAAATCACCCACTGCACAAAAGAAAAGCAACCTAATTCCCCAAATTATAGTGGAAGCTACAGCCTTATCTATTGAAATTTGGCAAGTATTAATTTGTTTTCTTATATGCCCCCCAGTTTGTACACAGTGCTAACAACTCTGTATTCTACAACCTACAAAACTGGTTCCAAGCTGCGGAACACAAACCAGTGGTGGTAAATGTCATGGTACACCTTAGCTCAGAGATCATGGAAAACTCTAGAAGTCTTGCTTTAGGAGATATAATCATTAACAACAAAAATTATCAACATACCATACCTTCAGCAAACTTGAATGCTCTTCAACTGTAGGCATGATTCCATCAGTGTAACATTATCAAGGCGATGGCAGCAGCACGCACTAAGTCTACCAAGAAAAAAACTTATTTGAGCAGTCTATGTAAGGTACTGAAATCATTCCACAAAATTGGATATATCTGGATTTCTTTTGATGTCTGCACAATCAGCTTCAGAGAATAAAAAGTCATATGACATACTGTACTACAGTGCTGTTGCTGACACTGGGGCAGATACAAGGAAAGCTAAAATGAAGTAATTTTAATTTATGGTCTGTTAAAATAGGAAATGTTTTCTTCCCTATGCAAAATGAAAGCATACAAAAATAAAAGGTACAAATTTTCCAGATACTATGTATTAAGTACCTTTTGTAACAACAATTCGCTTTATAGTCCCTTTTCAGAGACTGCTTTTATTGCTTCTATTTGTTCCATACGATAGTTGTCTTTACAAAGAATTTATTCCACTTTATCACTGAGAAAAGTTGTATGACATTATTTATTCCATGTAATCTCCATAAAAAGTATTTTTGGCTTTTCCCTCTTAGTACACAACGACATGTTTTTAGAAGTTGCTGGGACTTCTTATGAGATTTTATAATGTCTATTAAATAAGCTAAAATACAGATCAAAGGTTGGTCAAGCCACTGTTAAATCACAATCTAGTAATCTTCCACAAAGTCTCAAGTACTAAATTAACCACATTTACCAGAGCATTTGGCAATTTTTTTACTCCACAGATTTTCCAGTTAATTAAAAATACTTTTTCTGTTCCCTTTTGCCACGTAGATAGAGCAAATCAGATAGAGTGACATTAATTAAAAACAGAAGTGATTGACTGTTCCACCAACAGCTTCTAAGCAGAAGCCGCAATACAGAGTTACCAGAACTATTGAACTATACAAACTACCTAGTTTAAAGAGAGGAAAAAAGCATTTCCCCTCTAATGACGTGACAGTAAAGTACAGCTTGAAAACCAGCACAAATTTTTAACCTTTTTGTATGACCATGTCAGGAGTCCAAGCTGCAAATCAACAGTTGTTTTTTTTTTCTTAATCCTGTTTTAGAGAACTAAGACAGCATCAGACAAATACCTTTAAGAGAATACTGACATATTTAAACTTGTTTTTAAGATTTCATGTACTGTATTAAAGAACATTAAGCAAAGGCTTTTTAGTGTATTTTTGCCTTGCTTACGGTTCCTCTATTTTCCTATGTCTACCTGATGGAAAAAATGTTACAATATCAATTCACATTTACTCCCCACAGTACTGGCAAGCTAAGCTGCCAGAAGACAGGATGAAGTAGATACCTGAAGAGAATATAAAAACTTCAGGCTCAAATAATTTCTTTGTAAGCCCAGGTAATACATCCTTTCCCCTTCTTGTGCTGCAGTGGACCTTGCATGCCCTATCCTAAAGACTGGGAACCAGGATCTCTATCTAAAACAGTCTGCAGGAAGTTTCCAAATATTTCTCCTTCTGGAAAGTATTTAGGAGATGCAAGTGATTTACCACACACTCGTATGCAATTTTAAATTGTAATTAATTATAATGTCTTATAAAAAGGAAATCAATAGGAAACGTTGGAGGTTTTGAAACTTACAAATACATAGATTAAAAATAGGAAATTTGTATCTACTTGAAGAACTATTTCTAAAGTGTTCTACTTACCATGCAAAATATACACTAAAAGGACAAGAAATTCTTTAAAATCATTTCCTATCAGTTGAAACACACTAAGCATTTTCAAGGCTGTATTACAAACTACAGGGAGCCAAGAAGTCTTCCACAAAGGAGAAAACGCGGACACCCGCCACTCCCCAAGTATAAGAAGTATTAAAGATTTAAGTAACTAAGTGTTAAGAGAGCTGCTTGTGCAGTATAGAGTGTTTTTCACCTGTCTGCCAGAGTCCCCTCAGTTTTCGTGAGCCATGCCGTGAGCAGTACAACATCCCTGTCACACGGGTACCAGCAGCGGCCTACCTCGTGTCCTGCCTTCGCCCCGCGCCGCCGGGGCTGCCTCCGTGCCGCGCTGCTGCCGAGTCACCCGCGGAAAGCCCGCCTCCTCCTTTCCTGCGGGGAGAATCTGACCCAGAAGCGCTTCAGAATCAGCGGGGGAAGGGGCCGAGCCGCCACACAGCCCTCAAGGCGGCCAGGGCGCTGCTGCCCCCCACCCGCAGGCAGGGGGAAAACCGCAGCGTCAGGCTCGTTTCCCGCCACCGCCCGGCGCTCCCTCGGCCACGTTTAGCCCAACGGTGGCCGCATTAAGCGCGTGCGCTCTGGGAGAAAGAGGGCACTGCCATGCTCGGCGGGAGAAAGCTCCGGGCCCGGCCCCCCGGAACCGACTCGCTCCGCCGCGGCCTAGCCGGCCCTCCCCACCGCGGGAGGGGTCCCGGGCCCTAGCCCTCCTACGCGCGCGTACTGGCAGCCGCCGCCGGCGTACAGCAGAAGAGTGGCGCTGCCCGGGCCGTGCCCCAGCCCGCCCTCTTCTCATGCCTGGCGGAAAGGTAGCGGCGGCCTCTGAGGGACGGCCCGCGGGGCTCCCTGTGCGCCTGGGGAGGGGTTGGCGGCGGAGCGGGCGCCGAGGCAGGGCGGACAGCCCTGCGGGGCGGGCGGCGGGCAGGGCCCAGCCGCCGGCAGGCCGAAGCCGCGGCCCCGGCTTTCGGCCCCACGTGTGCGCCGGCGGGGCGCGGGATGCGAGGTGTCTGTTAGCGCTGGCTTAAGCGAGGGCTATTGAAACGGCAAAGTCCAGCACCCAGCTAGGTTAAATAAGAAAGCAAAGGAATTGGTGTCGTCTGCACAACTTTTGAGACGTCCCTGCGCCCGCAGAACACAATCTGAGAAGTCCTTAGCTTACTTTTTCACAAGACCCTTCCTGCATTCAAGCCACAGATGGATAGTGCTCACTCAAAGCAAGCGCATGGTTTAGCTTCAGCACTCCATGTGCCACTGCACTGTTATTCACTGAGCATATGCCCCAAGACAGAGCATTTCCCGTGAGCTGAGATGTCAGGAAATGTAGGGAGAGAGGGGGAAGTCCAGCCAGTTAGACCTTCCAAAGGAAATAATAAAGTTCCAAGGTCATCTTCATTATTGAGGTCATATTAATAAAGCCAACATTTATATAACACATTCTGAGGAGGAAAAAAGCCTTCCCTGTCTAGAAAAATCACAAAGGGACTGAAGTTCGGAATGGTGAAGTTCAAGTGTTTGGCTTCACTGTACTGGAATTAACGTTACTTTATTTTACATTGTAATTCTTTTACTCTTTGCAAAAAAAAGTTAAAAATGTGTGAGTTCTGGAACACAAATCTAACATATGTTGCAACATGTATACTGCTTATGTTGTATGCATATAGCTCCAGGTCATCTTTCTGGACCTTTTCTCACCACCATTGATAATAACAAAGACATTTAGATAGAATGATAACAATCTCAGATTGTTCTAAAATTCTTTCTAAAATCACAACCAGGACTATTACCATGACCAGTTTTGACTAGCTGTTTTGCAGCTGTCTATCAAAGGTTTGTTTTTTTTACTTTTTGTCTGTTGTTGATCGTACGTGTACCTCATATATTGGCTGCCTATGAATATGGAACTCAAACTCATAAAGTAGCCTCTATTTTATTTATTATAGGTCAGTAGTGTTTTAGAAAAACAGCATGTAAAATTTTTAACTGGATTTATAACAATTTTTCTAACTGTAAAATTTGTAACTGGAATAGCTGCTGTACCCTTCTGCTAGCAAATCCAGATCGCCTTAGTTACAGTCTACACAGGTATGCAAATAACAGAGTGAGACCCAAACCCTGTCAGGTGATCTCGAAGGGTGGCACTTACCTCTTTCAAGAATCTCAGGCCTTCTGCAAACTCACATAAGAACTCCACGGCATCTGATCTCCCACTTTAGAGAAAAACTATTCCACATTCATATTAAGAAGACTTCTGCAAATCATATGGATTTTTCATTTACAAGATGGTGAACTTTTTACTTTTGACTTCTCAAGTACCTTTGGATGAAATCAATTAATAATGCCTAAAACAAATTAAAAATCCTAGATAAAACTACCCTAAAATTTAAGTTGGGTACATAGGGTAAAAAAACAAGATTTATCAAAGCATGCTGTGCTGAAGCCAGTGTTGATTTACTGAAGTCCAGTCACCAGCTTCTTCAGGATTTCAGAACTCACAGGGGTCAATTTCTCAATTTTTATTTGTTTTCCAGAAATTCAGGAGAAAATTTGTTTTCCTGCTTTCAACAGACTTCTCAACAGCCAGCTACAGGACTTCCATTACCTCCTGTTATGCATAATTACTAACCCAAATACCCACTGGTCTGAATTAAAACCCTTCAAAGGAGGTACATACTTCCATGTAAGTCCTAGTTAATTTTGAAGGTGCTCAAAGCTTTATGCATTGTCATAAACTTTCACGTCCCTATTTTTAAGATAAATCGAAATTAACTTTGAATAGCAATACAGACATATAGGATAGGATTATCAGGAACTTTTTTTGCATATAGTTGGTCTAAATGCCCATTTTAGTTCTTTACAGCCCCAGGTCCTGCTGGAGTAACCCTAAGCCCTTCCAGTACTGTTTTGGACGCTTCATTTACCAATCCCTCGGCCATTTTCCGGGCTCTTCGCTGAGCCACCCATTAGTGCCCCGCCAGCAGCGAAGGCCAGCAATAGCCCCGGACACGTTTGGTTGGAAAACACTGGTGTACCTGCAGACGCAAGGCAGAGGGCTCCTGCCGCTCCAGCGACACCGGAGCCCTCCCGCGCTGCGCCCAACCGCGCCTCAGGCGGCGGGGCCAGGCGGCCGGGGCCAACGGCGGGACGCGGGGTGGCAGCCGCCCCGGCAGGCCGGGCGGCGGGAGGGGGCGGAGCGCCTCTGACGAGCTGGAGGAGGCGGGCGTCCCCCTCCCCCAACCGATTCGGCTCCTTCCGAGCGGCCCCCGCCGCCTCCCCGCCGCCGGGCAGGGCTATACCGCGACCACCGACCCCCCTCACCCTTCCCGAGCCGGGGTGCCGCTTCCCTGTCTCCGTGTTCCCCCCCCCCCCGCGCCGCACCGCCCCCGGGGTCGCCCCCTCCCGCCCTTTCCTTCCACTGACGCAGTCTGTGCCGCACCAGCTCTAACATGGCGGCGAGGCGCTGAGGAGCGCGGGGCGACGCGGGCCGCGAGCGGGGTGAGTGCCGGCGCCGCAGCTGGGCGCCGCCGGGGTCCGGCGCGGTCGCCATGTGGCCGAGCGAGGGCCGCGGCCCAGGCCGCGGCGTGGGCGCTGGCGGCTCGGGGGGGTGGACGTCGCAGCGCCGCGGGGCCTGAGCCTCGGTCACGGACGGGGGTGGGAGCCCCAGCCCTTCCCCGGCCCGCTGAGGGGACTAGCCCGGCCCGGCCTAGCCGCCGCTCCGGGGCGGTCGTGGGGCAGTCGCGGTCGCCCGCGCCGGCTCCCCGCGCACACGCCCCCTCGCAAGGCCCGGCGGCCCGTGTGCGAGGGGCGGGCGGGCCGGGGCGTCCAGGGCTTCCCTGAGGGAGCGCCCAGGGCATCCCAGGTGAGGGTGGCCCCTGAGAGGAAAGGGGATGTGTGAGAAGCTGCGAGCGGGGCCTGAAGGCAGGTGGGAGCAGGAGGAGTAGGTGAAGTGGTGGACGGGGCCTGGCGAAAATTGCGCTAGGTGGTAGGGTCTGCGAGGCCGGGTATTGCCTCTCGAGCCTAACGAGCCGCGGGCCGGGCACGCCGCGGGCCTGCCTGCCCGCTGCGAGCGCCCTGGTCAGCTTCTCGGGTGCTGCTCGGTGCCTGCTCGGGAGTTTGAATGAGTCCTCCCTCCTCCCCTAGAAGGCGAAGTAACCGGGCTGTCTGCGTGCCACATGTTCTCCTCCCCTCTGCAGGCCTCTCCTAGGGAAGCGGAGCCTACAGGAGCTACCACGGCTGGCAGGAGGGTCCTCTGTCTCTCTCTTTTAAGGATTTCCTAAGGCACTTAAGAGATTTTTGCGAGTAATGAGTTTCAGGCTCATTTTTTTTTGAGCCACGACCAAACTATAAGTACTGTGTATATATGATTGTACTTTGAGTCATTGAGGAGGCTTTGAAGGAGAGAGGCTTAGGAGAAAAAGAAATAGTTTATTGAAACTGTGGACAAAATATCTATCGTAGTGCTAAACATTGCCTTACCATTCAGTCACAGTTAGAAAAGTATCTTCTATAATGATGATAAAGAAGTCACTTTTGCTAGTAGTTGCCTAATGTTTGACTAGTTAAGTTAATTATATTTTAGTAATCATCTGAGACCTGTTTTAAGAGGAATATGAGACCATTTCTTTTGCATAAAGTCTGTTTTCTAAGATCTGTCTTCTGAGAGAATATTTTGCTTTTCATGTTTTTGTTCTATATTGCCTGCAGAAGAGGCTGTTCTTTGGACAGGGATAAATGCTTTTAGTTTTGGTTGTTTTTTTCTTGCTTTATCTTTTTTCCCCCATTTTGTTTCACTATTCCCATTCATTAATGCATTGGGGTCCATCATGACTCAAACTTTTAGGTGCTGCCATGATAAAAATACGGAAATTACACATGATTTATGAAGCATTAGTTTATCTAAACTCAGAGAGCTTGATTTATCAGTTTTTAAAAATTATTTATAAAGATTTCAGAAAAAGTATAGTTTCCTGTATATGAGTTAGATCTGAAGGGGAACATACAAAGGATACCGACATCAGTAATCCTCTGAGAGCACCCTTTGGGACTATATTTCTTATTAACACTTCCCATTTTTCCAGTCCTCTTCTGTGAAACAGAAACTTTTTTTTTAAGTTAGCTAAGCAGTCATCAAGCTGTTATCAAAAGAAGATTTTTTTTTTTTCCCCTTAGGATCTCAGAAAATTTGTGGATTATGGGGGAATTTGGAGTGAAGAATATGAACTGCAATGGAGGATTTTACTCTGCTGCAGCATGGTGTCTCCACTACCAGTTCACTCCTCTATGCCATGTGCACTTAGGAGCCATCTTCCATTTGGAAGCAGAGTCAGTGAGTGCCAGGGAGCAAATCTGGCCATCTTTTAATGGAGTGAGGTTTAGGTAGGAGGCTAGGATGAGGCAGGGAAGGGATCTAGAGCTAAAGCAGTAGAGAGTGGAGGAGAACATGAGAATAAAAGATGATAGAACAAGCTTTTTTGGTTATGGTTGGCAAATATGGGTCAGCATTAAGAACTATGTCCTGCTGTTGAATGGTCTTGCCTTATTCTCATCTTCAGTACAGGTAGGAAGGGATTCCACTTCTGAAATTTAATTTGGGGATCGTAATGGGTAAATGGCTTGGAGATTACAGTAGACACTTTAAAAGCTTTTTTTCCCTTTCATACAATGCTAAAACTTGCCTTTTCTTAGCATTTTATAAGTTTTAAAATATAAATTCATGGTTTCAGACCTATGCTAATCTACTTTCTGGTTACAAATAGTAGAATCGAAATGGACTTGTTTCTTTGCTGCTTCTGGGGGATCAGTGAACACCAACAAAGGTGCTTATTTGTGCACAGACCTGGGAGAAAATACCTGTACTTTTTCACAAATCTTGACAGGAAAAAAAAAGTATTTTCTGCATAATTAGATAATAGAAAATCATGACTAACTCTTGACAACAAAGCTTTTTACTTGTTATTGACAAGAGTGCGGTTAGATATTTTAGCTTCTTTTTCATTGTAGGTGTCTCTTTCCTAGGAAGATAAAACAAAGGGCATGATCTAGTAGGAACCTTTATTTCTGTTTAAATAGTTTAAGAGAATGTTACTACCTTCTCAGCTGAATGTTACGTTCTCCCAGCTGAGATGTTATAACTGGGTGTGTATTCCTTATATACTTTAGTACAACATGACTAAATTCATGTTAATAATTGCAAAAAAATCATACTGAAAGTGATGTAAATGAACTATGCAGTGCAGTAGTGTTACGTGTATGTACTGCATATTTAGTCAGGACCTATATGAGGATGGTATTTTCTTAAATCTCCTTAAGAGGATAGCAGGCTCTTGCCTCATGTCCATGGAAGACAATGGTTGATATTGCCAGGTATCTCTTAATTTGATTTCTTTTTTTGGGGGGGGGAAATACTATGTCAATAGTCCAAAAAAGACTTGTAGCATTATTCTAGAGAAGGAGGCCTGATTGAAAGTGGTGTCAATCACTTTTTGTCTGCAAAAATGTTGAAAGTCATTTTTGTGGTTGGCTTTTTCCCCTCTAAATACCATTAGAAGGGGCGGTCAGGTTGAAAACCTGTAATATGTGATTTCTGATGAGTAGAAAGTCTTCCTGCATAAATTTCATAGACTTGCGTAGAACGCAGACGTTTTCTTCTTTTCTTATAGATATGTTAAGTCCGCATGATTGCAAAGACAGCATCCTAAATCTGAAATGTGTTCAAGTGTAGTACCTTATTCCTGAATCTGCTGACAACAAAAATCCTGTGCTGCTGATTAGTAAAATGAAAAAAAAATTAATTTCCTTAGTTGTCATTGCTGCTAATTCAGAGTTTTTTGATGGTGAAACACAGAGGAAAAGATGGTGGTATTTGGGGAAAATGCTGAGGAAATGATGGAGGTTGGGGGTTGGGCTGGTTGGATTTTTGTTGTTCACACCTTCAGTATCATCCTAACATAGCTGGAAGCTCTGACACAGGAACGGAACTAGGAACAAAATTTCATGTCTCCCATTTCACAATCATAAATATGTTTCCAGTTTAATCCATTCTGGAATGAACATAAAACATTTTTAGTCTGTGGCTCTGCTGTCACTTTAAGCTGATAGGTGCTGCTGCCAAATCTTTTCTTGGAGTGGGGAGGAAAGGGTAGTTTTTATGCAGCCAGGTGGCCACCTGTATGAAAGCTAAACACGTGGATTTATGAGCCCTCCGTTCTGGTATCAGCCCACATTTATATTGGCTTCAAGTGACTGGAACCACAGCCTTAGTGAATGTGATATATGTTCAGTATTCACTTTGTGCATTTGCATTTTCTGGACTCAGTTTTGCTTAAAAATATATTTCTGAAGATTCCAGATGGCTATCTTTGCAATATAAATCAATGTAGTTTTGTCTTCCTGCATTTGTAGATGGCCTGAAACAAAATGCGAGGAGTGTGAATTTATGCACTTTATTGTTCACTTCGTTTGGACATTGAATGAAGACCAATGCAGAAGATAACTGTAAATTGATGCAAGGAAACAAATACAAAGGCAAGGTCAAGGAGAAATTAAAAATAGGGGAGAGCTGATGATGACAGAGGAAGAAGTGAAGGAATAGGACACAATATGTATTTCTCCTACTGAATACATCTTTGCTCCAAATCTGTTCTGTCCTGTGCAGGGACTGTAACAAATAGGTAGTCCCATGACCTGTTCAGCATAGTTACAAAGGGGTTTTTTTCCCCTCATAAAACTAGGAAATACTACTGTATTGCTGCTTGCCCTCAGCTCTTGTGAGATGCATGACACATTGATACTTCAGTTGGTATGCATCTGTGAGTGCTTTCTAGCCTGTTTCAATCAAAAGGAGCTAGTTTATATTAAACAGTATTATTACCAGATCCGTGGTAGCACAGGTGACTTTGAAAAAAAAATTCCCCAAGATGTATTTTAAGCATATCAACAAATAGGAGTGATAATCTCTGGCAGAGATATGCTTGTGAACAGTTTGGGATGGTTATCTTTTTCCATTGGCACAGATAATTTTGAAGGAGAACAGCTGTCTGCAGCCTGGCGGTGAGTTGGCCAGCTTTATCCTGCAAATATTTGAAGAAAATAATGAGGCTGATGGAGGTGTGAAGGGATGTGAACCCTGATGGACACAGCTGGTGATGCATTGGTTATGGATGCAGCTGTTCTGACAAGACTAAATATTTTTGGTGTATTTGTCAGTAAACACAAATATGCTCTAAGCTGAAGTGTAATTCCACTTTCAGAAATAAACAGGCCTCTTTTGTTAGATATACTGAAGTGGTTTTTTGGTTTTGGTTCGTTGTTTTGGGGTTTTTTTTGGGCATAGTTTCTACTTAGATTTAGTAAGAGGCTCCTCAAACAGGACGTGGTTGAGATGATGAATGGTTTGAACATTTCAGGATAGTTCTTGGGTTTTTGTATTGTCCTTTCTTCCAGAGTTTTGGAAGGAAGAAGTGAGCTGACTTCTCAAGATTGCCCTTCTGCATAGCACATTTTTGTCTGTATGTATAGTGAGCATCTTTTGGGTTGACTTTAAAATCATATTCCCTTCACTAGTAAAATTCCATCAAGTTCACAATTAAAAAATGCAAAGTATTGTAGGTTAAGAGTATCCACATTCTAATTGAAAATAAATTTGAAGAGATAAATATACAAGTCATGTAAGCCCTATTGTTACCAGACATATAGTACTATTGAACTTTACTTGTAATTTTCTGACTTTATTCTTGGTATTTTCAGATTGTTTTTCTTTGTTGGTTCTGTATTTAACATTCATACCCCACATACTTGCTTTTAATACAGACAAGTTTTAAATGATCAGTATGTACGAGATAGTGTTTGGTGTTAAATACTACATGAACAGAAATTAATAGTTCATGGATCATTTGTAACTCAGTAGTTTTCCCTGTAACACTTCAGGAGAAGGTCTGTCTGATATAATAACTGTGCAAAGGATACTTAAGTATATTGGAAAGGAAACACTCACTTGACTTGTAGGTAGGATAAATGTCACTGATATTTTAGCCTGGTTTACTAGGCAACATCAGCTCGAGAGTTAGGTGTATTTACGTGGCCTGGTGTTTGTCCAGTCAGGGTGTTCGTACTGACCAGTTGACATAACTGTCATTTAGAACCAAGTGCAGCCAGTATTTAGGAGATAATATTGGAGGATTTAGGGAAAGTGCAGGGGGCATTGGAGGTAACATTTAGAACACAGATTAAACTTGATTTGTTCCACTGTTCATGAGACAATGTAGAGGCAGAAAAACATCAAGTTGAGCAAAAGTTGGTGATAGTAGGGATTCATGTAGAATTCTATTTCTTCCTTCTCTCTCCCACCCTGTTCTCTACAAAACTGAGTTAAAAATTGACTGACGTAGGTATATAGACATTTATTTTACAATTTGGCTTTAGTCGTTATCAATGTTTGAAATAAAAATTGTGTCACATATTAAGATGGTTTGCATTTATTTTGGCTGAAATACTGTATATAAATGTTAGAATATACCTCTACATTTCTCAAGCAAATTGCCTTTAAAGCAGGAGTTAAATCCTTCCTCACTCAAGCACTACAGCTAAATGTTTAAAGTTTGAGTACAATCGATCAATCAGTTGTGGTACTACTGGTCCTTAGATGTCTCAGTTCAGTTAAAACTGTCAGTTCTACCACCAAACAATATTTACTGTAGCATTTATTCTGAGAGGTTTCCTAGGAAAAAATATCTCCCCGCCCCTCTGTGCAGCTGTATAGTCTATTCTGCTGCTGACGGTGAGTTGATGGCTGTCCTTTGGGCTGGTCTCGTCTCGGTTCCGAAGGCAGTCTGTACCCTCCCGCCTGTCTGATCTCCCTTCCCTTCCCCGTGCTGCCACCTTCCTTGCGCCGCCCCAGAGTTTGTGCAGCAACGTGGTGAGCTGGTCAGCCTTTTGCTAACCTGACAACATCAAAGTTCTCAGCTACAGGTGTTTTCTCTATTTGTTTCTCTGCCTGGCTACAAAATTTGTTGTACTAATAGAAGAGAAATGGTAATTCAGGGAGAGGAGCAAGCAGACTGAGGCAAGCCTGCTGCTTTTGACGAGTCTCTGGCTTGTGGGAATTAATGTATTCATTACACAGCTAAGAGGATATCTAGTGAGATTCTGCATGTTTGCGAAGTCTTCTCATGCTAAAAATCACATGAATGATCAACTACTGCGTGGTGTTTAATTTAAATCAGTCCTGCATTATTGTGATTTTCACTGTGTAATCTTGGCAAAATGTTAGGAGTGACACTGAGCACAAGTAGAGACAATATAGACTAATATGATTACACTGCTGTCTTTTGATTTCTTATAGCCTCTTGTTCGTAAGCTGAGAGTGACAGATGGTGACAATTGAATTTTTCAAGGCTGTTCTGTGGCACAGCTATGAGTGAAGCTCTAGGAGAGATGTATGCAGTACGTCAGCTAGATTTGAGTAGTGTTTTCTGGCAATAAGAAATAATTAGAACTGAAAATTTATGGACTATATTCCAGATTCTGGAAAAGGTACTCCAGTCCTACGGATCCTTTTGCTGTCATTATTTTTTTTTCCCTCTCTGAAGTAATTCAGAGAGGATGGGGCTTCAGAAAAGGGAAAGAATGTCATGATTGTACATAATGTTGGAAGGCCAGAGATGCAAATGGGATTAAGACAATGCTTGTTACACAAAAATAAAGGGATTTATATACTCAAAGATAAGGGAGAAGTTGCATTAAAATTCTCGATAAAGAATCATAGAATCATTTAGGTTGAAAAAGACGCTTAAGATCATTGAGTCAAACTGTAAACCTAACACTACCAAGTCTGCCACTAAACTATGTCCCTAAGCACCACGTCTACATGTTTTTAAATACCTCCAGGGATGGTGACTCAAAAGAGATAAGCAACGACATAAAAGGAGAAGAAACAATAAAAAGCCAAAATCAGTTCACTTAGCAGTAATTGTGGAAAAGCTACATCTTTGTATTTTTTTCATGTAGAATGGTTTGGATCCTAATTAGGGCAGCTCCTGATAACTGCAGTGACAAGAATCCAGGAAATATATTCCTAAGAAATTGAATGCTTAAGACTTAACATGACAATATGTTGGTGATTTGTCAAGTTGTAACCATCATAAGTTATTTTCCACTCTTTGACCATTCTCTTTATTTGTGGCAAAAGTTCTGGTATTTCTGAAAGTACGCCTACTTGACTTGCACAATTATTACTCACCTACAGCAGTTGAAGGTCACCATCTTGGGCTGTTCACCTTTCTGTGCTCCTAGACAAGCCGTATGTTCTCTCTTGAGGAGCCCACATAATTAATAGTAACTGAGATGAACTGAACTGGGTTGTGGACTGCAGCAGCTAATGTATTCCTGAGGAGAACAGTCCTGATGTGAAGCTGGTAGCCCTGACCAGCGGGGTTGGTTGGCATGTGGAGATGGCAGCCTCCTCAGCCACTAACACTGAGCCTAACAGAGCCTGCAAATTAGTCTTTTTAAACAGTTGAAAGGCAGTTACAAAAAGTTGTTTGAGAGCACTCAAACAAGTTGTTTGGTCCTAAAGCTGATTTCTCGCCCCCCCCCGATGCTTATTTTACCTAGGATATAGAATTCTAGGAGCAGACAACTTAGGTGATTACATATAGCATCTGGATAGCAATAAGACTTCAAGCTTTATTATCCCCATACCTTACAGTATCTTTTCTTTTTGTATTTCCTGATCTGAAGGATGGAACTCAAGTTTAAATTTAATACTGTTGCGGCAAACATGAATAAAATCACTCATTTGGGTCTACAAACATGAAAATGACCTAAAATACTTCGCGCTTTCTGAACCTTTAAAAATACTTACGTTTGTTCTCTGTTTTGTTGTTTTTTTTTTTTGAAGGTTTGCTTCTCTGCAGTTTTTGTTGTCTTTGTAAACTCTTCTACATTGGCTAACACATAGTTTCACTACACAAAAGGAAAAACTAAATTTTATTTTTATTACTTACAGTATTTAAACTTTTGAAGCCATGGGAGTAAAGGTCCAGAGACCTCGTTGCTTTTTTGACATAGCCATCAACAATGTACCTGGTAAGAAAATCAAAATATCCATTCAGTAACATGGTATTCATATAAGATATATAAGAATAATACAACTACCAGTTAACTTCATAATAAATATGGCTTTTTTTTTTTTTTCTAGCTGGAAGAGTGGTCTTTGAACTGTTTTCAGATGTGTGTCCAAAGACATGTGAGAATTTTCGCTGCCTTTGCACAGGTTTGTAGATTTTTAATTTTATTTATAATTTTTAATGTAATACCATGTTAGCTAGTTTGATGTCTGTTATTTTTCCTGACACTTTCTTACATATAGAAATACGTACATAAAACATTGGTTCTTGGTATCTCTAGAGATTTAGCTGATTTCTCATGTACATCTGATGTAGAATCAAAGCAGTTGTAGCTTTGGCTTAGTATGTTGCAGGGAGTATATACTAATCAACTTTAAATATGGACACAGTAAGCTGATTTTCTGTTACTAGCATAGATATTACTGTTCACATTATATAACATCATCCAGTCTTGAAAGGTAGCCAATAAGAGGTCAACCATGCAGACTTACTTTTCAGTCTTACGATACTTTGAGGTATTTGAAAGGTATTGCTGGTAGTCATTAGTATTTTTTTTTTCCTTCATTTTAATTTTTTCTTCGTTGATGGAGACTGGTGATTTTCACTCCTATTGAAATTCAGATTATTTCGTGAAGACAATACTGAGAAGATTCTCTCCTAGAAGCATTTCCAAACAGAATTATTGTCCTGTAGACTGCATGCTTTTGTTGAAAATGCTTTTTGTCTTCAGCATTTTCTGCTTCCTTTCCTTCCAGCTCTGTTGTTTTTCAGGTCAAGGCTCTCTAGCTGTTAATACTGAATCACTCAGCAGTACTAATATGATTTGAATCAGGTGTGGGTGCATAATTACATTCATGTCAAGTTAGCTAGAACACTTAGTGCACCATTCACGATGTCTGCAGGAATGCAGGTATTTGATCTGACATTAGGTTTACTGGCCCAAAATCAGGTTATCAAACTTTGTTAACAAATTTGAACCTTAAAGTGATTCTTTTTAATGGCTATGAGTATGTTATCATGTGACCATGGCATTCTTGATCTGTTATCAACAGCCCAAAAGTCAGATTTATTGCATAAAGGTGTTATTCCCTGCTGCTGCTTTAAATTTTTGGCTTGAAGTCTTTCAACAGCATTTCAGGTCAGGAACAAGTACTACTAAGTTCATACTTAGTTGCTGACATTCAAAATCAAATTCAGATGCTGAACTACTTTGCTGCTTTAACGTATTTAAGAATAGTGAGGGAAATATATGGGCAGAGTGTTTATGATATTGAGCATCAGCAAATTAATTCAAATTTTGATTTTATTTGTTTTCCTTACTCATTTTTTTTTGGGCAGTTTTGAAAAGTATATGTTGTCTTCTTAAAGCAGGGATCAACAGCTCCGTGTTTTCCTGGCATACCTACGTTAGGCATATGCCAAGTTGGTGGAACAGATACAGCTTCACATTTATCAAAGTTCCTATGCAAAGTGTTTTTTCCAGCTAGTCAGATCCATATGGATGCACCAGTCTGTTACAGATAAGTTCAGAGGCAACTGCCCTTGACAAAAACTGCCAGTTTAATAGCTCAGAATAAGATTATAGGAAGATATAGTCTAACGGTTTGCCCAGCACTGAGAGGAAGAGATCCTTTTCCTTCCAGCATACTCCCTCTGATTACCTTACTGTTACCCTGAGGCTGGCTCTGCCCTTCACAGGACCCACCATGAGCCATTCATCTTGCTAACTCAGCAGAGACCTTGTCTATTTGAGGGTAGCAGGGAAAGTAGATAGTGGTGTAGCTGAAGCAGAGAGCCTGCTTATGGGTCTTGAGCACCAGAGCTGACATAAGGGAGGAAGATGGCAGTTGTAATCATGAGCAGGGGAGGGAACAAGATTCCTTCTCCTTCCCCCTGCCTCTTCCTTTGTTTTTGTTACGAGTTTTTATGGTACCTTAACCTTGCCATGTTGTAACTGAAGATCTGAGTGTTTCTTGCATGCTTCTGAGCAATGCCGGTTATCTTAAACCTAAACTGGCTGTTTCATTTCAGTCAATCTGCATGGAAGAGACCAGAGTTGTATACTAATGTCAGTAAGGAGTTCTTCTGGTATAACTGTAGAGACAGAAGGTAGTTTCTGCTCTGCTTTCTTAAATGCTAGTTTCTTACTGGTATTACAGGTATGTGTCTGCCTCACAAGCTCATTTTTCAGAGCTTAGTAGATGATTTTGATTAAGCGCTTACATAGCACTTTTTTGTAGTGGAGATTCTACAGGTACAGAGTGTAATTTTGTTTTTTGTTCCTCCTCTTCTCCTTTAGGTGAAAAGGGTACAGGAAAATCCACCCAAAAGCCATTGCATTACAAAAGTTGTCTGTTTCACAGGGTTGTGAAAGATTTTATGATCCAAGGAGGTGACTTCAGTGAAGGTATGATTTCTTTGAAGAAAACTTTAATGCTTATGTAGTAGAATATTGCAGGAGTTCTGTGTAGTGTCATTTACATATATTGATTATTCTGATACTCAACTGCTTTTTTTCCTCTTTTTCTGCGTAAGAACCTTTACATGAAAACTTACATAAACTTACACACGTGCATGCGCACACACGCTTTGGCTCCATTATCTCAGTACTCGGAGTACTAAGTACTTTCTGTTGAAAGGTTTAAATGTGAGGGTAAAATATATCTGCTGCTGGGAAATAAAGAAAAAAGGGAGGCTATAGCAGAATACATGGGAGAATACTTCCTTGTTTTCCAAGTTTGCTTTGGGACTACGAAGATGCATCTTGATCTTATTTGCATATCTTGAAGAATAATGTCAGTGACTTGGATGCAGTTGGATCAGTATTTGGTATTATGAAGCACCTTCCACATAATGTGACTCTTAATCACTACTCTAAGTTGTAACTGTCACTATTTCTCTTTCAAGGAAATGGCAGGGGAGGAGAATCCATTTATGGTGGCTTTTTTGAAGGTAGGAGTTTTATCAGACTGCTCTGTTTTGGTGTTACTATAAGCAATCACCTTTACATTCTGTAGTCTCTGTTCTGTAAACCCGAACTCCATTGTTTTTGTTAAGGTTTTGTCTGGTCTTAGAGGCCTTTGTCCAGTTTAGGTTATTTTATTTTACTTTTAAGATATGAATTCATTGTAATTAATGAAAAATTAAACCCGAACTCCTTTGTATTTGTCCGTTTTACCAGATTTACATTTTTATAACTGTTTTTAAGCATACACTTTTGGGTTGAGCAGCTAGCTAAAAGTTGGGGATTGTCTTTTCTTCCAGTGAAAAGGAGAAAGGTGTGATGGAGTTGGGTTTCCTTGCAAATGTTTATTTAAAAGAAAGCATAAAGCCCTGTTTTCCTGAACCCAGGAGGAATTAATGATAAAGAGGCCATCAGTTTTCTAACAGTCCTGGTTCCTTCTTTTTCAGTCAGTGTTGCAGAAGAAGTACCTCTTCTGCACTCCAGTGTGTTTCTCAGCCTGTGTTTGTCCAGAATGTAGTGCAGCATCTCTGTGTTTCTTGGAGCAGTTTTTGTATTACACCTAAACCCACATGATGGCTAGCTGCCACCAGCAGGAGTGGTTATGCTCCTCCCTCCTCCCTGCCACTTTTCTTTTAACATTGGTTCTTGTCTGAGCTTGCAGCAAACAATCAAAAGAATTATTCACTATTTCAGTAGGGCCAGGCTGCAATTTTATATCAGACCTTGAGTTGAATCAACAGTTTGCCACTGCCAGAAGAGGGAGGAGGTCTTACCTTGCACTGATTCTCATTCAGATCAAACTTTCAGCTGATTTAGCTTGCTAAAATGCCCAAAGACTATTGCAGAAAAAAAAAAGTATTTATTTCCATATTAGTGAGTGGACCCAATTCAATAATTTGATAAGCATCAGAACCAACACAAATGAGTAGCTGGGTTTGAGGAAATGTTATGGTTGGGGGAGATGGAAGACGGAGCAAAACCTCTACCTACCTTCTGGCAGTTGCAAGCTGGCTGTTCAACTCAGCCACAGTATGAAACTGAATTCATGGGAGTTTTTGCTTTTGTGGATCCCTTAACCAACTCACCGTACGATTAGATTGACACTTGATGCTATGCCAGATAGCAGTTGTACAGGTGACTGGAGAGTGAGTGGGACTGTCCCTTTCACTGCCAGTGACGCAGTGTGATGTGAAGCCATAGATTTATAGATAGCATACTTTTCTTCTTTGTTAATGCTTGCTCCTGCCATCTGTATCTAAACAATATTGAGCAAACTTCCTCTGTCTGAAGAGTTTGGATTCCCCAACAGCCTTTATGCTGTTTTGGAAAAGGAGGGAGATAGGATGATCTCTTACAGATGTCTTAAATGAAGAATAGTGACTACATTGCATAGCTTAATTGGGATTTAGTTTGAACTGTTACAATGATTTGCTCATCAGAAGTAGGATTCATTCAACTTAAACTTATTTTCTTAATGGCCAGCTTGATAAGTTCATCTATGTATCTGACAGACAAACAGAAGTAGTTTGGGATTGCTATCAAACTGGATATCCATATGTATCAAAAAATAATAAAACAACAAAACTGCCTGAAAATGATGGGTTTCTTAATACTTAATGCACAGATAAAAAACTTCTCCTGCTCCAAAGAGACAATGATCAGTATGTGCAGAATAGAAAGAGCAACAACTTAAAATGATGAGGTCTCTGCTAATGTTGGTGGGAAACAAATCTCTTGAACTAGAATCCTCAATTTTTTTAGTTTTTTCTCAGGCTATAAACCATTAATTCATATTTCTCCTTATTAAATTGCATTATTTAGAATAGAAGGAATAATATATTAAAAAATAGCTATTATTTTGAATATTTTTAATACAACTTTTTACTAAAGTGACTAGCAGATTTATTTAATAAGGATGAGTTTACTTAGATTATAGCATTTATCTAAGCATATGTTGTATATTTAAAGTAACTGAAAACACTTTCTTCAGATGAAAGCTTTGCTGTAAAGCACAACAAAGAATTTCTCCTCTCAATGGCCAACCGAGGGAAAGATACAAATGGTTCACAGTTCTTTATGTAAGTATTGTACTGTCCTGAAACATGTGTGTGGTTTGCCATTTGTAAGCTGTAAAGGCAATCCTTTTAAATATTCAAGACTAGCTCCTGTGCAAACCTGAAGTTGATGGTTTTTCACAAAGTTGCATGGAAGTAGCCATTTTCTTAATGTGCTGTTTAGGGAGCCTGACTATTTTAATCACTTTTCTGTTTAGTGCTTATTGTTTGTGCAAAACTGTTTTTGGTAGTTTTCAGTAGCTGTGTTCTAACTTGGGCAATAAAGCAAACCTGTTAGTTCCTTAGAACTCTTATCACTTTCTTCTAGTAAGTGTTGTCTGGAAGGAAGCAAAACAGCTTTGCGGGTTCTCAAAAGTAGTAGAGGGTTTTTTTGTCACAAAATAACTTTCCAATGCAGTCTCATTTACAGTTAAAACATAAATTCTTAAAATACATTGCTGTAGACTCTTTAATTTATCTACAGAAAACATTCTTGAAATACATCACTCTTCCCCATGTTTCATGACCTTAATTAACCTGGTGAGTTGTGGGTGTCACTTACCATTAGACCCTTATTTTGGGATTTCTGACTGATCATTATTGTAATTATCCCACTTTTTACTTCTGCCATGGCTGACATCTGTATGCTTTAGTAATGCTAGTATAGGGGAAAGCTGAGAGAAAGTCAGTTCTACTTCTATGTCAAAAAAACTGCACATACAGATTTTTTTTTTCTTCCTTTGATTTCTGATTGATTATTTTCTAATGTATAGGTGGTTATTTGCAGTTTTCCTGCTCTGAGACAGTTGCCTTGATTTTTATATGGTCCTTGTAGTATTTATATAATTTAATAAATAGACTACTTATTATATCCTATATGAGGATGCTGTCTAAAAATTTATGTGCACTTTTGTTCAGTAAAATGTGATAAAGTAATGAATTGAATAGGTAGTTTAATGTGTAAAACATTAAATACTTTTAACTGCACACAAACTTAGAATAATATATATTGGTTTTGTTCAATTTTATTAGTTCACTCAAAATAACTTTCACCTTCATATGCGTATATGACATGCTTCAAATGCTGACTGCTTTCCACTAATACTGACTTTGTTTTTCTCTTTAAATTAAAATCTGGAAACAACAGAACAACTAAACCTACACCTCACCTAGATGGGTAAATATCTCTTATCTTCTTCTTATGTTTGTTTGGAAACTGCCTTGAGAAAATTAAGTACTAAGAATTCTTACTTTTGTTTAAATTCTTCAGACATCATGTTGTTTTTGGACAAGTCATCTCAGGTCAGGAAGTTGTGAGAGAAATAGAAAACCAGAAAACAGATGCATCTAGTAAACCATATGCTGAAGTACGCATACTGAGTTGTGGAGAGTTAATTCCAAAATCCAAAGGTAAAGTGGAACTGTACATTTACATAGATGCAAACTATGAGGTAATTTTGCTCATTTTCTTCCCTGTTGGTTGCTTATAAAAATATTTAGAAACTTATTTGTGATGGACGGAGGGGCAATTGGTGAAAAGGTGAGTTAACATTGCAGTACAGTTTGTCTTCAAAAACACTTAAAAGGTGTTGATGCAGAAGACATTAAAGAAACATCATATATGCTTTCTTCAAAGCTTCTCCTGTCTTGGATTTCCTTATACCAGCTAAATTTTAGTATGAAGCTGGCAAGCACTTGTCCCATAGAAAGAGTGCGATGTTAAGAAGATTGATGTCAGTCTGACTTTATTTGGTCACTGCTGCTTTTTTGCAGGTATTGAACTTATTTCAAGTTTCTTTCAGGTAAATCTTCAGAACAGGCACTTAGAGTAGAAAAGCCTGGAATTGCCCTTTAGCAGATACTCTTTTTAAGTTACTATAAACTGTGTTCTTAAACAGGAATATGACAGAACCTGCCTTTCTTTCTGAAAGGGATGCCCTACTCTGCCATTCCAGAGCTGAACATAGTATTGGAGATTGCATTCTGCTTCTCTTACAAAATAAAGCTCAATTTAAACTGTTGCTGTCGCTCTGGAGCATCTCAGTAGAGGAAACACAGGATGCATGTTTGGTAGGAACTATGATAGGGATCATCATGCAGAGGCGATCAGCTCCGGTGCAGGCACATCGCACAGCGGAGCGGTGGATCGTGGCATACAGGGGGGTTTCCTGAGCCGGGGAACCCACAGGGGAGCACAGAGACCTGTCGGGAGCCAGCAGCTCTCACGAGGGCAGCTGACGAGGCGTGGGCAGGGCCAGGAGCAACGGCTGCCACCCCCCACTCCCACTAAAGGCAGCCCCAGGGAGCACTGCGACCAGGAGTGCTGCCAACAGGATGGGCAAACAGGGCATGGTGTGTCAGCTAGCGCATGGCGTGGCAGTTTGCATGGAAGGGCGTGCAGGGAGGGCGCCTCTTCGAAGGAGAGGCATTCCACGGGCCGAGTGGGGGACCTGGCGTACACATTACCCAGCAACTGGGCACAGGTCAAGGGCACTCATCCTACCTGACCCTCAAGGTGGAATAGTGGGCACTCATCTGAGGGTAAAGGCCGCGGCTCTAGATGGGGGGTCTGCACCATCTACCCCAGCGGTGGCCAATGCCTCCACCCAGACGGAACTGCTGAAGGGAGAGGCTGCAGTGCAGACCTCAGGCTGCAGGAAGTGCCTAAAACTCTCTCCTGGGGCAGGGACAGGCAGCAGACCTGCCTGCAAAAGGTGTGCACGGGTCAAGGACCTCCTGCAGCAGGTGGCTGAGCTGCAGGAGGCGGTGAGAAGGCTGTGTAACATCAGGGAAGCGGAGAAGGAGCTAGATAGTTGGTTCCAAGCACAGTCTGCAGCGGACCCACAGCCAAACAGCCAAAAACTCCCCCACCAGGACACGCAGAAGGGAGCGGGGGGGCCAATAATGCAGAAGAATGGACGGTTGCAAAGGCAAGGACCAGCAGGAGGAAGAGACTTCCCCTGAAGCCTGATGTGCCCTTGCAGAACCGCTTCACCGCTCTGCAGGCTGAAGAGGAAAGTCCTGTCACACCAGGAGAAGCGCTGGAGCTGAGTAATGCAGCCCGATCTGCCCCCCGTATAACAACCAGCGCAACTAAGAAAAGGCGATGGGTGATAGTAGTAGGCGACTCTCTTCTGAGAGGTACAGAGGCACCCCTTTGCTGACCGGACGCACTCTCTAGAGAGGTGTGCTGCTTACAAGGGGCTCGTATCAGGAATGTCACCAAGAGGCTACCAAGCCTCGTACAGTCCACTGACTATTATCCGCTGCTGCTGTTTCACGTGGGCCCCAGTGACGCAGCCAGGAACCGTCTGAGGACTATCAAGAAGGACTACAGAGCCCTGGGAGTGGCAGTAAGGGACTCTGGAGCGCAGGTAGTTTTTTCATCAATCCTCCTGGTCAAAAGGAAGGGGTTTGAAAGGGCCAGTCGAATCTGGCGAGTCAACAAATGGTTATGGGACTGGTGCCACAGCCAGGGGTTCGGCTCCTCAGACCACAGGACTCGCTTTGAGAAACCTGGTCTGCTGGGGGCTGACGGGGTCCATCTGTCAGAGAAGGGGAAGAGCATCTTCAGTCATAGGCTTGCCAAGCTGGTGAAGAGGGCTTTAAACTAGAGATGCCAGGGGAGGGGACCCTCAATCCATCCCACTCCTACCAGTTTGATGCCAGCGCCAGCAATAGATGCCCAGAGCTTGGAGAAGGAACACAGGTCAGCAGGAAAGCACCTGAAGAGCAGCACAAAGGAACTCCAGCCAGTAAGACAGCTTCATCGAGGGCCCAACTTAAATGCCTCTATGCAAATGCACGTAGCCTGGGGAATAAACAAGAGGAGTTAGAGACGTGTGCATGCCTGCAGGGCTATGACCTTATTGGCATCACGGAGACGTGGTGGGATGGCTCCTACGATTGGAGTGTTGGGATGGAGGGATACAGGCTCTTCAGGAAGGACAGGCAGGGGAGACGAGGAGGGGGTGTCGCCCTCTATGTCAGTGACCAGCTGGAGTGCATGGAGCTCTGCCTGAGGATGGATGAGGAGCCAACCAAGAGGTTATGGGTCAGAATTAAAGGGAAGGCAGGGACAGGTGACATTATGGTGGGGGTCTGCTACAGGCCACCTGACCAGGAAGACCGAGCGGATGAGGCCCTCTATAGACAGATAGGAGCAGCCTCACATTCACAAGCCCTGGTCCTCATGGGGGACTTCAGCCACCCCAACATCTGTTGGAAGGACAACACGGCAGGGCGTAAGCAATCCAGGACGTTCCTGGAATGCGTCAATGATAACTTCCTTCTCCAAGTGGTAGAGGAGCCAACGAGGAGAGGTGGTATGCTGGACCTTGTTCTCGCCAACAAGGAGGTGCTGGTGGGGAATGTGAAGCTCAAGGGCAGCTTTGGCTGCAGTGACCATGAAAAGGGGGAGTTCAAGATCTGTAAGGCACCGAGGAGGGCGCACAGCAAGCTCACTCCCCTGGAGTTCAGGAGAGCAGGCTTTGGCCTCTTCAGGGATCTGCTTGGTAGAGTACCATGGGATAAAGACCTGGAGGGAAGAGGGCCCCAAGAAAGCTGGGTAATATTCAAGGATCACCTCCTCCGAGCTCAGGAGCGATGCATCCCAACAAAGAGGAGGTCAGGCAAAAACACCAGGAGGCCTGCATGGGGGAACAAGGAGCTCCTGGACAAACTCAAACACGAAAAGGAAGCCTACAGAGGGTGGCAGCAAGGACAGGTAGCCTGGGAGGAATACAGAGAGATTGTCCGAGCAGCCAGGGATCAGGTTAGGAAAGTTAAAGCCCTGATAGAATTAAATCTGGCCAGGGACAGCAAGGGCAACAGGAAAAGATTCTGTAGGTATGTCGAGGATAAAAGGAAGATGAGGGAAAATGTGGGCCCTCTCTGGAACGAAATGGGAGACCTGGTTACCCGGGATATGGAGAAGGCAGAGGTACTCAATGACTTTTGCCTCCGTCTTCACCGGCAAGTGCTCGAGCCTCACCGCCCAAGCTGCAGAAGGCAAAGCCGGGGACTGGGAGAATGAAGAGCCACCCACTGTAGGAGAAGATCAGCTGCGAGACCATCTAAGGAACCTGAAGGTGCACAAGTCCATGGGACCTGATGAGATCCATCTGCTGGTCCTAAGGGAACTGGCAGATGAAGTTGCTAAACCACTATCCATCGTATTTGAGAAGTCGTGGCAGTCCAGTGAAGTTCCCACTGACTGGAAAAGAGGAAACATAACCCCCATTTTTAAAAAGGGAAAAAAGGAAGACCCAGGGAGCTACAGGCCAGTCAGTCTCATGTCTGTGTCTGGGAAGATCATGGAGCAGATCCTCCTGGAAGCTATGCTAAGGCACATGGAGGACAGGGAGGTGATTCGAGACAGCCAGCATGGCTTCACCAAGGGCAAGTCCTGCCTGACTAACCTAGTGGCCTTCTATGATGGAGTGACTACATCAGTGGTCAAGGGAAGGGCTACAGATGTCGTCTATCTGGACCTCTGTAAGGCCTTTGACACGGTCCCCCACAACATCCTTCTCTCTAAACTGGAGAGGTATGGATTTGATGGGTGGCCTGTCCGGCAGGTGAGGAACTGGTTAGATGGTCACATCCAGAGGGTAGTGGTCAACGGCTCAATGTCCAGATGGAGACTGGTGACGAGTGGCATCCCGCAGGGGTCCGTATTGGGACTGGTACTGTTTAAATTAATCTTCATCAGTGACATAGACAGTGGGATTGAGTGCACCCTCAGCAAGTTTGCAGATGACACCAAGCTGAGTGGTGCGGTTGACATGCCAGAGGGATGGGATGCCATCCAGAGGGACCTGGACAAGCTGGAGAAGTGGGTCCATGTGAGCCTCATGAGGTTTAACAAGGCTAAGTGCAGGGTCCTGCACCTGGGTCAGGGCAACCCCCAGTATCAGTACAGGCTGGGGGATGAAGGGATTGAGAGCAGCCCTGCCGAGAAGGACTTGGGGGTACTGGTGGATGAAAAGCTGGATATGAGCCAGCAACGTGCGCTCACAGCCCAGAAGGCCAATCGAATCCTGGGCTGCATCAAAAGAAGCGTGGCCAGCAGGTCGAGGGAGGTGATTCTGCCCCTCTCCTCTGCTCTGGTGAGACCCCACCTGGAGTACTGCGTCCAGCCCTGGAGCCCTCAGCATAAGAAAGACACGGACCTGTTGGAGCGGGTCCAGAGGAGGGCCACGAAAATGATCAGGGGGGTGGAACACCTCTCCTCTGAAGAAAGGCTGAGAGAGTTGGGGTTGTTCAGCCTAGAGAAGAGAAGGCTTCGGGGAGACCTTACTGCAGCCTTTCAATACTTAAAGGGGGCTTATAAAAAAAGATGGCGGCAGACTTTTTAGCAGGGCCTGTTGCGACAGGGCAAGGGGGAATGGCTTTAAACTAAAGGGGGGTAGATTTAGACTAGATATAAGGAAGACATTTTTTACGCTGGGGGTGGTGGAACACTGGCACAGGTTTCCCAGAGAGGTGGTAGATGCCCCATCCCTGGAAACATTCAAGGTCAGGTTGGACAGGACTCTGAGCAACCTGATCTAGTTGAAGATGTTCCTGCCCACGGCAGGGGGGTTGGACTAGATGACCTTTAGAGGTCCCTTCCAACCCATACTATTCTATGATTCTGTGCTTTTTCATTCGTAGCACTTTCTGCTGATACGTACTGTGAAGGGTTGCACCAAGGATATTGAAGCAGAAGACAAGAATAGTTGTTTCTTTGGCTTAAGGAAAATACAGGCATTCAAACTTGAGCTTCTTAGTTTTTCCTCTCCTTTTTGATGCAGTTCTGTGTTCACCTGTTGTGATGTCTAGCAGAATGACTTTGGAATCTGAAGTGATCTCTTCAATATCTCATAATTCCGAGCAAAGTTATTGTATGGCTCCTGACTTCTCAAAGTTTCTAGAACTTCTTAGATTAACTCATGTCACCCCGTGTGTTAGGACATAATTTTTTTTTTCTGGACAGTACTCAGGAGTATGGTATCTGTTAGAAAATGCACGGGTGGCGTAGATTAGAAAATAAAATAAGACAGTACAGATACAGAATGGGTGAAGCTAGTGGGTGAGATACCCACTCTGTCTTCCTTGGTTTGCCACACTCCCTTTTTAGTCCACTCTAGAACACTTGAAATTGAATGACTAAATGAAAGTTTTGGCACTGAGCAGTCTGATGACTTAAAGCCATTAGGCAGGGCTTTAAAGTACTTGTCATCAAAAGAGTGAATAAAATAAATACAAAATAGTTTTTTCCTTTAACTTCTCCTAAAAGAGAACAGGCTTCTGGAGAGATCTGACTGGTCCTAACCATTTGTCTATGTCCTTGTACCTCTTTGCCTCAGTACTGCTGGGATCCTGGAGTCTGCTTCCTGTAGCTGGTCTGGTGTGCCACGGAGGGAAATTGATGCCAGGGCAATGGGATAGCCCACTCAACTGACTATAAGGCACAGTACTAGATAATGGTGGGCAGCAGGAGTGTTTGGAGGACAAGAGGCCTTAGGCACCAGGATTGGGCAGGTGGAGGGCAGAGCTGAGTGTGGGGAGATGTGGGCCCTAATGGGCACTAATGCAGAGCCAGCCTGATGAAGGTGCTGCCAGACAGATCGTGATGGAGATCGTGATGAGTGGAGAATCCTACTATTGAAAGGGAAAGGCTGTCTGAAGGTCCTAGACCTTCAAAGGGAAATTTGCCGCTACTGTGAGAGATGATAGTATGACTGGAACTGTTCACTAAATGCACAACAGGAAACCACAGATGAGCTGTGCTGACCTGAGGCAGTGGAGGTAGGAGGAACAGTTTGTCATCACAGCAGCAGAAGGAAATTTGCCAAGCTGCAGTCCAAAGCTGACAAGCGGAGCAGGAGAGGCCCTTGGACCTGTCAATATATGGAAGAGGCCAGGGAATCCAGATAGGAGCAGTTACTGGGAGGTGAGCAGTGTCATGGAAGTTCATCAACAGAGAGTCATCTAACAGTGGAACTGTTTGTAGCACATTACTATGGGAGGCAAAAGGGAACTGATACTGTGAAATATGAGGCAGTTACCAGAGGAGACTGCTTCTAAGAATTTGCTGTTAAGACAAAGGAATAAGGAGGTTGCCAGTAAAGGAAGTATAATGGCAAATTTCTGTGGGAGGGTACATTACGATAGCAAGTGAGTCTTAAACTAAAATATTTATTGTATGAGCTTGTCTGGTAGGCAACACAAAGGAAGGAATTAGACAAGTCTTTATGGAATGAAAATAGAACTGATACTTCTTGGGTTTAGCATGGAAGCCAAGATGGCACTAGCAGAAGGAATCACAGTAGAAGTTAGGTGCTTGGTATGAATGTTTTTCTCTTAGGTTAAAGTTGAGGAAAGGCGATCAGATTTTCAGGTATCATGATGAATACCCAGATTAAGTGCTTTATGAAGGATGCAAATATCTCTCTTTGTACAGAAGAATTTGATTTATTTAGGGATGAGTGGATGATGACTGAGCTAACTTATTGGATGCTATGTGAATTGAATGATACAGCAATCACAATTATAATATTGCAGAGGCCTAGATCAGAAGCTTTCACCTGGGATTTGAGAGGATGATCACCTAGAAAAGAGGCATGTTTGTCGTCTTTTCCTTTGTGGTTTTTTTTTCTTTTCATTTATTCCTTGAAGTTGGAGGAGTTAGTGAAAATGAATGAGAGAAGCTGAATTATAAAAGAAGACTATCTCTGGCCAGGTGGTCTTATTTTTAGAAAATCTTAATAGTTCCAGGGAAAATCCTGAAAGCTGGGGGGGGGGGTGGGGGGTGGGGAAAGAGAAGTATTAAGCCAGTATTTAGAAAGGTCATTATGGGCTAGCTAAACTAATAATTCTCAAGAAAAACTGTGGAACAAGTAACATAATATATTAATTTTCTCAATTGAAAAAGTTTTGCAGAAGGGGATCTAGTCAAACAAGCCTGGCTGCGTTGTTTGAGATCATGACTGTGGTTAATCAAAGGTATATCTGCGATGTTTTCAAGAATGTAAGACACTGACATTCTGATTCAAAAACAAAGAAAGAAATTAAATGGCTTTGTGCATTGGGCGGTTTTTTTAACAAGAGTGTCTAATGAAGATTTCTTAGAAAAGTGTATTTCTAGGGGATTCTGCACAGAGCAGATTGATGATCTTCATTGATGTTATAGATGTCCCTATAGAATCACTGCTCGTATAAGTGTGCTTTCTGCAGTTAAGGCAGATTATGGCTGCCTTCATAATTCACCAAAGAACAATATTGTAATTAGGTCATTCTATCAGTACAGTTTCTTTAAAAAAAAAAAAAAAGTATCAGTACAAATTATCGAGCACTGATACAGAGTACAAAGTTACACATTTAGGAATCATGAAATATCTATGGAGTAAGAGCAGCCTTAGAAAGTGGTGATTCTGGTAAGTCATATCTTACCTGGACTTTTGATTCGTGTATCCTCCCTTTCCTCTTTCCTTACCCATTCAGCCCCTAGAGTACTCCTTTCTTCTGCAAGCTTGTTACACGTCACTGTTAGCCCCCTTTCTACAAGCTGATTGCTATGAACAGTTTTTTCAGACTTTTCTGTTCCAGATTTTTTTTTTTTTTTTTCCCCCTAGTGAACTGGCCACTAGGTATAAACCGTTTTGGCTTTAGCCGAAACTGTTCAAAGTGAAGCTGGAGATGTTTGGGGTTTTTTTCTCCTTTTTTTTTTCTTTTTCTTTCCCCCTTCCTCTGCTGTTGCAGTTGTGTGATAGGTTGTTTGTGTACAAAAACATCTATGTCCAGACGCATTTATGATACAGGACTCCTCATAGTAACAATGTCATCTGATCAACAAGAATCAAGTATGGTAGTGTTCCCTAATGCGTATCTCTGAGGACTTGATTACTGTGTATAATTTTCATTGTAAGAAACAGTGGGTCCTTAATCAAGCAGTGCGAGACATAATAGGAACCCATGGCAAACCATGGAAGCAAGACGCATGCAAAATATTAAAAAAGACCTGATACTCTGAACAACAGGGTGATTAAACACTGGAAAAAATTACCAGGGAAAATACCTATCTAAATGTCCTGAAGTAAAGGTACTTTCTTTTTGGAGGCTGCTGTGGTCCAACACAGGTTACTGGACTTGATATAAGGTAACTATTCAGAGTGTCACTGCTGTGGATTACAAGATGAGATCATCTGTTCTGACTTTTGTGCCTGAGCCTGACTGCTTTCTGGCCAGGTCATTTCTTCATTTCAAGTCCAGGAGGCTGATACCATGGGGCTAACGTAAGACTTGCTACAGTCCATTACAAGCTGAGATGCAGAGAGTGCTTGGCTGTGCCATGCAGCGTGATCATGTAATTCATGAAGTCTGGCAAATACTATAGGTCACAGTGAACGGAGTAGGAAGTGATGTATCTATTTCAGATGTGATCATAAGTTGAAAACCTGATCCTGAAGTTAATGAGCTGGAACAGTTGGACTGTAAATAGAAGTCTGTTTCTTTCTCGCTGACCTTCATACTGCAGGATTGGTTTCATTTGTGTTGTGATCTGTAATTGGCCAGCACCAGGTTGGTTCAGTATTCAAAATAGCATTTGCTGCTGGACAGAGATAGTTAGATGTCACCAGAAAGTATAGCCAAAATGTCTTGCCAGATATCCTGTCTTTACTGTGTCAACAGTTCTGGGCTTTTTGGTTGGGGTTTTTTTGTTGGGTTGTTTTTTATTCATCGTTTCACTCCCTGCCTGCCACACGATTTTCCAAATACATCTGCCATTGACGTTATTTGCTGCATGTTAAGAATCCCATTATGTTTGTTGAGGTAGTTGCTCACTAACTCACCTCCATTTCTATCTATTACTTACTCATCTTAAAGTAGTAACTATAACATACCTAAACTTGTTACAAGAATGCAGATAAAACTGTCACAGATAGTTTCTGACACACTTAAAACAGATGCAGGAGGGAGAAAATACAGGAAATAACTGCATTTATTGATGCAGTTATTATTCAGACATTTCTGAAACTGAGCTTGGAGACATCTTGTTTTGCCTGAAGGCATGTAGTATAGTACAATAGAGTGTTTTTTTTGAATGGGCCAAAACCAAAAGTGTTGAATAGATAAGAAGCATTTGAAATGGGACTTAGAAATTAGTTAACTTTTTTAGTACTTTTTGTGTTCACGGTATTTAAAGCTCAGGTGAGATTCCTCTTTTTGCTTGGGTGTCACCAGGCCTATATGACACCAGGCTCCTTTGATTGAAATTAATTTGGAAATGGTTCAGTTTTCTTTTATAAATATGTACTCGTTACACTCTGTGAATGTATATATATTTAGACAATCTAAACTGATATAAAATATTACAGAGACTTTTTATTAAATATAGTGCTTTAATAAGGACATTGACCAAAATTTTGAGAAAAGAGACCAGGTGTCTTCGTCTGGACCAACTAGGGAAGTAAAAAAATATAATGAGACCTGTCTTTTGGAAGTATTTTGCAAGAAGCTCTAAAAACATCTGAAAAGAACCAGCTGATTTCAATCAGCAGGCTGTCCTAAATGGGTAAGACAACTTGCTAGTTCATACTGTGCCCAGAAATGACCAGAAGACTAATATAATCTATGAAGTACAGAGGTTGTGTTTCAGTTGGTTGTCAGGCTTTTGTTAGTCTGTATCAAATGAGGCTTGTGAATAAACACATGGAAAACACCATGAAAAAAGTTACTGTAGATGTCATACCAGTATGACTTGTGTCTGTGATGCTATTCTGAAAAATGAATGCAATTTAGTGCAATGGGATTAAATTTCATCCACTGTACCAGTGGGCATTCGGTAACGTTAGGAGAAAAAAGTATCCATAAAGATTATGACCACAAAAAGAGAGGCCAAGATGCCATACTTAGTTGTTTCTGCTGAGATTTTTCTACACCATGTGTCTGATCCACTGTTAGCTGAATTAAGCCCCAGCTAGCTTGCTGTCATCCAGATCTTTTATCTCAGCCAATTCTTTTGGAAGCAAGTGTTCTGCATCACTGTGAAGAGGAAGTCTTTCACCACTGTATATATCACTGCCTTCTGAATGGGAGTCCTGACAGAGTAGGATACTGGATTGCTACAAAAGAGGTGTTGGCTTACATAGATGATCTAATGCTCCCAGCTAATATTTTGCTGAAGATAAAGAACAATACTGCCTTAGCTTTCATTATGGATATTGTCATGAAAACATTGGAACAATACTAAAGGCTACGGATAGATCTAGAACATCAACGCATCACAGTCTACAGCCAGAAGGTGTTCTGGGCAAGACATGGTAGATGAGAAGATGGATTGAGGGGAGTAAAATATGACAATTTCATATATTTGGGATTTCACTGTTTTACATTCAATAACTATATACAGAACAAAAGTTAATATTAAGAGATGGTGCTATGAATGAGAGCTTAACTGTTGCTTTTCTGAAAAATGCTGACTCTCTTCTCCATTAGGAACCCATAATTGTCTGTCTCTGCAGTTGGTATCATACATCCACACTTAACTTTGCTACTCTAAAGCATACCCAGTTATGTCCAATTTCCAAGAGGCAATATGAAGTTTCCACAGAATATCATCTGTCATAAAGAAGCTGCCTGAAGTGCAACTAGAAATGTGTTTTGGGCAACTGTGGATCTGTCCTTGCTGATTTTTATCATTCTAGCCCAAATCAGAAATTTTTTTTCCTGTGAAAAGTTAAGTTGGTAAGAAGTACTAGCTTATTATTAAAAATAATGCATCCCTAAGTATTATACTAAGACTCATTATCCCCAAGATTCATTTTTATTCTCTTTGACCAGTTTAGCAAGGAATTTTATGTAAGTTTTATTGCTTTTGATCATCCTTGAAAAACCTCTCATCATGCAGTTTTACCAAAATGAGATGAAGTTAGTGTTGAATTTGAGAATTTCCACACTGAGCTCACATGATTGCAGTTACAGATACCTACTGCTAACTCTCAAGAGTCAGTCAACACGGTAATACCTGCTAAGCAGTTGGGGAATCTAATATTGATAATTCCAAAAATTGATACACTGTTCCATTAAATAGCCATTTGTGTTTTCGGAAGGGCAGTTACCAGATCTACTCTTCATAGAAGTGTTTCCTCTGCCTCAAGTTCTCTACAGAATATAATTTTTTTTTTTCCCCTTCAGATCTCTAATCTGTTTATATAGAATTAAAAGAACTCATTTTCTAAATAACTGCACACTAGAAGTGTAATAGCTGTTAATAGGTACTTAGTATTTGGTACTGGTGCCACTTAAACTTTTTTTTTCTTGACACCTCTAAGTGTGGTATATGATCAGTGATTGCTAGCAGGGAATTCTGAAGTGGAATTTTTCTTCCCTTCCATATGTACAAAATCAAGGCTGTTCATAAGTAAAAAGCTGGTTTAATAACCTGTAATTCTTTGAAGTTCTTGAAATCTTTTATCTTCTGACACTTGAGTTATTGTAATACCCAAGAGGACTTTCTTTCTGTAGAGCAAGGACAAAAGTCATCTAATAGGAAAGTTATCGTAACAGATTTTTACCTTTTTTTTTTTTTTAACATGAGTTTCTCTAATTACTTGCCTTAATTATTTTATAACAATGACTGATACACAATAGCTAAGTACAGATTGCATCATCTTGTTGGGCACAAGTGGAAGCCAATAGAAGAAATGCTTGGCTGGACTAAACAGTTGAATTTCTCTGTCTTTAATAGAAAAGCAAAAAACTTAGGCTATTCAAGGAGACTTCTTTATGTTTTCTGCTATGTGAAAACATTGTGTTCTCTGTGTCTGAATAGTTTTCAGATGCAGACAGGCTGCATAGTCATAATCCTGTCTTTGGTGCCTAATGTTTTCCCTTACCTGTTTTGTGCAGAAGAAGAGCAGGGCATGGGAGGTTGCATTTAAACTGCTTTTATGTTGATGTAGGTCAGATAATATCTCTGTAAACCATGAATTCTTTGGATAGAGCAAGCTATTAAAAGCTTTGCAAAATAGGCTAATACTTTCAGCTAGGATTCGTACGCAATTTAAAAATTCATTTCTGTCCCTGATCTGAAGCCTGTTCTAAGGTCTTAACAGGTGTTCTCCTAAAATATGGATTGTTTGCTGTGACGAGGAAACAGGCTGTTTGGACATCAGTATTTATTTTTGGTATATTTTTCTTCTATTTAATGGTGAAGGTTCTGTTTCGTCTGTCCGTGGCTGTAGTACGTTGTGTAGTGAATGATGGGCTATCTTTGCAGTTTGCAATGGCAAAGTAAAATAATATTTGATGCTGATTAGAAAAGTCAACTACAGCAGTCCGAAGCCAAACAGTGTGTTCTTCTGGATTTTCTGGATAGAGCTCTTAATTTTCTGGACAATAGCCTGATAGGAATTTCATAACACATTGAAGAGTATTTATACCATTTAACTGATTTACCTGAAGTGTCATAACTCAGAAGCCTAGACTTCCTTCAGTGAAGTTTTTCTAGTACATTTTTTATTGTGTATATATATTTTTTTTCAAATCAGTGTGACTCTGAAATAATACTTATATCACTTCTAATAGTTTAAGTAGGTCTCAGATCAGTTAAAGGGCATAAAAAGGTGTGTTTGTTCTTGGATTATTTCCTGTCAGACTAATATCAGATTGCCAGTAAGTTGCTGATTTGCAGCTCCAGCAGCCACATGAGAAATGGTGAAATACGTAATTAAGGACTAGTCTGCTCTTTAGCAGGGTTCCTTTTCATACCAGATGGTTAGTAAGTTATTTGTATCTTTCTGTTAAAAAAAATCCAAACCAAACAAAAAACCAAGCAACACATGATGAGCTGGAGGATTAGGACTGTTCCCTTGAGCATGGTTTCACTTAGCAGGAAGGTCGGTTATTTGAATCTTTCCTCTGAGCTAGATTCAATGAGTAATCAGTTTAGTCTATGCCACTTATTTTCTGTTTCAAAACTTCTCTTGTTTGTGATTTGAATAGATTTTATATGAAGTCAGGTTCAACCTGAAGCCAAAGAAGTTTTTTTTATAAACACTTCGTAAATAAATTTTAAGTAATTCTTCATATGTAGCTTATGTTGTATAAAACATGATCTGAAAACTAACATGGTTCTACAAGTTCTTGACAGTATAAGTTTCATACTTTAGAGCTTCGTAAATATAAAATGTTGGAAATTTCTTAGTATTTCTAGACATATTCTTTATTGTACTTGGGAGAAACAGTGTTTTGTCCAAAACTTCAATTTGTTCTTAAGTATTTTGATGAAGTAGTCTCATGACACAATTATAAGAAGCTCAGGCAGGTACTAGATAAGTTGATTTTTCTGAGATTTATTTAGAAGCATTTGATATTAAAATGTGTCTTTGCTATTCTGACTTAAAGCCAAGAAAGAAGAAAAGAAAAGACACAAGTCGTCTTCCTCATCCAGTGACTCGGAAAGTTCAAGTGATTCAGAATCATCTTCTGATTCATCATCGGATTCTGAGAGTGCTTCAGAAGAGAAATCTAAAAAACGAAAAAAGAAACACAAGAAAAATTCCAAGAAACATAAGAAAGAAAAGAAAAAGAGAAAGAAAAGCAAGAAAAGGTCAGTTTTGAGATTTGTTTTGTTACGTGTACACCATACAGTACCATTTTCTCGTCCTATAACTACAGAATAGTATTCTGTAACTAGTGAAGTAGTCCATGTGCATACATGCTGCAGCTTGTAACGGAGCGAAGGAATGGACTAAGACTTAGGTGTATTTGGCTTGAAAAGTTGTAGTGGTGCTTGGTTTGAAATGGGTGGTGATAGCTTGTTTCCCTAAATTCGCTTCTGTACAATTCAATTTAAATTATATGCAGTGGGACTTAAGAGAATGTAGTATGCAGGAATAAAAGCAAAGCTAAACAAAAAATTAATAAATGAACATACTTAACAACGTTACTTCTGTCTGATATGCCTAAAGTCTTGCAGTTTCACTGGAAGATAATAAAACTCAGAAGGCACTCTTGCTTCTGAAAATGTTCTTTCTAATCTAATATTTTTGCTTATAGCTCAATGTGAGATACAAGTTGTGTCAGTGCAAGTCACATTTTTCTAAGCTAGGAGTAAAATGTAAGAAATGTTCACTTAGGGCAATGCTGCCTAAACATGGTTTCTGTGGGACTAACCCCATTTCACACAAGTTTGTTTATACCAGCTGCTTGGAATTACAATGGTTTGTAGCCAGTTATATATGCTAGTGTAAAATCTGAATTTGACTCTCCTGATAGTGTTTTTAAAAGAAAATAAATAAATAAATAAACAAAAAGCGCTGTATCTAAATAGAGAGTAAAGGTATGTTCAGTGTTGCACCATTGGAATTCATGGATGAAAAATGTTGGTCAGAAATCTACTGCAGTTGTACATTTTGGAGCAAAGATATCTTAGGGAAAAAAAAAAAGTTGCTTCTGAAATAGAGCTATTTCCTGAGTTTCTTGTCGTATCATTGTGTATTGAATTAAGAGAATTTCTGAATTATTTAAATAGATTGAAAAGTCTTCCCTCATTCAAGTAACTCACTTTAAGTACAAACATTTTTTTTTTTAATACAAAAATAAAGCTCATCCAGTGAAAGTGAGGATGAAAACCCTGAAGCACAGCCATTATCTACTGTCCGTCCTGAAGAAATTCCTCCTGTACCTGAAAACCGGTTCCTGATGAGGAAAAGTCCTCCTAAAGTAGATGAGAAAGAAAAAGAGAGGAAAAGCAGAGAGAAGGAAAGAGAAAGGTAATACATCTGTTTTGAGTCTGACTATGTACTGACAGTGGTATGGTCACATTACTGTTTTAGGACTAATGTTAAGCGAGTCCTTTCCCTGTTAAACAGTTCCATGTTGTGAGTGCTGCTGGAATGGATTTTTCAGTTTATTGGCAACTGTTGTCTTTGTCCTAGAACAAAGGCTTAGTCTTTGAAAATGGTTTTAGTGAATGAAAAATTGAAAGCGACTGATTCAAGAAAAAGAAAGTAAAATGCATTGCAATTTCATTTAGAATTTATTGGAACTGTCCAATCTGAATCTATAATTTATTCTTCTTTCAAAAATGGAAAAACCTGGAAATCTTGTAAAATATTTTGTGGTCACAAAATCTGAAGTTTTTACTGTGTGGTTGTTACTGTCTGCACTCATAAAAAAAATAAAATTAAGTGTGTGTTTTCATTTAGTTTAATTTCTGAAGAGGTTTTAAAATTGGTTTTATTTTCTCTTTCCTTCTCTCTTTGATGTTATAAACAATATCACTTTTTTTAAAATTATTTTTAGTAATCTATCGAATTCACAGTCAACATACCAGAGGAGGCTGTTAGTGACGAGATCTGGAAGGAAAATAAAAGGAAGAGGACCAAGGGTAAATGTTTACAATCTGTTCCCCAAAATAAACAAGGTGGTAGCACAGTGTTACTGCTGGTGTTACTAACCATTTTCATTAGAATGGTTGATTTAAAAAAAAAAAAAAAAAAAAAAAAAAAAAAGCAGGATTTATGGTGCATCATAATTGATTTGGGGACTGAAGCTTGAAGGAAGACAACAAGGAAAATGAAATTAACTTCCTGTTTGCATACTGAGTTTATTTGAAGGGGGGGGGAGAAAAAACAAAAAATGCTTTCTTTATGTTACTGTAGTATTCTGTGAATTAGCAAATGGAATTAGCTCAAAAAGCGTTCTAGTGAACAGTAGAACCAGTACGACATCAGTGCCAGGAATGTGGGGAAGACTTCTCCCCTTTTTGGCAGGGGGGAGCTGTCAGATTGATTCTTCTGATTTTGTGAAGCCATATGCTATGCACTGCTTGTAGTAAATGTTTTTAGTAACAGAAGTCTCTATCCCTCAAATTTTTAGTAAAAACCTTAAAGAAAAAGTGTGAAGGTTTGTTTTCGTGTTGCTTGTCAAAGCTAAGAAGAATTTTCAGTGTTAGAAAAGTGAGTTGCATTTGTGCTAATTAAAAACAACAGGAGAAGACCTCTCAGCAGAGTACAAAAATCCTGAAATAGAAGTTACCTTAAAAATAGTTATTTGATCAGACACTTGGTATTCCTGCTCTAGCTGAATGTCAGATATATTTTTCAGTAAGTTCATAACTTGTCAATGTAAACTTGGTATATACATGTGAAGTGTCATGTTAAGTGCTATGTAGAATCGACCGCCAGGGATAAAAATCTTGCTTAGCTATCACAGCATGTGAAATTAAAACTTACGCTCAATTTTCTCTTTTTCCCTTCAAGCGTTATCGGACACCTTCCAGATCCAGGTCAAGAGATCGATTCCGACGCAGTGAAACTCCTCCACATTGGAGGCAAGAAATGCAAAGAGCTCAAAGAATGAGAGTGTCTAGCGGAGAACGATGGATAAAAGGGGACAAGTAAGATCAATTCTTTCTGGAGTATAGGCATTGAAATTATATATTAAAAGTAATACCAGTCACCTTAGATTTTTAATTACAGTTACTACCAAAAATCCAGGGCGCTGACTTGGTTATTCCATTACTTAACTGTGTCTGATTTTAATCACGCTACTGTAAATACATAGTTATTAATATAGCTGACCTAATGTGATTTAAGTTTCAGTTGTGAAGCTGTCTCACTTCTGACTTAATTTTTCAGAGTGGAGGGGATTCAAAATATTAAAAAAATCCTATCTTTCTCTCTCCAAGGAGTGAAATAAATGAAAACAAGAAAGATAATCAAAAAAGCCCAGGAAGAGGAAAAGAGAGGAAAGTATCAGACCACAGGCAAGTTTCTGAAAGTCCAAGCAGAAGAGGGGAAAAAGAGAAGAAAAAAGATCACAAATCCAGCAGTAAAGACAGGGAGACAAGAAGGAATTCAGAAAAAGATGACAAGCATAACAAAAGCAAGGCCAAGAAAAGAGCTAAATCTAGAAGCCATAGTAAAAGCCGAGAGAAATCAAAAAGTAAAGAAAGAGACTCTAAGCACAGTAGACATGATGAAAAGAGAATAAGATCAAGAAGCAAAGAGAGAGACCATGAGAAAGGTAGAGAAAAAGAAAAGCGCTATGATTCTAGAGGGAGAGATAAAGAAAGAAGTAGGAGCAAGGAGAGAAGCAAAAGGGCAGGCTCAAGAAGTAATGAACAAGACCATAGGAGGAGTAAAGACAGGGAGAAACGTAAGTCAAGAAGCAAAGAGCGTGAGCATGCTAGAGGAAAGCATAGTTCCAGCAGTAGAACAAGGGATCGAAGCAAAAGCCGAGATAGGGGTAGGAGAGGAAGATCGAGAACCAGAGACAGAGATCGCAGTAGAAGTAAAGACTATTCAAGGAATAGAGATAGAGAAACAAGAAGAAGAGGAAGATCAAGAAGCAGAGAAAGGAGAGGTACGCCAGATAAATACAGAGGAAGAGAAAATAGGAGGAGGAGAGAATCAAGGAGCTCAGAGAGGGAGGAAAGTCAAAGCAGAAACAGGGACAGGTATTCAAATAGAGAAAGTAGAAGCTCGTATAAGAGGAATGATACCGAAAGCCAAAGGAAGAGGCGTTCAAAAAGCCGTGAAAGTAGCAGTCCTGAATCCAGTAAAGATAAGAAGTCTAGTAGAGATCAGGATAGAAGTCCAGACTCAAAAAAGAGACCAAGTAGCAAAGAGAGAGAATCAAAAAAATCATATTCACGCAGCAGTAAAGAAAAGGAAAAGACCAGATCCTCAGCAGAAAAAGAAATAAACCAAAAATCAAAGAGTCAGGAAAGAGATCATGCCCCTAGTAAGGATAAAAAGTCTGATCATGAAACAAGTCCTGGAACAGATGACGACAGGCACGGATGAGTTTGTGGACTTAATGTTTCCATTGTCTCAAAGTTTTAGAGACATTTTGGGGAACGCCTTTTTTTAAGATGTGGACTTCAGTTTGGTCTTTTGATAATCTAAAACCTGGATCATTTGTACTGCTAAAGTTTTAATAAACTTGAAATGAAAAACGAATTATATGTGTAATACAGTGTGCTGTGTTTCAAATATTTCATTGGTTTAGTATCCTTCTTGTGTGTTGGCAGCTAGAAAGGTAACTTCTATGCTGCGTTTATTTTTTACCTGATGAACTTAGTTTAGCGCAAACAGTGGCTGCCTGTGAAGAAGCTTGTTTCATGTGTGAAGAAGAAAGCTGCAAGTATACTACATGTCATCTTAAAGCTAGGAGAATGTTGCAAGGTGTCTATGACTCCAGTGTTGCTACATCTGTATTTCAGTAGGTATAAATCCTAAGGAAATTAATTTATAGAGGAAAATTACGTTGGTTTTTTTGTAATCACAAAGTGAATTAATTTAAGTAAATCTTCACTGTTTGTGCTTCTGTCACTGCCAGCAGGAGAATTCATTCATGCTGTAAGGCGGTCATCTGTGTTTGGGAGTTATTTCTTTGTCCAAAAAAAATTTTTTTGAAGTGCTCATCAGTGTAATTTTTTTCCCTGTAACCTCCTTTTCTGTTCCATGCTTTCATGTTTGTCTACTGCAGAAAATTCAGCTTGGATGCTTCAGGCTGCCCTGCCTCAGTTGCTAATTAATGGATGCACAGAGATGAAACAGATTACCAGAATTCACAGTGGGTGTCATAATAAGGAACCAGGAAATCCTTTCTACTCTTGCTGCTTCTTAGCAGGCTATGAGAAAACTATTTCAGTTCACCAATACTGTTTTTTGGGGTAGTTGAAGCAGAACTTCAAGTAATGTTTTAAGACAGGCTCTTAATTTTTTTTTAAAACAAAAATCTGCTTCCTTCCCTGCATCCCCTCATTCTAAAGACTGTACTGTGAATTCCCCCTCATTCTCTTACTACATGTGTGTCTTCCTCAGACCAATCCCCTCCCTTTTCTGCTTTCCTCTCCTGCCTCTAGGACACACCCCTGTTTCTTTCTCACCACCACACCTTCATACGAAAGAGGAGGAGGTTGGCTTGTGTTGCTGCAGGAGTGCCCGCATATGTGCCATCACCAAAGAGCAGGTGGTGTGTGGTAACTTAACGTAGTGGGCTGAGAGGAGGATAGATTGGGTACAAACCCCAACACTTCTTTCAGTCCTTTCAACTGTTCACACCAAAGGCTGGCAAATCTTGAAATGCCTGAAGAGAAGTGACAAGCATTAATGTAAAGCTGTGTCAAAGCAAAACAATGTTTTAATAGCTGATTTTTTTTTGGCAGATCTTTGAGTGTATGACATAACTTGTTCTTACTGTCTTTGTTATGAGTTTGTCAGCATTTTTGCTATATAACCCCCTTTGTGATCAGTGTGTGTCTACAGTAGATTAGCAGAACTGCTGAAACTTGGCTTGACATTGTGATCCAGACAGTTGTTATTCTAAAGGAAAATAAAATAGTTGTGTCTTGAAAGCAAAAGAAAAATACAGGATTGTGAACAACATAAGCAACCTTTTTAAGGGAAGAAAACTAGAAGTGTGTAGTGTTACTTTTTAGCAGAATAGTTAGCGGAGCTGCTGTGGAGCTGCTTTGGCTATCAACTTTTTTTTTTCCCATGTTTTAGTATGAATTTTGCATTGCAGTGGTCATTTTATGCAGAATGTGTAAAAATGTTTTCCAAGCCCACATGTGGGTGGATGATATAGCTGTTACTTAAGAGAGCTTATAGGAGTGAACTGAAGACCTGTATAGTGGACCTGTTCTGTGTGAAGCCACTCTGAACTCCTTTGGAGAAGTTGTAGTCCTATTTTGGGGACTGTAGTAAGAAAAAGCTAGGAAGTTAGGTTCAAGAGAATTGTATGGCAGCTTGGACAAAGGCTTCCTCAGTGCGTTTATGCTGTGCTATGCATGCCATGTTCTTCAGAGTCTCATTTAAAAACTAACTGTTTGCAATGTTTTTTCATTATTTTTTACGGAGCTGACCCACAAGCAAACTATTGCTGAAGAAGTATGTTTGCACTACTGAGAATGTTCTTGCCAATACCACTGAAGCTCATATAAGCATGTGAACAAACCAACCAACCCTCAACTATATTGACTCTGCTGTAGAAGAGGGGAAAAAAAATCCAGTCAGCCAGCAGTAAGGCAATCCATAGGAATTGTTAAAAAATGTTACGTCTTTAATTTAAAATCTCAAAATGGAGATTATATCCAATTGTAGTTTGCAGTTGTGTGTAACCAGTTATTTCAAAAGATGCACTTGTATACCCTATCATATGGATTTTTTTGTTATAATTCAGAAAATTATTTGTACAAGTTAAACGAGTTTGAATTCTTTCATAGCACGTTAAAATTCGAGTTGGTGGCGCAAAGCTAATTTTGTTGTTTTTAATGTACTTTGTAAGAAGTTGGTTACTTTTAATTGCACATGGTGGGATACACTTGATCTCTTGATGAATGCGTGCCTTGCCTGTATCTGATGGTAAATTGTTTTAGTGCCAATCACTTTGTTTAAACTGAAACACAACAATTGCAGTCCTGTAAGAGGGAGGATTTGCCAGATTTGTGCTTTTTTTTCTATCAAACTGGAAATTGAGAATGCTGATAACAATTTAGTGGGACTGAAGCACAGTCCCATGGACAGCAAGATGTCCCCAAGCACCAGTGAGCTCTTGTGGCTTTGTGAGGCACCGACTACTGCTCTTGCTGTCCTGGAACCGTTTCTTCCCTTGATGGCAGAGCTTTCCTGTTCCCAGCCTCACAGTAACCGCCTTGTGCTGTAGTCACAGAGTAGCTCAATGCTGTCTTTGGCAGCTGTGTCACAGGTCGTTGGCTTTTGGCTTAGAGAACTGAACCGGAAGCATATTTGAAAGCAATACTTAACATATACCAGAGGTAATCAAAACAATGCTCGTGGTCTTTCATTGCAAATGGGGAAAAAAGTACATTTAGAGGACAGCTTTTTCTGTCAGTACCCCAGAACTGACCTTACCAGAGAATCTGTGAACCTCAAGACTCAAAGGTAAAATGAGGGCAGGGAGTACTGGACTAACTTTGTAAGCATATGTTTAAGAGTATGTACAGGCTTGACATAATTTCCAAAGGTTAGACATGTATTCTCTGTTGTATTGACGATACTGACATTTTACTAGTACCATACAGCCTGTGTACACATGGAATGCTGAATTTAGTATTGGCAGTAGCTTTCCAAACTTTGTCAGAAAAAGACCGTTATTTGATGTTGGATTTTCTGGGTACTGCCATCAACTCGGAAGCACAAATTCTTACTGAGGGTGGGTGGATATAATGTAAGGTGGTGTAGACACTATTGCCTGTAAAAGATGTGTTGCTGTCTGCTAATTTTTTGACATGGCCACAGTGTTTCAGTTGTTGCTTTGTTTTTGATTTTTGTTTTTTTTAAGAAAAGGAAAAAAAAAAAGGCTATGGTTACATTTTAACCCTTTGTTCTATCCAGTTGTCAAAATTTTAACCTGAAACTTCTCACTTGCAACTTGAAATCCCACATTACGGACTTTTCTTGCAGTGGTCTTTGTCAGATGCCCTGAAGAATTTGCAGTGATCCCCTAACAATGTCTAATTTGTAATAGTGTCAGTCTGGCAAGTGGATTTTAGATTAATGTAAACATAAAAGCAGCAGTCCTTTAGCCGCCTTTGCTGAACTGTTGATTTATTGTTGATTTATTGAAGAAAATAAAGTATTTTTGGACACACTTTCTAGGGGCATAGTAGACTTATTGCTTGTCTGATTGACAAAAACCATGCTTTTAGGACTTTCCTTATAATAGAAAACTTAGAGATATACATACTATGCTTTATCAAAGACCTCTCTTAAATCACCTATGTATTCTCTCTCTCCAATACTTGAAGAACAACTTTGTGAGAAAAGGCAGTAGTATTTTAGCAGAAGCCATGAGTTAATTTTTTTTTTGTCAACTTAACCTGGAGGATACCAGTGACAAAATTGATCTTCACACTTCTAGAATCAGTGTGATAGAAGTGTAAAGAACTGTTACTTTGCCCTTTCCTTCTTTTGCTGAAATTAGTAATTTTCCTAATGCAGTATTTAACTAAATTATTCAAGAAAATGCCTATCAAAAAGTCTGTGAACTCTGCATTTTGCAAAATTTGAATTTGGTACAATTCTGCAGTTGCCTAGCATAAAACTTTAGCTTTCCATTTTGTTGCATGTGTACTTTTAGTGTAATTCTTACTTCTTACCCTGGAACAATTCATATCGTTAGGAACACCGTTCTAACAAAACTTGTGTTGCATAAAAGCAAAAAGTAATATTCACCTGCTTTAAAAAAAAAAAAAAAAAGCTATCACACCCAAATAAGTTTTCTAATTTTAGTATAAGGTTTCACAAAAGGAATACCAGTAATAAAATATAACGGAAGTGGTGAGTTTAGATAGTAAAACTACGTAAAGGTACCTTTTGTTGAAGAATTAAATTAGTGTCCTTCCTTAATCATAAAGTCATTCAAATGAAACTAATAGGGCAGTTAACATGAGTAAGTTCAGAGGACAGATCTTAAACTGCTAAATATGCGTATGATTGGTTTTAAATTTGTATTCATAAAAGTTCTAACACTAACATTAAAAGGACTAAATAAACTGAACTAATGCAGCACCCTGACTTTGAATTGAAATTTTGCAATATGCAAAGCACTTAAGGAAACTTGCTATTTTTGGTAGGAAGTTAGACATTTCTATACATCCTATAAATATCCCTATAACTGTATATAAAAAGTAGTCAGCGTGTGGCTTTAGCCATAACTGCTAATGAAAAGAATGGTTGGAAGGATTGGAAAGAAGTTAGGC